>NC_079212.1:103996972-104304472 GCF_029633865.1 Lampris incognitus | reverse complement strand
ATGCAAAGAAATTAGTGCATCTTGCATCACACACACACACACACACACACACACACACACACACATACACACACACACACACGCCGTGTGATGGCTCAAACAGAAACGGAGCCGCACAGGCAGAGCCAGCAATCCTGGGCTTTTGCCCCCTCTGATGCACCTCACTGGGCGCTGGACCGGTGGGCCTCACAGGAATGAAGGTCATTTCAAAGCTGCGAAGACTACTTAAAAGAAATAAAACCTTGATTCCTTTCATTTCGATTGCTGTTTCTTTCTTCTTCTTCATTTTTTTTTTTAATTTTACCTACTTTTCTCCCCAATTATATTTGGCCAATTACCCAGCTGCTCCACCCCCTCTGCTGATCCGGGGAGGGCTGCAGACTACCACATGCCTCCTCCGATTCATGTGGAGTCGCCAGCCGCTACTTTTCACCTGACAGTGAGGAGCTTCACCAGGGGGACTTAGCACGTGGGAGGATCACGCTATTCCCCCCAGCCCCCCCCCCCCGAACAGGTGCCCCGACTGACCAGAGGAGGCGCTAGTGCAGCAACCAGGAAACATACCCACATCCGGCTTCCCACCTGCAGACACGGCCAATTGTGTCTGTAGGGACGCCCGACCAAGCCGGAGGTAACACGGGGATTCGAACGGGCGATCCCTGTGTTGGTAGGCAACAGAATCAACCGCCGTGCTACCCGGACGTCCCTTGATGGCTGTTTCTTACCTGAAGACGGTGGCATTTTCATCATCTTACATCTGAAGTGTGGTTTGCCAGACCCACAAAGACCGATTTCTTTTATGTGTGAATTCACTTGGCAACAAAAAATCTGATACTGATCTTTACGATGATGACATAAATCTTATTTTGATCATACACGTGCTTGCGCACACACACACATACACACACACACACACACACACACACACACACACACACACACACACACACAGTTCTGCTTGAGTCATTCTGACACCCCAGACTGTTTCATCCTGTGTTTACCAAGCCCTCTGTAACACTTCAACTCCCTGCGGGGACAGCTAGTGACTGTGTGTGTGTGTGTGTGTGTGTGTGTGTGTGTGTGTGTGTGTGTGTGTGTGTGTGTGTGTGTGTGTGTGTGTGTGTGTGTGTGTGTGTATGTGTGTGTGTGTGTGTGGGGGGGGGAGCAAGAACGAGAGAGAGAGAGAGCGCGTCAAGCGCGGTCCTCCACTGTTTTCCACTCGTTGACTCCTACTTGTTGCTGTCATTCGTTCCCTTTTTCCGTTACGGCTCTAGTATTGCAACTTGTTGGTGTTGTGGTGTGTTGCGATGTGCAGAAGAAGGTTTTATTCCCTCCTACGTCACTCCCCACCCTGATGACAGCAGGCGTTCGAGGGAGGGATGGGTGAGAAAAGGGAACAGAGAGCAGAGTTCATCAACCTCTGTCACTCCTCCTCAGTGCAAATGACAAAAGAAAGGGGAAAAAATGGGCAGAATGTTCCAGTCTGGTCTGACGTACAAGGGAGAGGCTAGTTGATGGAAGCATGAATGTTGAAAGATGATCTTGTTTCTCTCTCTTTTCAGCCCTTCCTCTCAACTCGTACTCACGTGCACACACACACACACACACACACACACACACACACACACACACACACACACACACACACACACACACACACACACACACACACACACACACACACACACAATTTAGTCTCTTCATCTCTTCTTTGTACCTCTCTCTTCCTCTCTAGCCTAATTTTTTCCGCTCTTGCTGCTTCTTCTCTCCCCCTTGCCTCTGCTTACGTGTTGACCTAAGAGGAATTGTCTTTGCTTTCTAGAAAAGAATTTAACAAGTTGCTCAGGACAGTGTGATTGAGTACTCAATCTGTCATTACATGTTCAGCATCCGAGCCAGCTCTCTGGGTTTCATAACTTCAGTTATTCTATCCAAGTAAATCATACTGACACTGGGCTCAAACATTGAAAAAAAAATTGTTTTCATCCTGCACCTATCCCCCACTAGTACTACAGCTGACAGCATCATACTCTCTCTAAAATGCCATACACAGAAACTAACCAAATATTGTTTACTGTTTTATTGTCACTTTGTTGGACTTTTTCAATGGCTTTAAATTTGCACAGCTGCACAATTCATTTTTTATTCGACAAATCTTGAGCCATAAATAACAAAGCATTGACTCAACAGGTATGAAAAAAGTGAGACTCAGGGCGTCCGGGCGGCATAGTAGTCAATTCCATTGCCTACCAACACGGGGATCGGCAGTTCGAATCCCCTGTGTTACCTCCGGCTTGGTCGGGCATCCCTACAGACACAGCTGGCCGTGTCTGCAGGTGGGAAGCCGGATGTGGGTATGTGTCCTGGTCACTGCATTAGCGCCTCCTCTGGTCAGTCAGGGTGCCTGTTCGAGGGGGAGGGGGAACTGGGGGGAATAGCGTGATCCTCCCATGTGCTACTTACCCCTGGCAAAACTCCTCACTGTCAGGTGAAAAGAAGTGGCTGGCGACTCCACATGTATCGGAGGAGACGTGGTAGTCTGCAGCCCTCTCTGGATCGACAGAGAGGGTGGGGCAGCAACTGGAACAGCTCGGAAGAGTGGGGTATTTGGCCAGGGACAATTGGGGGGGAAAGAAGGGGAAATCCCAAAAAAAAAGGAGAGTTCTACAGCGGACCTGTAAATTGACATGGAGAACAGACCGGCTCCTGACAGCCAGTGCTGCGCAGTACCCACTCCCCAAAAGACCTCTCTGCAAGGTCATGATGCTGCTACACTGCAGTTAGAATCTGTCACTGGATGCTTGTTTGCAGTTCATAACTTTATCCAGATGTCCTTCAGCATGCCATAATGATAACATTACATTTGAGCCTGTGAGGCTGAATAAGCAGCTTTGCGATACGTTTGTCCAAAAACGGGTTTAATTAAATAATAATAGTAATTTAATTAATTAAATTACTGTCTGAATTTAGCTTTAGTGGTCTTAAGTATCTATTAGTAATGATTTATCTCTTCTACTGATGTGGGTCACAGCTTCGAGTCATTAGGAAACTATGAATATGAGGCTATAATTTATTACTTATTTTGCAATGGGATTGGTCGCAGCATTGCTGTTGTTGAACCTTTTGGTCAAACTATAAGTGCATCGTTTTATTTTCGATGTTGCTGCAGCTGCATTACAGATGTTTTAGCATATGAAGGTTATGGATGTTACATAGCTACTTTTTCAACTAAATGAGACAAGCTGCAGCTTCTTCGGTTGGGATAAAACCATTAGGCCAGCACACTATGTGTTTGGTTCTAGCCTTTCTACTCCTAAACAGATGGGGATTATTCATAAAATACACTCTATATAGATAAGCAGCTAAAGTGGTTTGATGCACTCATGTGTGTGTGGTCAGACTGATATGTTGCAAAGAAACTTTTTTTCTTATCCAGAGATTATTTGGAATGACATTTACACGTATTATATGAGCCTTTCTTGAACCGGGGGTCAGGAGCTCATATAAATTCTCCTTCATTTGGATCCCCATACAGGCAGAGTATATATCTAGTCTTCTGCTTCTTCTGCCCTACTGGAAGCAAATATTTTTTTTCTGGGATGAATCTGGAAACTTCCCGCCCTCAGTCGCTAGGATTGGCCAGATCTGCCTGTCAGTCAAGGCCGATATGAACGCGCAACAACCCTAACCCTAACCCTAGCCACGTTTGCTAGCTAACTGTTAGCCATCAGCCACGTTTACAACCAAGCTAACTGTGCCAACTTAACTGTGTACGGTAAGCGAATATTTTTTTCCTAGGATGAATCCGGAAAGTTGACTGACAGGCAGATCTGGCCAATCCTAGCACCTGAGGGCAGGAACTTTCCGGATTCATCCTAGGAAAAAAAATATTGGCAATACTCATGACCTCTGTTCAGATAGGAAGGACTCTGGACTTTGTCACTCAAAAGCCTGCCCCATATGAATTTTTATGGCGTTCAGGTACACTTACTCACAAATTATGTGATTAAAACTGACGGTAAATATGAGAGAAAGAGTCAAAATGTGGTGTGTCACAGCTTACCAGATGGATTCAAAACGGTGAAGAAGAGAGCGTGTTGACTACACCTTGTCATGCAAGCACTTTGAATGACTCACTCATGTCTGGCTATTTCTGGATGATCTATGATTGCGCAATGACTCGCAGCACACTAGGTCACAACAGGCTGTTGTTAACTCATGGAAGATGTTTGTGTGGCTTGAATTTGAGTGAGGGGGTCATGTTTTGAACCCCAATACTTCAGTTTGGTCTCTGGCAGCAGCTGGGAAGAAACAGGCTTCAGTAGACAGTAACTCTGTGTGTGTGTGTGTGTGTGTGTGTGTGTGTGTGTGTGTGTGTGTGTGTGTGTGTGTGTGTGTGTCTGTGTGTGTGTGTGTGTGTGTCTGTGTGTGTGTCTGTGTGTGTGTGTGTGTGTGTGTGTGTGCAAACAGTAATTATGGTAATGATCAAGTTTACTAATTTACACCAGGGATAAATTTAAGTTTTCCACCATATGTGAAGAGACACAGCTCCAATGCAACTGAGTGTAGACAAAGCACTCATCCAACATCCAAAATGGGAAAAATAATATATTAATAACATGAAAATGTATATTTATGGAATGGTAGGTACGGCTGTAGTTATGTAGGTATGGCTGATAGGTATGGCTGTAGTAGAATGGTAGGTATGGCTGTAGTTGTAGTGTTAATGGTAATTGTGTGTATCAGCTGAACGTTAAGCCCAATGCAAGAGGGTTGATAGTGAGTGGTGTCAGTGGGTTATGGTTAGTGGGTGCGGCTCTTGAATCGGTGCGAGTGTATTTTTTGTGTATGTCCGTGTGTGAATCAGATACACATCGGCGCTGTCAACACAGATTGATCTGAATTTATTTTCTTGAATAGCGACCAGTTTTAATGTCAGTCCAAAGAACTCTGATTGTCACACGCGAGGGCGTCTTGCGTAAAATGGAGCCCCGAGACCATTTACATCGATAGGATTTCAAAAAATGTCTCTCCCCAGTGGCCAATCAGCAACGAGGTGGAGTATTTACAGTTCCCAGATAGGAATCAACAACAGTGTGTAGAAGGCGGACTGTTGTTTATCTTGGGGGGACGCAGAATGTCACTTTTTTAATGATGAGCAGAGATGGAGAGATAGGCTGTGTTTGTGTGTGTGTGTGTGTGTGTGTGTGATGCCATTGTGTTGGAAATGTTGAAAAATTAATAAGGAAAGCAAACTTAACACGTGCAAACGTTTGTCTTCACTGTTGGACTCAACAAGTATTTTGCTTCATAAATAACCTGGGAGCGAACAGTCTCGATGGTTTGGAAGATTTTATCTGTAATTGCAGCCTTGGCTCGCTCACCGCAACTGAGCACAGAGGACGTCACAGACAAAATATTAAGATGAGTTTACATCTTTTTTGGGGGGGGATCCCCCCCCATTGTATCTGGCCAATTTCCCCACTCTTCTGAGCCTTCCCAGTCTCTGCTCCACCCCCTCTGCCGATCCGGGGAGGGCTGCAGACTACCACATGCCTCCTCTGATACATGTAGAGTCTCCAGCTGCTTCTTTTCACCTGACTGTGAGGAGTTTCACCAAGAGGATGTAGCGTGTGGGAGGATCATGGTATTGTCCCCAGTTCCCCCTCCCCCCTTAACAGGTGCCCCGACCAACCAGAGGAAGCGCTAGTGCAGCGACCAGGACACATTCCTACATTCGGCTTCCCACCCGCAGACACAGTCAAGTGTGTCTGCAGAGACGCCCGACCAAGCCAGAGGTAACACGGGGGTTTGATCCGGCGAGCCCCGTGTTGGTAGGCAACGGAATAGACCGCTATGCTACCCGGACACCCTGCGGAGTTTACATCTTCTAAAATCTTTTTGAGTCGTGTTTCCAAAACCTCATTTTTATCACGAGACTGGTGGGCAACTGTTTCCTCATCAGGAAAACCTTCTTTACAGAAAAAAAAATGATCAGGGATGTACAAAGCAGATATTTTATGATACGAATAAATTTTCAATAATTCTTTTATGAGCTCTATATCAAGCTCTTGAAAAGGAAATTTGCCCAGCAACTGACGGGAATGGGTCCAAACGATATCCCTCCTCAAAATGCAATTATGGAGACAAATGTACATCAAAACTGTTATTGCCATGCCTCGTGCTTTGAAACTGAGAAGACCATTGCGGCTAGGCGTCCCTCGGAGACATAAATGGTACTGAGCTTTGGAAAAAGTTCTTTTAATGAATAGTTTTCATTTAGTCAAGTTAATGTGAGGCCAAAATAGTTTCACGAGAGAGTGATTGTGAAAGAGAAATGGGACAATAAAGAGTAAGGTGACAAAAAGTAAGGGCAGGACAGGCAGTAACCGTTCTATAAACACAGAGCGAACAGAGTATGAGAAGGAGAAAAACGAGAAGAGGATCAACAGGGAGTTACAGATGGAAAAAAGAAAGAACGTAAGCGAGGCCGAGTCAGAACGATACAGAGGCAAGCTTTTGACATGAAAAACTAGAAAAACTAGTCATGGGTCCAGATTCAGATTCAGACATCAGCAGTATGTGATAAATACCTGACCTCACTGATCCACAGGGACCCAACTTTCACTTGAACTCAATACGACATGGGAGACAAACACAACCCAGATGGGTGTTCTTATTCTGTGTCATGTATACACACTGTGTTTCTGTCTCTTGACGCAGTTGTGGTTGACAATCCAAGGGTTTAACACACAAGGCTCTGCAGTGGCCTCACAACTCCATATACCCTAAATCACAACTAAAAAGCTGTCTCCTTCACAGCTCAGCCATTCAGTCTCTCTGATGATACTTAGATCTCTCTCTCTCTCTCTCTCTCTCTCTCTCTCTCTCTCTCTCTCTCTCTCTCTCTCTCTCTCTCTCACACACACACACACACACACACACCTTTCACCTTCTATATCTGTGGTGAATGTGAATTATTTTACAAACGTTTCCCGTCCAGTTAAATCCAAGTTTGAGCTCGACTGCTGAGGCTGGGATAGGCTCCAGCATCCCGCGACCCAAATTCAGATAAGTGGCTTGGATAATGGATGGATGGATGCTGAAAAGCCTGTCCTGTGGCTAAAGGTGCCTTCACACAATGCGCACTGCTTTGAAATTCTGCGGAATTTAGCGAAAGTTCAACTTAATTGAACTTTAACCTCCAAATTGGCTGACCGCTGCAAAGCGTGTCCCGTGGCATTCCAACATTAAGGCCTATGGTGGGCGGAAGTTAACTTCCTGTTTCTTCTGTATATCATCTTCTTCATGACTTGATGTGCTCCGGTTTGCGCTCTGCCTCGTGCAAATGCTGTGCGTTTGCAATGATTTCATAAAATCCCAGACATAGCACATGTGCTTAACCCACCTGATAGACGATGACTGTCCGTGGAAAGACTGACTCCAGCCGACTCACTCATTTTAAGTTGCTCCAGATAATGGTGTCAATTGAACTACTCAAATCAAAAATTGAATTTGAATGGAATCTAATGGGATGTATGTGGGATAAGATTAAATCTAATATAGATGTGGTCACAGTGCTGGTCACGGTCCATCAGGATGGAAGTCAGTATGACGTGACCGTTTTTGTGTTCAGAGCCTTTTCCTGAAACCTCACAGCTCTGGCATGTCTCTACTTCCTCTATCAGGTCTCGAAAAAAAAAGGTTCCCCGGTGTCAGTGAAGCTACCATATAGCCATATATACTATATAAATGCCACAGGTCCAGGGAAGCAAAACCTCACCTGGTTTAATTATTTTAGCTATCTGTCCTTATTATTGTCTTGCAGACATACCGTCTTGATACCCAATACTGTAGTATGTCTGCAGATACCTACATTTTCTCCTGTTGCCGTTCAAAGGGACTGTCCAGGAGAGAGATTTACAGTATTTGGCCAAGTAGGAGTGCAGAGAGGCCTATTGTATTAAACTCATTCATCTCCCACTCAAAGTCATAAACTTTAGATGGAAAGAAATAAGTGCAGGGCTGCAAGGAAGACAGGGGGGGGGGGGGCTGATGTGGCATTGGAAAGTTTTCAAAGCTTTTCAAAGATAAATGATAAAATTTGAAATAAATATTATTATCAAAACCACTTAATTAGTCATTTCTGGAGGATGATGGGGCCAGAAACGACTGACAGACTATAGGACTCCAGGAGCATGTGAGCACACACGCACACACACACACACACACACACACACACACACACACACACACACACACACACACACACACACACACACACACACACACACACACAGATCCAGAAACTCTCGGACACCAAACATTAAGTGTTGAAACATGGCTGAGATTCAACATAAACACTTAAATTATTAGCAAGAGTGTGTTTGGGTCAGTGAAATTTTGTGTGACTATCAAGAGTCTTTGTGTGTTGTGCATGTGTATATATGTTTATGTGTACGTCTGTGTCTGTGTGTTTGTGAGTGTGTGTGTGTGTGTATGTCTGTCTATCTTTGTCCTTGTTTGTGTGTGTGTGTGTGTGTGTGTGTGTGTGTGTGTGTGTGTGTGTGTGTGTATGTGTATTCTTGACATAAACTCGGTGTTGTCTCCGCTGGAGTCAGTTGAAGGGGAAATGTGAGGCTCACACTGACACGGTGAGAGAGGTCATTCTCACTGTCCATCAGATAATTCCTCCTTTTCTCCCCATGCGTCTCCTCTGCCCTTCCCCCTCCTCTCAAAGAAGACAGAAGTGATTATCCACATGCAGTGTAACACAGTATGTACATGATCCATCTGCTCATTCTTAAGTACCTTGTCTTTGTGCTGGACCCGAGTGCTTCAGGCCTTGTAAACAGGAACGTTTTGCTCCCGTGGCAGGGATGGTTAGTAAGGTAAGGCCATTGTTCACACTTCAGTACTTTCCTCTCATTGCCGGTTTTCACACAAAATGTGACAGGGAGGGACCACGATGCAGGCAGGATGCATCCTCTTTGTGAAAACTGGTGTAAAAAAAAAATTCCCTCATGTCAACCACAGCAGTAAACATGACGGATGTGGCAAGATTTGATTTGAAGAGTAACACCCGAATGCTGCTGACTGACAATAGCAGATAACAGTGGCAGATTGTCAGTTTGTAACACAACCTTAGGAGAACCGTTACAGGAGAAGGGGAGGAAAAGACAGCAAGAACAGGAGAAAGCCGGAGAGGGGCATCGGTTGAGGACCACAATTTTCCACTTGTACAAGGGGGTTGAAAGAGAGTAGGCAGGAGTGTGTGTGTGTGTGTGTGCAAGAGCGAGATAAAGAGGGAGAACTTGGGAGAGAGCGAGTGCATCAGAGTTAACGTGGAGGAAAGAGAAATGGAAGGAGGGTCGGAGAGAAAGAAAAGAGATAAGTGAAGGACTAAAGAAAGCGAGGAGATCAAAGGTTAACAGCTTTGAAGGAAAAGTTAGGAAAGTTAAAAATTGGGATGCTATGATTTTCCAGTATGGGAGTTGGAAAAGGTAGATAGAAATAAATGAGATCAGATCAGATTACAGTACATTGGGTTTATTAATCCCCAGATGGGGAAATTTAGGTGGTGCAACCAGAAATAATTTAAAAAATTATAAATAAAAGAATACATGCAAAAGAATTAAAGCAAGCATAAAAGTACTAAAACTAACGGAATCATAAAAGTGCAGGAGTCATACAATAATAATAATAATAATAGCAATGAATAATACAATAAATCATAGAGCGAAATAATTCACTTGTGGGAGAGACAGACAGAACAAGACAGACAGAGAGAGAGAGAGGCAGACAGAAAGACAGAGAGAGAGGCAGACAAGTCTGTTTGTCACAAACAGAGAGAGACAGGCAGACAGACAGAGGAAGAAACAGAGAGCGACAGACAGAGAGAGAGCCAGGCAGACAGACAGAGACAAACAGAGAGACAAAGAGGTAGAGACAGAGAGACAGACAGAAAGAGAGACAGAGATAACTAAAATAAAAGCAACAAATTTGAGAAATACACTGATGAAATACAGACTCAGTGAGCTCCACTTAGCAATAGAAACTGGCAGACACAAAAAAAAAACGTGGCTGCCAAGAGACAAACGTCTGTGTCAGCAGTGCAAAGACAACGTAGCTGAGACAGAGCTGCACTTTTTAACAGAGTGCAAAACATTCCAGTCCATCTGTGATTGCTTCTTCCCAAAATTTGAAGAAAAACACCCCAGACTCGATGCTCTACCAAACCACGGTAAACTCCCCTACTTGCTGGGTGAAGACAAAGAGAGTTGCACAATGTTCTCATTTGCCACCATCTGAGGGACGCTGAATGATGCACATATTCACACACATATTTCCCTAATTTTACACAAAGAAGCCTAAGACCACACCCTCACACACACACACACACACACACACATACACTCAAGCCCACAGAGACTCATAAATGCACATGCACGCATGCAGATGGTCGTCCTAACTATCGTACTGCTTTAAATAAAGTAAAATGAATAAAGATAATAATAATAATAATAATAATAATAACAATAGTTAAATAATAAGTACTACTGGTAACTAATTACCAATCTGGTTACCAATCCTGTATATGTCCTGATTCCTTGTATCTGTCTATGTATAAGTATATGTTCTGATTTTCTGTTCTGTTTGTAATGACTGCTTTGGCAATACAAAAGTGCTTTACTGGCGTGAAAAATAGGCAAGTGCCTATTTTTTCATGCCAATAAAGCACTTCTGAGTTTGAGTTTGAGAGGCAGACAGAGAGAGAGAGAAAGAGAGAGACAGAACAAGTCTTTATTTAAAACAAGTCTTTATTTAACAAAAAAAGTATAAAAAACAGACTTGAAGTCTTTTTAACAATATAAACAATATTTGTCAAATTACAAACAAACACTCAAGATGCATCTTTTAACAAGCCCAAAAATAATCATTCAACAACAACTCAAAACATTAAAAAAAAACAGGTAAGACCCCTTTTATCCAAGCTCTGCAGCAAAAACCAGCTCATCCTCTGTGGTTGAACACATCCATCCATCCATCCATCCATTATCTTAACCGCTTATCCTGCTCTCAGGGTCAGCACCCCTTTATAACACCACATGGTTGTGAATTTGTCCACATCCTTCATTGCTTTGTAATGATTAAAATCAGACAGACAGACAGACAGAGACAGACAAAGAGAGAGGCAGAGACAGAGACAGACAGACAGAAGGAGAGACAGAGAGAGCGAGACAGAGAGAGGTCAACCATGTAGGTCTGGTTGAATTTCAATTTCAAAAGGGGCATTTGGACAATGTCATCTGACAGGCTAAAAGCAGACGGACAGGCATGGGGAAAACCTTTTTCCTCCCCTCCTCTTTCTCTCTTTTTCACTTTCTCTTTTCTGCGCGATCCTTATTTTGTAAAAGGCGAGACACACGGGATCACAGCCAAATAGACAAACTCAAATGCATGAGGACATGATGCGTTGTCACTCGATTGATTTTAAAGGCAAGCCTAATTTTTGTCTTTCATTTTACTTTGCCAGGCATTCGTCACATATGTTGTGGTGTCAGTTGTGACTGAGTCGATGAACTAAACTGAAACCGCACTGCAGCCCCAGGTAGTGTGGCTTCAGGATGAGCAGAGAGAAATGCAATTAGTACTCTCAATGACACCAGTGGGTTGCAGTTGCTGCCAAGTAATTCCGCTTTGCCTGTTTGATTTCATTGAGTATTGCAAGATGTGCTGAACATCCTTATTTCAATACAGGGAGGATTCCGTGTTCAAACCTTCCCAGGTATAAGACACACAGTCTGATTAGAAAAGTTACTGTGTACAGTGGTGACCAGATCATTTTATAACATGTTTGTACTCCATATATGCAAATTCAGTGGATCTTCAACTGGAAATTTCCCAGCTAATAGGATTCATCCAGCAAACCACGTTTATAGACTGCTAATGGATTGTAGGAATGGAAAGGTAGAGCGAGGTTGACATGGATAGCAAAGTGCAGGAGAAAAAGTTTAGCAGAGAAAATACACGTACGTGGTTTAGGTCATCGATACTTTGATATTTGTGTTCGGTGACCCACATTAGTTGATGCCCATGACCTCTCTCATCCTAACATCAAGTAGGAGCCTGCTCCCGGATCCATTATGTGGAAACACACATGGTCTTTACCACCCAGATCAGGAACTGTTTACACTTGAGGAAATTCGAGTAGCCTTGGAAGGTAAACCATCCCCGAACTTCGGTCAGTCAAACTCTATTTACACAGCGAGTTTCCACAACCCAAAGATTCAATTTTTCACTTCAAGAGAAACATGAGAGCTTCTCGGCTTCTCTGGCAGAGTCCCGGCTGAAGCGGTCCTTACATCAATGAGTATTCGGCGGTGGCATACTGCTATCGCTGTTCAACTGCAATGTCTAAACCAACTTTAATTCCTCTGACAGGTTTATTTCATGAAATGTGTTCAGCCGTGGTGATCCCTGTCTTTAAGGCTTCAACAAGTGACTTGGCCCCGCATCCAATTCATCACCAAGTGTTTGTCTATAATGAAAGTAAAAGATGAACGATGGAAAAAAAAGAATATAATTAGCTGACATGTGTGCGATGACAAGTATTTCCTAGTATTTTTAGTCTTGTCGTGTCTGCCCGGCATTACCCTGAAATGTCTTTAGGGTAACCGTGCCTGATTTGTCCTGGCAATAAAGCTTGATGAACAGAAGAACTGAAGGAAGAGAGACTTTGTTACCTGGCTTCATTCAGTAAACAAACATAAGAGTTGGGTTTCAGACCTGGACAGGAGTGACGTGTTACACCTAGTCCTACTCGTGTTACCGCAAAACATCGAAAAGGATGTAGCCTAAAGGAGCACTTGGATATGGTCAAGTTTGTCAAGTGTGGGAGGTGGAGGATGTACTATAGCCGTGTGTAACTTGGTAACGCAGAGGTTAGAGAGACTGCATCTGTAACTCTCATATGTCATCGGTATTATTCCTCACTTTTGTCATGCTGTGGGGACGCGAGCAAAGCATGGCCTGCACGCTCCACTGTGATTGAAAGTGTCATCTAAGGCCTCAATTTCCAGTATGGTCTCGTTATTAAAAGCATTTGTCCTCGTCTAAACGGCTGTGACCTCCCTAAGCTAGCTCATGCTCTTTACTATAAGGGTCTGTCACTTGATAGATTGGACGAAGGTTTTTAGCCCACCACTCTCTTTTTTAAGACCATCTTTCCCCCCCTTTTTTTCTCCCAAATTGTATCCAGCCAATTACCCCACTCTTCCGAGCTTTCCGGTCACTGCTCCACCCCCTCTGCCGATCCGGGGAGAACTGCAGACTACCACATGCCTCCTCTGATACATTTGGAGTTGCCAGCCGCTTATTTTCACTTGACAGTGAGGAGTTTCACCAGGGGGACCGAGCGCATGGGATGTCTGCATGGGAGGTAGCACGGGGATTCGAACCGGGATCCCCGTGTTGGTAAGCAACGGAATAGACCGCTACACTACCCGGATGCCCCAAGACCATCTTTTTAAACAATTCAGCAGCAGTGACCTTGATGTTACAGAGGTGGGCTTTAGTATTGGGGGGGGGGGTTGCTGGTTCAAATCCCCCATACCAGCTGGGAAAATGTCTGTGAATGTTCTCATTCATCCAGGTCATGGTTATCCAAAGGAGTTGAATCAAGTGCAACTGGACTTGGTATATATCCGTGAAGACGTTTCGCCTCTCATCCAAGAGGCTTCCTCAGTTCGTGCCTTTCTGACTAGACCAAGCTAGTCTGGCTGGCTGTTGATGAGACTCAGTATTTATCCTCTAGGAGTCGTTGTCAGAGCTTATTGATATGTGTGGCTCTTTGTGATCAGATGTTTACCAACACCCGTCGCTAACAGAGCCATAGATATGAGTGGCTCTTTTGTGTACTGATGTCATGGCCGCGCCTGTCATTATCGGAGCTATTCCTTTGCGGGATATTTGTATCATTGCGAAAGAAGTAACAGATTTTACGTTAATCCTATTTTCCTTGAAATGACCTACCTTGTTGTTGTAGTATGTTTAATTGAAACCATGGGTACACTACCGTTCAAAAGTTTGGGATCACCCAAACAATTTTGTGTTTTCCATGAAAAGTCACACTTATTCACCACCATATGTTGTGAAATGAATAGAAAATAGAGTCAAGACATTGACAAGGTTAGAAATAATGATTTGTATTTGAAATAAGATTTTTTTTACATCAAACTTTGCTTTCGTCAAAGAATCCTCCATTTGCAGCAATTACAGCATTGCAGACCTTTGGCATTCTAGCTGTTAATTTGTTGAGGTAATCTGGAGAAATTGCACCCCACGCTTCCAGAAGCAGCTCCCACAAGTTGGATTGGTTGGATGGGCACTTCTTTGAGCAGATTGAGTTTCTGGAGCATCACATTTGTGGGGTCAATTAAACGCGCAAAATGGCCAGAAAAAGAGAACTTTCATCTGAAACTCGACAGTCTATTCTTGTTCTTAGAAATGAAGGCTATTCCATGCGAGAAATTGCTAAGAAATTGAAGATTTCCTACACCGGTGTGTACTACTCCCTTCAGAGGACAGCACAAACAGGCTCTAACCAGAGTAGAAAAAGAAGTGGGAGGCCGCGTTGCACAACTGAGCAAGAAGATAAGTACATTAGAGTCTCTAGTTTGAGAAACAGACGCCTCACAGGCCCCCAACTGGCATCTTCATTAAATAGTACCTGTTAGAGCCTGTTTGTGCTGTCCTCTGAAGGGAGTAGTACACACCGGTGTAGGAAATCTTCAATTTCTTAGCAATTTCTCGCATGGAATAGCCTTCATTTCTAAGAACAAGAATAGACTGTCGAGTTTCAGATGAAAGTTCTCTTTTTCTGGCCATTTTGAGCGTTTAATTGACCCCACAAATGTGATGCTCCAGAAACTCAATCTGCTCAAAGAAGTGCCCATCCAACCAATCCAACTTGTGGGAGCTGCTTCTGGAAGCGTGGGGTGCAATTTCTCCAGATTACCTCAACAAATTAACAGCTAGAATGCCAAAGGTCTGCAATGCTGTAATTGCTGCAAATGGAGGATTCTTTGACGAAAGCAAAGTTTGATGTAAAAAAAATCTTATTTCAAATACAAATCATTATTTCTAACCTTGTCAATGTCTTGACTCTATTTTCTATTCATTTCACAACATATGGTGGTGAATAAGTGTGACTTTTCATGGAAAACACAAAATTGTTTGGGTGATCCCAAACTTTTGAACGGTAGTGTACATCCAGCATGCTTGTGGCAAGCTCTGCACCGTGGTTTGAATGAGGAATGCTAACCAGGCTTAAAAAGACATAAAATCCACCGTGGATATCCCACCGCCCCTCATTAGATATGATGTGTGAGCAATGGAAGTGGAGCCGAATAATGAGTTAAGAAAACAAACCCCTCTAAGTGAATTAACAGTTAATCATTTTAATAACCCCCAACCGCGGCAACTCCGCAATAATTAAACAAAACAAACATTTTAAACGTGCAGCAACTCCTTTTAAAACTTTCGTTTTGTCTTGTTTTGGCTAATTTAATCTGAGAAATGGTGTGTTGGGAACACATGACTTTGTTTTAGCAGGACCGCTCCCCATATTTGTAGATATAACAAACAAACTTAATATTCATCATTCATTTTTCTGTGCGACGTGTTGGGTTGGGGGCCAGAGAGTCTGTTAACTGATGGTACATGATCAGAAAAACCTTTCCATGGATGACACCGGTCATTATTATACATGTGCGTGTGATTGTATGAGTGAGATTGCCGAGTCTGAAGCACAACATTAATAACAAAGCACGCGAGCCCGGTTAACCTGCTCTAGGTAAACAAGAGTTTAAAGAAAATAAGATCACCTCTAATTTACTGCTAATGGAAGCTATCTGGTGTGGACAACTTTGAGATCCATCTTGGTCTCGAATGACCCTCCTAATACATAAAACCACAGATGACAGCCATTAGCATAGATTTACAAGCTAGCATTTTACTCTAAAATTGCTCTGATGGTCTTTTTAAGGCTTAGGGGACGTCGTTCACATACTCTTAGCACTGCCATACACAGATTGTTGTACAGATAATGGCGGTCCTCTCACGATATGAGTCATTCCTCTTCTCTCCCCTCTCTCTCCCGCTTTCTTTGCATTTAATACACACACCCACACACACACACACATATAAACCATAAACATGGGCCCATGCAATGCATGCTGCTGACTCTCTCTTTCTTTCATCCAGCTGTCTGAAGCCAGTGATGAAGCCAGCGGTACAAGATTTAAATAGTCTGTTTATTCCCCAGAGTTCCTATATGCGTCATTCTGAATGTTTCCCGCGAGATTCATTTTTTTACAAAGCTCTGTGTGTGTGTGTGTGTGTGTGTGTGTGTGTGTGTGTGTGTGTGTGTGTGTGTGTGTGTGTGTGTGAGAGAGTGGGTGTGTGTGTGTGTGTGTGTGTGTGTGTATGTATGTATGTGTATGTGGGTGTGTGTGTGTGTGTGTGTGTGCGTGTGATTGGGTCCATGTGTGTCTATAAGTGTTTTATGTGTGGCGTCACTTAATTACGTTCTTCTTTTTTTTTTCCACGTTCCAGCGCAGGCATTATGCAAAATGACAGACTGTCATGCATGCGGTCCATAAAGTAGTCCCCTTTACCATCGTCTGCTGATTCCACACACGCTATGGTGTGAGGACTGCGGTGGGTTGGTTTCTATCATCCTACAGCCCTGCTTTCATTCTCATCCAACCCTTGAATGCATAAACTGTGAGACGCTATTTCCCCCTGGTCCTCTCTAAGTGTTAGCATGTGCCAGCTGAGAAAATGTGTTTAAGCTCATCTGTTGTGTCCAGTTAAACCTTGAACACTGCAAAGCTTTTAGAAGCCTAAAAACGTCGATAAATATAAATCACAGCTTTCACAATTCTATTGCCCACGGATTTTGCCATGATGCATGTTGCATGTAGCACCAGTTATTGTGTGTCCCTGTCATGATTGGTTGAGAGATGATAGAATTAAGCATGTTTTAGCATGCAGGGGACAGTTAACTTTTACAAAACACTGGCAGTCTACGAGGTGTGTATCTAAATGTTTTGTGCAAGTCGCGGATAGTATTATAACAGTTGTGACACCGTCACACTGTATGTCAGCAGTAGTAATAAAGGGTGTTTGCACTGATGAATCACATTATTTTTTTCACCAACATCTTTCTGGCATTTGTTTACAGGAAATTTCACTAATGCACTGTAGGACCTAGACCGTTAGCTGTGTTTCACTCGGGGTGATAACTATTGGAATTATAGTTATTCATATAAGATTCCAACAAAGCCAATAAACACTAACATTTTACTTTACATACATTTTACTTGTTTGTTGGGCGGCACAGTGGTGCAGTGGTTAGTGCAGTCGCCTCATAGCAAGAAGGTCCTGGGTTCGAGCCCCGGTGTAGTCCAACCTGGGGGGTTGTCCTTTGTGTGGAGTTTGCATGTTCTCCCTGTGTCTGCGTGGGTTTTCTCCGGGTGCTCCGGTTTCCTCCCACAGTCCAAAGACATGTAGGTCAGGTGAACAGGCCGTACTAAATTGCTCTTCGGTATGAATGTGTGTGTGTGTATGTCGGCCCTGTGTGATGGCCTGGCGGCCTGTCCAGGGTGTCTCCCCGCCTGCCGCCCAACGACTACTGGGATAGACTCCAGCTTCCCCGCACCTGAGAGCAGGATAAGCTCTCAAGCGGTTTGGATAATGGATGGGTTGTACTTTAAAGACAGGAGCCTCTTCATCACAGCACGTCTGACAGTTTTCCAGGTGTTGTTTTTTTCTTTATCAGGGATATTCGAAAGGCACTATCAGACATTAGTGAAATTCCATGTCTTCTGCACGGCGCGTGAAATATCTCCCATCTGATGCGCAGCAGGTTGCTTACACACACACACACCCACACACACACACACACACACACACACACACACACACACAATCAGTGTGCATTTCAGTTTTTTTGTATGTCTCGGTATGTGCTCCTATATATGATGTATGTAACCCTCAGTCACTGCTAGAACGCTGGTATTTGCTGTGCTGTTTCTATCAAAAACTATATGACACAAAGCAGACAGCGATATCTGACAGGTAAGGAATTCTGTCACTTCTTATCTAATCACCATTTTTCTATCTGCGGATGATAACGCACCACATCCTCTCCTCCCTCTGGAAGAGGGCGAGGTCCCCGCCAGTCATTTTGTCATGCTCAACACTGACATAGGCCAAAGCAAGTCTTGACATGCTAGATTTATTATTTACTCTCGCTCTCAGAAAAGACCCATTTTTGCGAGATGAAACTGCCAAGACATTTAAAACTGAGATTTACGCTGGTATTCCCGAAACAGTGGCACACTTCTTCTTGTTATGTTTGCATCCAGTTTAATACAACTTGGGCATCTGGGTAGTGTAGCGGTCTATTCCATTGCCTACCAACACGGGGATCGTCAGTTCGAATCCCTGTATTACCTCCGGCTTGGTCGGGCATCCCTACAGATACAATTGGCCGTGTCTGCGGGTGGGAAGTCGGATGTGGGTATGTGTCCTGGTCGCTGCACTAGCGCCTCCTCTGGTTGGTCGGGGCACCTGTTCGGGGAGGAGGGGGAAGTGGGGGGAATAGCGGGATCCTCCCATGTGCTACACCCCCCTGGCGAAACTCCTCACTGTCAGGTGAAACAAAGCGGCTGGCGACTCCACATCGGAGGAGACGTGGTAGTCTGCAGCCCTCCCCGGATCGGCAGAGGGGGTGGAGCAGCGACCGGGACGAGTGAGGTAATACGCCAGATACAATTGGGGAGAAAAAGGGGTGAAAAAGTTTAATACGACTTCATCAAGTCACATTACTACTCTAATATAAAATTGTATGCGGGGACAGTGTGTGTCGCACTAACGGAGGGTTTTAGACTGGAGGTTGTTTCATTCAGACCTCTCCTGCAAAATTCATATTGGATCTATTTTATTTTTCTCTCATGGTCGTGCCCCATCCAGCTTTTTTGTAAAACCTCTGTTTGGCTGTTCATGCATTTAGTGTTCCTTCAAAAGTCCTTCAAGGTCCTTCAAAAATAAATGGGTAGAAACACAGAAAAAACAAAAACAGGTTTTTATTGCCTTGGCCTTTCCTGGCCCGCTCCTTTCATAGCGAGCAATAAAAACATATTTGATATCCCGTGAAACAATGAAGACTATGTTAAAATGCAGTTGTTTGCTTCTTTTGCAATAAAGTCTAAATATACGGGAGAAGATTTGGGGTGGAAAAAGAGAAAAGAAAAATGCACTGTTTTGAAGATAAAACACTGTCTGGCTGCTGCCTAGTGACTGTTGCAGATGACGGGAGTGTTTGTGTGATCAGAGTTGTTTTCTTTGGTCTTTTTACACAAAACAGACACAGTAGCCGCAAGCACTTCTGATTGGAGGACAGGGAATTCTTCTGCTACCAGGTTTTGCATGTGTGTGTATGTGTATGTGTGTGTGTGTGTGTGTGTGTGTGTGTGTGTGTGTGTGTGTGTGTGTGTGTGTGTGTGTGTGTGTGTGTGTGTGACGTGTGTGTGAGTGTAATGTGGATGAAAGGGGAGATAACAAGCTAGAGTAATGATCTCCAACAGCTCACACACACACACAATCTCTAGTTCTCTATACATGTTCTCTCTCTCTCTCTCTCTCTCTCTCTCTCTCTCTCTCTCTCTCTCTCTCTCTCTCTCTCTCTCTCTCTCTCTCTCTCTCACGTTTACATCCTCCCATAAGCTTATAGCATAAAAATGCTCTCCACAGGTGTCGGGCTTGTTCCCAGTGCTCTCCATGCTTTGCTCTTCCTGAGATCTTTGACAAATGATTGCCATTATCATGAGCACATTGTCTAAGATCAAAACATACACACGCACACTGCTAATGACATACACAAAAACATGTGCAGTGTCCATGTATACAGAGAAGTGCATGGATATATGCATGAATGGACACACGTGCACACAATCTTTCACAAATACGAATACAAACATATGCGTGCCATATCTCTCCCATTCACATACACGAGCACAGATTGATCACTGACGTCTCACGAAAGCTCAGTTCAGATCAATTGTTGGAGAAACAGGTGGTGCAAATGACCCCGTTGATTGCTCTTGAACAACGCACGACTGCTCAGCAGCGGTAAGACGTTCAGTTAAAATGAGGTGCCTTGAAATTGATGTCATCATGCTCCACACACAAACAACTGATAGTTCAAAACCAGGTCGTCTCTGTCAGAGCTATGATGAGACTCAACACAATGCTTTATTAGCAGCACATTGATGGACCAAAACATATACGTGGACCCTGGGAAGCATTATTTTAAGATTATTTTTAACTGTTATCATGTGAGGAGTTCAGCCCTAAACCTTATTTTGAGAAACCAAAGCATGCTATATTGCTTGGTATAAGGCGGTAAGGTTACATTTTTTTATCCTTATTTATTTATTTTTGCTTTTTCGGCCTTTCTCCCCAATTGTACTTGGCCAATTACCCCACTCTTCTGAGCCGTTCCGGTCGCTGCTCCACCCCCTCTGCCAGTCCGGGGAGGGCTGCAGACTACCACATGCCTCCTCTGATACATGTGAAGTCGCCAGCTGCTTCTTTTCACCTGACAGTGAGGAGATTCGCTGAGGGGACATTGTGCATGAGAGGAGCGTGCAACCCCCGAACAAGCGCCCATATCAACCAGAGGAGGCGCTAGTGCAGCGACCAGGACACATACCCACATCCAGCTTCCCACTCACAGACACAGCCAGTTGTGTCTGTAGGGACACCCGACCAAGCCGGAGGTAACACGGGGATTCGAACCGGCGACCCCAGTGTTGGTAGGCAATGGAATAGACCACTATGCCACGCTGGCGACCATTTTTTATCTTCTGAAATCTCAAAACTTGCAATTTACTGCTTGGGAAAAAAATGTCTGTACTTTTTTTCTGATATGGTGGAATATGATATGGTGGAATGGCCCCGTGATGGCCTGGTGGCCTGTCCAGGGTGTCTCTCCGCCTGCTGCCCAGTGACTGCTGGGATAGGCTCCAGCATCCCTGCAACCCTGAGAGCAGGATATGCCGTTTGGATAATGGGTGGATGGATGGTGGAATAATGCAATGTTTCAAAGGCTTATGAAATATTCTAAGTCTTTGGAGTAGTACTGAACCCGTTAGGTCAAGTGAAATCCTTGCAAATGTTAAATTTAATTTCAGTTATTTTGACAAGATGCTCCACATTTGTCCTACTGGAGCAGACAGAAGTGTTTTCCACAATTCCCATACACACACCACATGCACACACACTGCCACACACACTGAGACACGCACACACAGAACTCATTTTAATTGAGCAAAACCAGCTCTAATCACCTGCATGATTATACTTATATATATATATATATATATATATATATATATATATATATATATATATACACTACCGTTCAAAAGTTTGGGATCACATTGAAATGTCCATATTTTTGAAGGAAAAGCACTGTACTTTTCAATGAAGATAACTTTAAACTAGTCTTAACTTTAAAGAAATACACTCTATACATTGCTAATGTGGTAAATGACTATTCTAGCTGCAAATGTCTGGTTTTTGGTGCAATATCTACATAGGTGTATAGAGGCCCATTTCAAGCAACTATCACTCCAGTGTTCTAATGGTACAATGTGTTTGCTCATTGGCTCAGAAGGCTAATTGATGATTAGAAAACCCTTGTGCAAGCATGTTCACACATCTGAAAACAGTTTAGCTCGTTACAGAAGCTACAAAACTGACCTTCCTTTGAGCAGATTGAGTTTCTGGAGCATCACATTTGTGGGGTCAATTAAACGCTCAAAATGGCCAGAAAAAGAGAACTTTCATCTGAAACTCGACAGTCTATTCTTGTTCTTAGAAATGAAGGCTATTCCATGCGAGAAATTGCTAAGAAATTGAAGATTTCCTACACCGGTGTGTACTACTCCCTTCAGAGGACAGCACAAACAGGCTCTAACCAGAGTAGAAAAAGAAGTGGGAGGCCGCGTTGCACAACTGAGCAAGAAGATAAGTACATTAGAGTCTCTAGTTTGAGAAACAGATGCCTCACAGGTCCCCAACTGGCATCTTCATTAAATAGTACCCGCAAAACACCAGTGTCAACATCTACAGTGAAGAGGCGGCTGCGGGATTCTGGGCTTCAGGGCAGAGTGGCAAAGAAAAAGCCATATCTGAGACTGACCAATAAAAGAAAAAGATTAAGATGGGCAAAAGAACACAGACATTGGACAGAGGAAGACTGGAAAAAAGTGTTGTGGACGGATGAATCCAAGTTTGAGGTGTTTGGATCACAAAGAAGAACGTTTGTGAGACGCAGAACAAATGAAAAGATGCTGGAAGAATGCCTGACGCCATCTGTTAAGCATGGTGGAGGTAATGTGATGGTCTGGGGTTGCTTTGGTGCTGGTAAGGTGGGAGATTTGTACAGGGTAAAAGGGATTCTGAATAAGGAAGGCTATCACTCCATTTTGCAACGCCATGCCATACCCAGTGGACAGCGCTTGATTGGAGCCAATTTCATCCTACAACAGGACAATGACCCTAAACACACCTCCAAATTGTGCAAGAACTATTTAGAGCAGAAGCAGGCAGCTGGTATTCTATCGGTAATGGAGTGGCCAGCGCAGTCACCAGATCTGAACCCCATTAAGCTGTTGTGGGAGCAGCTTGACCGTATGGTACGCAAGAAGTGCCCATCCAACCAATCCAACTTGTGGGAGCTGCTTCTGGAAGCGTGGGGTGCAATTTCTCCAGATTACCTCAACAAATTAACAGCTAGAATGCCAAAGGTCTGCAATGCTGTAATTGCTGCAAATGGAGGATTCTTTGACGAAAGCAAAGTTTGATGTAAAAAAAATCTTATTTCAAATACAAATCATTATTTCTAACCTTGTCAATGTCTTGACTCTATTTTCTATTCATTTCACAACATATGGTGGTGAATAAGTGTGACTTTTCATGGAAAACACAAAATTGTTTGGCTGATCCCAAACTTTTGAACGGTAGTGTATATAAGTATAATCACACACACACGATGAAAAAGGAAACACTGGAAATATTCATACTCACATATTTGATTTTTTTACACACACATGCAGTCTTTGATGCTCTGATTCTCACTCTTAAGCTGCCTCCTCTCACTCATACATGAAATATAATTAAAGTAATAATTAAAGTAGAGGACAGAGTGGCTGGAGAAGGCAGCTGGAGCATATGGAATGAAAATAAATTCCACTTCTAGTGTGGAAAGATGGCGGTGCGAACTTACGTTTGCGGCGGCCTCACCCAGTACCGTTCATGCAGTGTCTTTGTCCACGTTGCGTCTAAGTTTCTGTCTTCGTTTGATGGCTGGGACAGCTGGCGCTGGATCAGTTTGGAGAGCTTGGTCTGCTGCGTCCTGTGGACCCAGGGACCACAGACAGCCCTGCCTGGAGCTGCACCCGAAGAAGTAACACAGAGGGCGGTCTGACAGGATGCGGAAGCGGGGCAGGCTAAGCTAACTGCTAGCCCACGCAGACCGGCAGTTCTGACAGTTATCTGGGTATTCGTTCGCCTGGACAGGGATTTTTTTTTTTTGTAGTTTGTAGTTTGATATATGTGTTCTTGTAGTTTTTAGATATGTGTTTTTGTCTTGTCAACGATATTTCATTTTGCTACTTGACAAAGGAAGTGTTCCTGATTCCCGATAAGTGCTGAAAAAAGCAAGATACTAGTCAAAAGCCACAGTCAACAAACACCAACCAACATCAGGATGAATGGCTAAACATTGGAAGAGATAAAGGATTTCAAATACCTCGGGTCTTTTGTGAGTTATGACGGGAGCTTTACAAAAGAAATTAAAGCAAAAGTTACCATTGCAACCTCAGCCACGACAAGACTTACCAGCATTTGGAGAAGCAATACCATCAGCTTATCCACAAGATACAAGTCACTGTCGTCTCCATTCTTGTTTTTGGATGTGAGAGTTGGACACAGCAGATACTGAACACGGGATACAGGCATTTGAGAAAAAGTGCTACAGAAGGATGTCCCGCATCTCGTACATGGAACATAGGACAACAGAATATGTAAGACAGCTAATCACCACCCATGCTGCAGAACAGGAACCACTACTCACGGCTGACAACCCTAATTCTCACAGCAGAAGATTGAGAGCCGTGGAGATCTCTGTCTGCCCAAGTAGACATCAGGACACCCTTACAGCCCTCAAGGTCATGGGATGAGTGAGTGAGTAAGAGGACAAAGTACAGTTTTTTACATTTCATCACACTTTTTTTATGCTAGTGTACCAAATTCAGGGGCAGCCGGGAACCGAACCCGGGTAGCCCAGACCAGGGGTGACCTCACTAACCAGTCAACTAAAGGGTCTGACCCACTAACCAAGGGCTAGCGAGTCTAGTCATCCATGGTCATTACACCACCCCCTCCTCCGGGAAGCGCATCCCCACGCTTCAGCATGCCAGCTCCCTCACACCTCTGTATGCACGCTCTTCCAATGGCCTCACCGTCCCACTTCTGACACCAATGTAGTGAATTCAGGGGGGAGCTGGGAATCCGCTGCAGCCAGGAATTGAACCTCGGTAGCCCAGACCAGTGTTTCTCAAACTGTATGCCGCGGCACCCTGGTATGCCGTCTGACAGCGTCAGGGGTGCCGTGAAAAAATTTGCAAATCTAACATTTTTCATATCAATTATCAAAAATTAAAATACTAATTTATTTTACAAAATGTTACTGAATAAATGAATGGATGAATAAATAAATGGATAAATAAATTCATTTCAGATAAATAAATAGCCTACATACTCATGAGAAACTGTCTCGCGTGCCCATTTCCCCTCCCACGTTACATACGGGTCAGTGCAGTGCGCGGTCACGTAAGGTCAGGGCATCGTTGTTATCATTTTACACGTCCTGACATTTTGATGCCGCTAAAACCCAAAACCAAGCCATGGATCGTTTCCTAAAAAGAAAAGTCCCACCAGAAGCTCCAACAGATGGGGATACTTCAACAGACACTGACAGGGAACCGGAGCCTTCTTCTAGCAACAACCGGCTTTTATCCTCCAGTTCGGAGTCGTCTGCACCCGTCGTACCAGCGGGAGATGCTAATGTTAGTAAGGGCAAGGCTACTAGCAAGGGCAAGGCTAAAAAGACAAAGACAAAGATTTTGCGATACCACGACAGCTACATTGCACTTGGCTTCATTAGTACCGATGATGCATGCCCTCTCCCGCTCTGCCTCGTATGTGGAAAGACACTGGCAAACCAAACTATGGTTCCCAACAAACTCAAACGACATCTGAAGCAAAAACACCCACACCTTAAAAACAAGGGGAAGGAGTACTTTGTTCGCCTTAAAACCCAGCAATCGCGGCAAGAGAAAGTCATGTGTAAAGCTGCCAAAGTATCCGAGAAGGCTCTGGAGACCAGCTACCTCGTAGCAGAAATAGTAGCGAAAGCCAAGAAGCCCCACACAATCGCAGAGTCCGTCATAATACCTGCTTGCACAGCAATCGTTACCAAAATGCTTGGCCCACAAGCTGCCAAAGAAGTAGCCAAGGTCCCGCTGTCAGACTGCACAATAGCGAGGCGAATCAATAGCATGTCTGCCAATATTGAAGATGTCGTTTTGGATAAAATCAAGGCCAGTGGACATTTCTCCTTACAACTCGACGAGTCAACTGATGTGAGCAGGCACGCTCAGCTTTTAGCAAATGTTCGCTTTGTTGATGGGGGCCGTATTAGAGAGAACTTTTTATTTTGCAAACTGCTCCCCAACAACACTACAGGAGAAGAAATCTTCCGTGTGACAACTGAGTATCTTGACAAGGGTGGTTTGAGCTGGAAGAACTGTATCAGTATTTGCACCGACGGCGCGGCTGCAATGACGGGCAGTGCCAAAGGTTTCATTACCAGGGCCAAAGCGCAAAACCCTGATATACGAACAACCCACTGCTTCCTTCACCGAGAGGCACTTGTTGCTAAGACGCTACCAAAAGAACTTTCCGACGTACTGAACGAAGCAGTGGACATGGGTAATTACATCAAGGCGCGCCCGTTAAAGAGCCGCCTTTTTTCCATTCTTTGCGAGGAAATGGGAGCAGAGCATCAAAGCTTGTTGTTACACACGGCTGTCCGCTGGTTTTCACGGGGTTAAGTTTTGACCCGAGTGTAGGAGTTAAGAGAAGAATTGAGGGCCTTCGTGATAGACGAGAAACCTGCATTTGCAGAGCTACTTGCAGACGAGCAGTGGTGCGCAAAACTCGCGTATATGGCTGACATATTTAAGCACATAAACGAGCTGAATATCAAAATGCAAGGTAGACAAGAAACCCTCCTCTCCTAATCTGACAAACTACGCCGCTTCAGGTCCAAGCTCACACTCTGGCGTTCCTTTGTAGACCAGGGCAGGCTGGATATGTTTCCCCTGTGCAATATGCATACAAACAACACCACATTGTCAGGCATAATAGCCCAGCATCTGACCACTCTTGACGAGCGATTCAATCACTATTTTCCCTCTGAGTCATATGCTGAGTTTGACTGGGTCCGTGATCCTTGGAGTGCGCATGCAATGGAAAGTGCAAAGGACTGCTCACTTCCAATACAGGAACAACTGATGGAGATCAGGGAAGATCGCACTTTGAAAATGAGATTTTGTGATGTGGAACTGGACAGCTTTTGGATATCAGTGGGAAACGAGTACCCATTGGCTTCAAGATGCGCTGCTGCTATTCTACTATCCTTCTCCACAACCTATCTATGTGAACTGAGTTTTTCAAGCCTGACGTACATAAAGAACAGGTACAGGGAGCGACTAAGGACTGTGGACCAGGATCTACGTGTCTGCCTCTCATCCATCCCTGCCAGGATAGGGCAGCTTTGTGCGTCTTCCCAGGCCCATGTCTCTCATTGATGGTGAGTCACGCCCCCTCTCGGCCTCTCTCTCTCCCCTATGCACTCCTGGCTCTCAGTTGTGGCATATTTGTGCGTGAGTGTGTGTTCATGTGCACATGTAGGCCTATCTCAATTTTTAAATGCGGGTTGTGTGTGGGTGTGTCTCTGTGTGTGTGTGTGTGTGTGTGTGTGTGTGTGTGTGTGTGTGTGTCTGTGTGTGTGTGTGTGTGTGTGTGTGTGTACAGAGGCTGGATGGAAGAGTACAGATGGGAGTGTTCCTGCCATTTCTTTGTGTGAAGTTCCTGTCACTTCATTATGCTGGGAAGGGGGATGGCAGTTTGAAGGACTTATTTTGACACTTTATTTTTTATTCTGGAGGGATGTTATCTCTTTACCCACCTTATTATCTGTCTGCCTATCTGTTCATTGATACACGCCGTCCCCTAAAAATAAAAAAGGATATTTGCACTAATAGAGGGATGCAGTGTCGTTTTTAGCTATATTTTTACACTGGGGTGCCTTGAGATTTTAGGCACTTAAAAAGGGTGCCTTGGCTGAAAAAAGTTTGAGAAAAACTGGCCCAGACCGCAGGCAACTGCGCTAACCAGTCAACTAAAGGGTCCGACCCGTTAGCCAAGGGCTAGCGAGTCTAGTCATCTGTGGTCATTACACTACTACAATGTTTTTATGCTAGTACTCTTGTAGTTTTCTGACAATAGTGATGCTGTCCGTAATGATCACAATAAAGTTATTCATAAGTGAATACTTCCTGGGTGGTCAACCGAGGAGACTGACCAATCGAATTAATCCTCCATTCCCTCCTGTGGAGCTGGCCTCCATGATTCACTGACCTGTAATCACATCCTCTCTCACCCTGCTGACCTCTCACCCACGCTAATCTCGACCTACCACATGCAAAAGGCACCCACGCTTACACAGGCACGTAAACACACTCACAAACAAGCAGATACATGTACACATACTGTATATGCATTTACTCACAAACACACAATCAAGCATGTGCATGCAAACACATTCATGTGTACAATCAAACATGTACAATCGAGTATAAAAACAAAGGCAGGTCCATACTTCTGCATCCACGCACAAGAGGCACCTTGAACAATACAAAGCTGTAGCAACTTCACCAGGAGAAAAGGTCGTGACCCCGTCTCATTGACCGTAAGGCTCAACAATCAGAAGTAATCAAGATCAGCTCAAGCCTTGATTTAAAGGAAAAGGACCATTTGGCCACTTAGCTAAATTACTTTAAGACTCATCCAAGCCTTTAACAATCAAATAACTGACACACCGCCAAGAGAAAGAATTTAGACACAAGAAAGAGGTTAGACCACAACAATGAATATGCATTTTTTAAGGGTTCATTAAAAACAATGGGCACTCAAATACTTAACCCCTCAGGGATTAAAAAAAAAGAAAAGAAGAAGAAGAAGCAGACCTTGGACTAGGGACTTCACACATTACACAAGCATGTGCACATGTGCGAAGACTGTTCACACACACACAGACACACACACACAATGTGTAGATAAATCCTTGTCTTTTTGACCCTTTTGTTACTTGCTCTCATGTGACATGCATTTCATTGTATTTTCTCATGTGTAGAATGTGTTTTATTTATAAAGTGTCATTGTATGTGGTCGTACTAGGGCAGCATGGAAAACTGCATTGCACAAAAGGAGTGTGCATGTTCAGTTGACCTTGGATCACAAAAGGGTTTTTAAAATAGGTTGACTTTCTCATGGACACGTTTCAATGCATTTTTATTTTTTTTTACATTTTGACTCGGTTTTAGACACAAAACGTTTACTAATGTTACAGTGGGCTAGCAGGATAATTAGAGGTTAGAAAATGAAGTATCTGAAGCTTTACGGGTTCTTGGTTACATAATGCATTTGGTTTGCTTTCTTTTCTTGCCGTTTGTGTCGTGTTTTCCTGGCATGCCACTCAGAGAAGGTACATTGAGATGTCTCACATTAAGCTTCCTTTCACCGCTAAGATAATTTACTCCATATTTTCTCTTATCCAGATCTAGAGGATTCAAGGCCAAGTGGAACAGGACTATAAAATTTAGCATGTTTTATGAGTCTCCAGCTTTATCCTTGTCTGGACTCCTCTTAATACCATATATCAGAGCTGAAATGTGCATCCAGGTTCTAGTTACCTTTGACCGTTCATCATTTTGTTGGGGAAAATACCTCAGGTGCCAAAGCTTTTATAAAATGGAAAAGTACATTGTTTTACTTTCAACTAACAATTTCTCATCACATCAAATAATAAATTTCTTACACCAATTGGGAAAACTGTCTTAAGAAACAGATAAACACAGAGTACTTTGTGCATCATATCTTTACTACCACATCCCAGTTTAGGCCGGGTTCCCAACAGCATATAATGTTCCCACAACTGAATGTTCTAGACTGAATAAGTCTGGTGATGTACGTCTCCGAGCCCATAAAGACCCTTTGAGCTGTGCGTGTAAAGAGAATCACCATGATGGATGGTCTGTAAAGATACATGTAAGGAAGATGGAAGACTTCAGGCAGACACTGTCACATCAGATTTCATAGGAGAAAAGGACGGAGGCTTACCCTAATTCAAGCCTCGAAAGCTGTGAGTGTATTTGGTTTGGACTGTAGTTTACACGTGTCTAGAGGACAATACAGTGCGCCACAAAGGAAAAACATTTGGAAAAGCAGCGATCTGTGAGTTTGTGTGGTGTGGCATCACAAATATAGATTTGAAGGGAGAAGTGCAACTAGCTGCATGACAGTGAATAACTTTGTCAGCTAGTGTATGGAGAAACAGGTGTTGGTCAGTATTTAAATGGAAACAATTACATCACTTGAATGCATTGGAAATATACATTGATTGAGTTAGTTGGCTGGCATTGAGACCTGACTTATTCTTGCTTACCCCAATTTTGTTATCTAGCTGAAGGACCAGATTGTAACCAGAAGGCCAGCCAAGGAAATGTCATTGATCATAATTTTTTTTTTTGGGGGGGGGGCCAATTGTACTTGGCCAATTACCCCACTCTTCCGAGCTGTCGCTGCTCCACCCCATCTGCCGATCCGGGAAGGGCTGCAGACTACCACATGCCTCCTCCGATACATGTGGAGTTGCCAGCCGCTTCTTTTCACCTGACAGTGAGGAGTTTCCCCAGGGAGATGTAGTGCGTGGGAAGATCACGCTATCCTCCCCAGTCCCCCCCGCCGAACAGGTGCCCCGACCGACCAGAGGAGGCGCTAGTGCAGCGACCAGGACAAACACCCTCATCCGGCTTCCCACCCACAGACACGGCCAATTGTGTCTTTAGGTCTTTAGGGACACCCAACCAAGCCGGAGGTAACACGGGGATTCGAATCGGCCATCCCCGTGTTGGTAGGCAATGGAATAGACCGCCACGCTACCCAGACGCCCCTATTGATTATAATTTTTTATAAACATACTGAGTACGAAAGATCCACTTCACCACGTTGTATAAATGTCAGCTTTTTTTTTAAGCTGTCTTTTCGACAGCTCTGTATTTGCAGTTTCATATGTCAAATGCAAAGTGTGCGGTTGAGCCACTTTTCAGACCCTTCCTTCCTTCCTTTACTAGCAGGTCAGGTTTGCAATTTGCATGCAGACGGGGATGTGAGGTTTCATGGTTAATTTCCATCATGGATTCAGGTGATTAGTTTGCAGTGTAAGCTAATCAGGTCACACAGGGGGGCCACCGAGGCTGAATAGCATAGTTTGCAGGTTGTCTTTACTGTATAATTTCAGGGTTCATTTGCAGTAATTAATCAAGTACGGATACTCAGCGTGGCTCCTTAAGCTTTTTTCCAAACTGCAGCCCAATGGAGTAAATTTATTTCTGCTGTGGGAATCAACATGATCAAAACATAATGGATTCTCCTGTCACAGAGGAACCTGCCAGGAACATTTCTGAGACTAATTTCATACAGAATGACCATAGATTAAGAAATATGAAATAGGATCTCAAAAAGACCAAAGAAGAAGACACAGAAGGCCATGGAAAATAAAACATTGACCTTTATGGTATTGGTTCATTACAAAGGTCAATTTGAAGAGTCCTGTGCTATGAAACAAAAAAAGACAAATTTCAATACAAAGTACCATTTCTGCTGGAATACTTTAGAAGTTACCAGTCAAATTTGGGTAAAAAGATGACATGTTTGTAGAAACCCTTCACGTGGTCTTCTGTTTCAGGTCTTTCTGTACAGCACTGTTAGAGGAGATTGACAGATGTACAGGCCATATGGGCTAAAGGGCTGGTGAGCAGACCGGCAGGGTAGTGGTACAGTTTCAGGGTTAATTTGCTTAGCTTGTTCAGGTCATTTTCTGCCTGCTTTAGCACTGCATCCCCAGAGAGAGGAGGCGAGGGGTCTGGTTAGCTTGACTGATGAACTGCTGGTGGTGGTATGTGTGGCTGAGTCTGAGTGTGTGTGTGTGTGTGTGTGTGTGTGTGTGAGAGAGAGAGAGAGAGAAGTGAAGAGAGTGAGAAAGAGAAATGTATCATGGCAATATGAAATTCGAGTCGAGTGAAAGTTGTTCTTTAAACTATATAAAAACTGTCCCCTCTCTGTCTCTGTCTCTCTCTGTCTGTCTGGTCTGTCTGTCTCTGTCACTCTCTCTCTCTCTCTCTCTCTCTCTCTCTCTCTCTCTCTCTCTCTCTCTCTCTCTCTCTCTCTCTCGTCCCACTTGCCTACATCAGACCTGAGGAACAGCTCTGCGGTGTTTTGGGAAGGCGGGGTGAGTGGGGGCTACCAGGTCTTGCTGTTGGATGAGGATCAAGGTTGGCTATTGGTGGGAGGGAAAGACTACGTCTACCTGCTGAGGTCTGACAGCTTGGAGCTGCCCACACATAAGGTAAGACACTGTAATGGGCTGTTAATAATTGAAATCAGGTAGTCTATGTAATTAAAATCATTGTGCAATGAAAATCTTAGTGCAAAATAAAGATAATTTCCAAAGAAAGTACACAGAGAAATCTATTAGGGTATACGTAGGTAGCGCTGATGCTGCATGGGTTTGGGTCTTATAGTATATCAGAGCACGGTACCCACACTATTAGTGTAAGGAGTTTTCGTTCCCTTTGTAGCTTAGTGGGTACATGGCACAAAACTGTTCACTGTGAGGCCCTTTGGATAAAAGCTTATCCCAAATGGCATTTGTTATTTTGTATTATGGCAGCCATACACATAAACGGAACCCCTGTCCATTCCACAGTGCAACCAAACACATGTCACGACTTACACAATGGAGTGCAGAATGTTTGCCACCAAAACCAATGTTGACTTGATGAAATGATATTCAAACTCTTGGTCAAAACCCCACTGGTGCAGACAGAAAAGGAAGAAAACAGAGGATTGAAGGTCGTGTGTGTAGGGGTGATTGGTGATTGCGCAAGCAAGATAATGAATTGGGTGTTTGTTTGTTTTTGTTTTTTTATATCATCAACAACTTCAGGGACCCGGAGGCCCAGAGAATAAAAACTCTTTCTCCTCTACAATGAGTTCCAGCTTGGGAAAAAAAAAAAAGACTGGGAGTCTCTGGGTTAGCATAGCAGACCTAATGAGGCCTTGAGCTGATAATGACTGGTTAAAACCGTGCCTTCCTCCCCCACATCAGGTTCACTGGCCAGCTGCAAGGGAACACGTGGAGCACTGCATACAGGCTGGCAAGAGCCTGGAGGTCAGACAAACTCAGATACATAATAATAATAAAGATATTATCAATGATGAAAATAATGATAATAGTTATCGACGTAAAATGGTAATTTGATGTTATCTGATTAAGCTGTATATGAATAACAGAGCTGATTATTCACTCTAATAGTAATCTAATTTTTTTTCAGACGGACTGTGCCAACTATGTACGGCTGTTACAGCCCTTCAATAAGACCCATGTTTATGCCTGTGGCACCGGAGCATACCACCCTGAATGTGCTTACCTCCACATAGGACCCAATACAGAGGTTGGGGCAAATCCAAATATTCCTTTATTCTTCTATTCATTCATTCTCTCTCTCTCTCTCTCTCTCTCTCTCTCTCTCTCTCTCTCTCTCTCTCTCTCTCTCTCTCTCTCTCTCTCTCTCTCTCTCTCTCTCTCTCTCTGTCTTCCTGTCTCTCTCTTTGTCTCTGTCTCTCTGTCTGGATATTCCTCTCTGTCTACACCCCTCTCTGCCTGTTTCTCGCTCCTCGTGTTTCTCTTGCTTTCTCTGCTTTACTCCCTGAATCTCCCCATCTCTGTGTCCATTTCTCTGTCTTACTGTTGTCTCTCTTTCTCTCCCAGGAGCCACTTGCCTTGCTGTCACACACATTGGAGTCTGGCAGAGGAAAGTGTCCCTTCAGCCCCAGAGAACCTTTCACTGCTAGACTGACTGGTAGGTCGCACACAGACAAATATACAAACAGAAGCCCCCCCCCCCCCACACACACACACACACATGCACATATTGCTTTCTATGCTTGTGAGCACCCACACTAATTAACCCTAACCCTAACCTTTAGTCCATTCATTCCATATAGCCCCTAATCCTATATGTCTAACCTTAACCCTTAAACTAACCTTAACCTAGTCCTAATTTCAACCTCAACCCCACACCCGAGTCCTAACCCTAAAATAGACCCTTAAAGAAGTGAGGACCTGCCAAAACATCCTCAATTTGCAAAAATGTCTTCACTCTGATGGATAAAAAAAAACACTTAATTTGTCCTTACAAATATATAGCTGATTAATAACACACATACACACACACACAAATAAACGTGCACACACACAAACACACACCCTTGTTTTTGGTTAAAACACACCCTCTCTCTTTCCCCATATGTCTCCGTCTCGCTCTTCATCTCGCTTTATCTCTATTTGTCTCACTTTTTTTCTCCTGAAAAACACATAGACATTAATTGTTCCTTGTCATATTTTGACAGTCAGATTCATTTTCCTGTGACAGTCGTGGAATGTGTCAGACGGCCCCTCCCCGCTCGCCGTGACCTGTCATTCCTCCCCACAATGCATCCATTCAGCAGTGGTGTGTGGTCCGGAGACAAAATACATGAGTTATTTCATCTGTGTTAGCAAGTCAACATCACGCCTTGTCCCTCAGGCCACAAAGGACATAAAACTTCAGGACAATAAAAAATCCCTTCGACAAAGAATCCCTGTAAATGAGCTTCAAGTCTTTTTTTTTTTTTTGGTTTAAACCAGTAACGTTTTCAGCTGTCATCACTACGAGTGTTGCGGGGGACTGGAGAGCGAGGGTTTAATCAGCGGATAATAAACATGTTTTACTGCTGCTATTGGAGAATTTTAAATGACCCAGACGGATATGTTGTAGAGATAGCAACCTTTTGGAAAAAGTGACAAAACGGTTAAATTTGCTAGCAATACAACTTATTAATGTTTACAACCAAAATGGATCATCTTCAGATTGCCACCATTAAATGAAAACGTTTAAGGGCGGTCACACATTTGCAATTGTCAAATAAGACTGTTCAGCTGTTGCATTCATAAATAGAGGGGAGAAGAAAGAGTAGCGTATAATGCTCAGCATAACACTTCAACACCACTAACACTGTGGTTTGCCTGCTCGGCCACAAACATGTTCATTGTTTGTGGCTTTAGTTTGTCTAGATGTAAAACACATGGGTTGTTTAGGCAACCATAATTATGCGACAGTATCACAGAAATTGATCGTCTTGTTGAACATACCAAAGTAAAAGAATGAGAGTCATGACTTGGATGTTGGATGTGCATCCCTTAAACTGGGTGGCACGGTGGTGCAGTGGTTAGCACGGTCGCATCACAACAAGAAGGTCCTGGGTTTGAGCCCCAGGGTAGTCCAACCTTGGGGGGTCATCCTGGGTCATCCTCTGGAGTTTGCATGTTCTCTCATGTCTGTGTGGGTTTCCTCTGGGTGCTCTGCTTTCCTCCCACAGTCCAAAGATATGTAAGTCAGGTGAATCGGCTGTGCTAAAGTGTCCCTGTGTGTGTGTGTGTGGGCCCTGTGTGATGGCCTGGCAGCCTGTCCAGGGTGTCTCCCTGCCTGCTGCCCAATGACTGCTGGGATAGGCTCCAGCATCCCCGCGATCCTGAGAGCAGGATAAGTGGGTCGGATAATGGATGTATCCCAAAATAATCTATATTCACTTTTTTTTCCTTTTCTTTTTTTTAATCTTTCCCACTTTTTTCCCCCAATTGTACCCGGCAAAGTACCCCACTCTTTTGAGCTGCCCCGGTCACTGCTCCACCCCCTTTGCCGATCCGGGGAGGGCTGCAGACTACCACATGCCTCCTCCAATACATGGGGAGTCGTCAGCCGCTTCTTTTCACCTGGCAGTGAGGAGTTTCGTCAGGGGGACGTAGCATGTGGTAGGATCACGCTATTCCCCCCAGTTCCCCCTCCACCCAGAACAGGCACCCCAACCAACCAGAGGAGGCGCTAGTGCAGCGACCAGGACTCATACCCACATCCAGCTTCCCACTCGCAGACATGGCCAATTGTGTCTGTAGGAACGCCCCACCAAGATGGGGATTCGAATCAGTGATCCGCTGTGTTGGTAGGCAATGGAACACACTGCCACACTACCCGGATGCCCCCATCTATATTCACCTTAGAGAGGAATAATCAAGTTCATCATTTAATTACCCGAAGACATACACCGTAGATTTGAGCATTTTGGCAAGTGAGGACTTAAGTGATCAACTGTCCAATAGAAATTGTAATTTGATGAATTGGTAGGTAGCTTCATCTTTGGTACTAGTCAATGTTTAAGTCATACAGGCGAGAAATACATTAATAATGCAAGAATTATTAGAAGTGGGCCAAGGTCATGGCCTTTGCAATCTTGGTTTTGCTGCTGGTAATTTGTGGTAGTCTTCAAACCAAAATGTTTTCATCTGCACTCTCATTGGAATTTGCTGTGGGTAAAAGTCTTTATTGTGGACATCCAGGTGTCATGGCAGTCTATTCTGTTGCCTACCAAGATGGGGATCAGTGGTTCGGATCCCCGTGTTACCTTCGGCTTGGTCGGGCGTCCCTAAAGACACAATTGGCTGTGTCTGCGGGTGGGGAGCCGGATGTGGGTATATGTCCTGGTCGTTGCACTAGCGCCTCCTCTGGTCAGTGGGGGCACCTGTTCGGGGGGGGGGACTGGGGGGAATAGCGTGATCCTCCCATGTGCTACGTTCCCCTGGTGAAACGCCTCACTGTCAGGTGAAAAGAAGCAGCTGGCGACTCCACATGTATCGGAGGAGACATGTGGTAGTCCGCAGCCCTCCCCGGATCAGCAGAGGGGGTGGAGCAGCAGCTGGGACGGCAGCGACTGCGACTGAGATAATTAGTTGGATACACTTGGGGAGGAAAAGGGGGGAATCCAAAAAAAAAGAAGCCTTTATTGTAACTAATGTTAATGCTGGTTGGGACAAGCAGGAGTGTGTACATTGTTACATGTGCGCCACATCTGACAAATTGGAGTAAGTCTTGAAAATCTTGGCAGCTCCATGTGAGGACAACAAATTAATGTGTTATTGTAAAGTTTATGAGACAAAAGGAATGAAGCCTTGGATAAAACACCGTTACGGCACTAAACACCGATATAGTATTAACAGTTTGCTAGATGTTTATGGACGTCCATTTTTTTTTTTTTTTGTTATGCAAAAGCATAATTCAAAAAAGCTGTCTTCACAGTAAGTCATGAGAAGTGGGAAATGGGATTTTGAACCTGTGTATTGCAAACATATGGACTGTATATAATCCCAGATATTTGCTGTGCCCTATGAGACCGCCGACTGTGTTTAGAGCAGTTGTTTAGACATCCCAAGCGTAATTAAACAAAGATGCTTTCACATTTGCCATGGGAATCTGGAAGTAAGTCTCAGATCATTTGATGTTACCGGGGATCATTTTCGCACAGACGAGTACTGGGTGCGCGGTACTGTAAATTAAGATGACTGTTAGTTTATACGTTTGAACAAAAGTATGAAACTCTATTTAGTCTAAGAATATAGCTAAGCGCTATACTTCACAGCCATAGTTCAAAAACACACACAGGTCCTCATAGTGAGCCTCGTCTATCAATGTTCAGTTCAGAAAACGTGTGTATGTGTATTCTCACATTTTGAAAAAAGGGGGAAAGTTATGTTTATTGATAAATAGGCCCTGCTACTTTAAACTAAGAGAGACAGAGAGTGCAAATATTTACTTGTGATAGTTTAGAATGTAAATTACACTGTGAAAAGTGATGAAAAAAGATTAATGCCATTTATTACATGTTATACATGTTGGTATGACCAGCAGCCATACCAACATGTACCCTGGCTCTGCCAAATGATGGAAGCTAAGCAGGTATGGGCTTGGCTAGTACTTGGATGGGAGACCTCCCGGGAAAAACTGAGTTGCTGCCGGAAGTGGTGTTGGTGGAACAGTAGGGGGCAGTCCTCCCTCTGGCCCTAATAAAAACAACAATTATCAAACCCCAATGCCCCAGTGCAGGGATGCCGTCCTTCGGATGAGACGTTAGACCGAGGTCCTGACTCACTGTGGTCATTAAAGATCCCAATGGCACTTATCGCAAAGAGTAGGGGGTCACCCAGTGTCCTGGCAAAATTCCAAACCTGGCTCTCTCCATGTGGCCACCTAATCATCCCCCTGTGTAATTGGCTCAATGATTCCTCCCTCTGCACCTCAAGCTGATGTGTGGTGAGCGTTCTGGTGCAAAATGGCTGCAGTGCATCACCCAGGTGGGCAGTACACATTGGTGGTGGTTGAAGTGAGTTACCCCCTTCAATCTGAAACGCTTTGGGAATCAAGAAAAGTGCTATATAAATGTAATCCATTATTAGCTGATTAAAAAATTTGAACAAGGAATTTAACGATATACCATTTTCTGTTTTTTCTGCCTTCTTTCTTTCCTTCTTTCTTTTGTTTTTCTGTCTTTCTTTCTTTCTTTCCCTTAATTATCATGTTCCATCCCAATCTCTGTTAACCCCCCCCCCCCCACCACACACACACACACGCTCTCTTTCTCTTCTTCCCATCCACTTTCTCTTTTAATCTCATTCTCTCCAGATGGTGAACTTTATGCTGGCACGTCAGTGGACTTCATGGGGGCCAACGCTGCTATTTTCCGAACATCAGTCCAGGGCAGCAGCCAGCACTACATACGGACCGAAGCCTACCATGACAACTGGCTTCACGGTGAGAGGCTGCCTTTTATGACTGGACTACATTTAATACTTGCACATCAAGGAGGAAACTCTTGATACCCTTGACCTTAATTCATATATCAAGGAAAGATGTTATTTGAGATGTTTCTATATCACTGGATACCCCCGGCCACCTCAATCCACTGAACATCTTGACTTCTCCGCTTTCCCCTACATGCCTCAGTATTTCTCAACTTTTAACTGTAGATACTGTTTGGGCTTTGATACACACACACGTGCACACAGACACACACACACACACACGTACAAATCCTTGTTCTGTCTTTCCCCACAGAGCCAGAGTTCGTGGGATCCTTCTCCATCCCTGATACACACAGTCCTGATGATGACAAGGTGTATTTCTTCTTTAAAGAAAGGGCGGTGGAGGCTGGGCAGTGGGACAAGAGGGTCTATAGCCGTGTGGCCAGAGTGTGCAAGGTAAAAGAGAGGGGGGGGGGGTGTGAGACAAGTATTTATTACTGTTAATACTCCATTGCAATGCTCTTGAGTAGAGCTCTTCAGATTCTTCATTCTGTGAGGCTGTACGCCTTGATCTCGGCACATTTTACACTGTTATTTCAGTTTCTTCACTTCCTCGCCTGCTCATCTTAAATATTCTTCAATACTCTTCAGTCTTCGAACTTGTTATGTTATGAGTTTTATCTGCATGTCACACCAGCTTAAATTCTTTGTGGGAACCTACATGATATCTATTGTTATCACAGATAAGTATCTGTATTTTTTATGAAAAGTCGGAAAATGAGATTAAATATCTTTTTGTTAACTTTGTTTATTGGATTTTCAACCTAATCAGCATTTATAAAATGATTGCATTTGTAAGTTGTTTAGTAGGAGTATAAAACAACACATCAAAAACAACATTACGACAAAGTAGGGCGTGAGACATATATATATATATATATATATATAGAGAGAGAGAGAGAGAGAGAGAGAGAGAGAGAGAGAGAGAGAGAGAGAGAGAGAGAGAGAGAGAGAGAGAGAGAGAGCAGCAAGCAGTTCAGCTACAGCCAAATACCTCCAGAGAGTGAGGCAGGTCCTGAGGAGTCAGCTCAATGGGAAGAATAAGATCCAAGTCATCAACACATATGCTCTACCAGTCATCAGATACCCAGCTAGAATAATAAGCCAAAGGACGAGATAAAGGCCACAGATATCAGGACACAGAAACTCCTCACAATGCACGGGGGGTTCCACCCGAAGTCCAGCAGCCTGAGCCTGTATGCTAAGTGAAAAGATGGGGACCGAGGGTAGAGTGAGTGTCAGGGCCACTATCCAGAATGAAACAAGGAACATCCCTGAGTACTTCAGAAAGAAATCCCCCTCGGACAAACTGCTGAGTGAGTACCTCAGGCAGCAGAAGACAGAGAGTAAGGAGGAAGAAGAAGAGGAGGTATCATGGAAGGACAAGTCCCTCCATGGGACATATCCTCAGCAGATAGAAGACATAGCTGATATCGAGAAATCCTACCAGTAGCTAGAGAAGGCTGGACTGAAGGACAGCACAGAGGCTCTGATCATAGCAGCGCAAGAACAGGCACTGAGCACCAGATCAGTTGAGGCAGGGGTCTACCACACCAGACAAGACCCAAGATGCAGGTTGTGCAAAGATGCCGCTGAGAAAGTTATTTATTTATGATGTCATTTCAAAGTGTTTACATCTCGTTCATCTAAAATGAATGTTTGATGATTTCATATCTAATTAATAACAACACTTTCACTAACGTTATAAGTTGGAGACCTAATTTACCTGTTGGGCCACAGACTAAAGAAAATGACAACTTGAGTTTACCCAAAACTAGCAGTAAGTACGACCAATGGTGAGATGTGGATAGATGAGATGTAGATTTGGTTTATCAAAGTTGCTAGCAAAGCAACACAGTACATAAAATAAAGCACAGCAGAAACTTCAGATAGATTGGATCACCGTGTTTAACTATATATCTGTGTACAGTTTGCCGAATTCACATATCTCCGTAATTCAAATCAACCACCAGTTGTCTACACGGAAGTGACTATTGTTGTTAACAGGATGTCATGGTGATTCGGTCTATTGGTAAATAAACTCATGTGGCCACTGTCACTCATGTCAATGATGACCGGTTATCTACGGCTTTATGTAGTACATTGCAATTCATTTTGGTGCTACTTTGTTGCTACAGACACCATTTTGTTGTTATTTGAATAATGTTTTCTTCACATGTGTTATACTCAACTCTCTCATTTGATTATTGATTTTGGTGCTATTATGTCACTACAGACACTATTTCGTTTACTTGAACTTTGTGGTATGTCATGATGATATGACATTGTTTTTTGTAAATGAAGTTTTCAGATTTGGGATTTTATTTGTTTAATTTTCGGCTAAATGTTCAACACATACAGGAATATAACCATAATTATAACTATATAACGTCAAATGTGAGTTTAACACTACAATTTGTCCAAAAAAATTTTTTTTTTAATTGGGCATCCACTCAATTTCCTTGGGCCCCAATGAAATTACCACCTGTCGGTCCCGGGGACTCACTACATTGAAAGCTTATTTTCATCGCTGGATGAGTATCCATGTCTTATCGATACAGATTTTATTTCTGATTCTGATTCAGGCAGACAGGGAAAGGGAACGGGTGTGATGTGGTACACATTTATATTTTTGGGATCACGCTGTACCATATGTTAATATATTTCTAATGTGAGCCCTCATCTGTTTCACATAAGGGGACTGGCTCCATGCCCCTAAATATGACAAGCAGTAGCTAAACGGGTAAAGAAGATAAATGGAGGGACAATGGGTGTAAATATTTCTGTGTTTTTGTCACTGTAGCCTCATTTATTGCCCATTGAGGACAGAATCTCAGTATGCTATGTATGTTTGGGGATAACAGAAATGTAACAAACATTAATTTGGAATAAAAACACATACAAAAACTTGGTCAGTAAAATTTAAGCACAGCTGTTAAACAGTTAGCTTACCCAAATGGTTAGTTAATATCTGTTGTCATTCAGTTTCATCCCTGCCTATATCTACATCTCCGCTATGTTACTGTCTTACATTGTCCATCTCCTTTTGCTGCCTCACCCGACCACCTTCTCTGTCTCCTTCACTCTCTCCCCATCTGTCTCCTTAAACCCTCTCCCAACCTCCCGTCCCTTCACCCTCCCGTCACTCATGACATCCCCTCACGCCAGAATGACGTCGGTGGGAAGAGGAGTCTGATCAACCGTTGGACGACCTTCCTGAAGGCCAGGCTGGTCTGCTCCGTTCCCGGTCCCTCTGGAGTCGACACCCACTTTGATGAGCTAGGTAACAAACCTGCCCACCCCTCCATACTCCCTGCTCTCCTTTGTCCCCCTGATCTCTCGTTTCATTTATCCATACATCCCTGCGGACCCCCCTCAGGGGTGGACGCCTGTCTTGACAAGCTACAGACATGAAAATACTACCACTTAAAGCCTGTAACAACATGACATTTTGCGACATGAGGAGTTACAAATATAGGATATTTAAAGGTACAAGCCACAGTTTATGCACACACCGGCTGTCTGCCCCACTTCTGCCATTGCTTTTGACAGGCTCCTTAAACGTTGTTTGCTTTATTACTCAATCAATTACTTTGAGTGAGAAAACAACCCAAAACTGCATCGCTTTCACTTTCTTTTGAGGCTTTGAATTGTCTCCATTTCTTAAACAAGTACACAATGTCAAACAAGTACACAATGTCAATGTCAAGATATGTCATGTTTCTTGTTTCAGTAAGGTGCTCGTGTTGTGGCAGACCTCCACATAGCTGTGGCAACACATGCCATTGCAGATTATACCTTTAAAGAAATTGTTTCATCGGGCGTCCGAGCAGCGTAGCGATCTATTCTGTTGTCTACCAAAATGGGGATCGCTGGTTCGAATCCCCGTGTTACCTCTGGCTTGGTCGAGCGTCCCTACAGACACATTTGGCTGTGTCTGCGGGTGGGAAGCCGGATGTGGGTATGTGTCCTGGTCGCTGCACTAGCGCCTCCTCTGGTCAGTCGGGATGTCTGTTTGGGGGGGGGGGGACTGGGGGGAATAGCGTGATCCTCCCACGCGCTACGTCCCCCTGGTGAAACTCCTCACTGTCAGGTGAAAAGAAGCGACTGGCGACTCCACATGTATTGGAGGAGGCATGTGGTAGTCTGCAGCCCTCCCCGGATTGGCAGAGGGGGTGGAGCAGTGACCAGGATGGCTCGGAAGAGTGGGGTAATTGGCTGGATACAATTGGGGAGGGGGGGGGGGATTGTTTCATCGATATCTATCTGAAGATTTGTGTTTGGAGATGCCCCCCCCCAACAGCTCATGTTTTGGTGTGTGTGTGAGAGAGAGAGAGAGAGAGAGAGAGAGAGAGAGAGAGAGAGAGAGAGAGAAGAAAGAGAGAGAGCGAGGGACAGAGAGAGGGGGAGAGAGGGAGGAATCTGGGTGAATAGAGACAAAGGAAGACAGTAGAAATTTGAGCAAAATAGATGATTACAACTCATCTTAATGTTTTTTTTAACTTCAATGCCTATTTGTTATTTATCTGTATGAGATATTGTCATCACTAGAGTTTTAACATTTATTTATTTGTATATCTACTGTTCTTTGATGCTGTTTATTAATGTCATTGCTGTCTTCACAGAGGACATTTTTGTTTTGGAGACTAAGGACCCTCAGAATCCCACCATATATGGTGTCTTCACCACCTCAAGGTGAGTCCAGTATCAGTCATCCTCTGGTCAGTCAGCAAACCAATCTCATCAGTCAGTCAGTCAGTCAGTCACTTCAGAGCAGGGGGATAAATACCCCTACAAAAGCAGTCATTCAGACAGTCAGCCAACTAGCTCATCATTCAGAGTAGGCAAGAAGGAAACGCCTTCCAGACAGCAGTACACAGGAAGGATGTTCTTCTCCCAGCCACATCAACCCCTGCAACACATGTATGTACACACACGTCTGGCTCAGGCCTGTGGAAACCTGAAGGTCATACATGAGGTTCCTGTGGGTTCAAAAGGTGAACAGGTCCAGCTGGCCGTGTTATTTTAACCCTGATCTATCAAAACACTCCAACTCCTTCTCTCCCTGTCCTTCTTTCCTGTTCTTTTTAGTTCCCTAATTCCTTTCATCATGTCCACCTTTACTCCTTTCCTACCTTTTATCTTTCCTTCCTTATTTTCTCTCTTTTTTCATGTTTCCTGCACTGTTCTTGGCAGTAAAGTGGCCTTTCTTGTTAGCGCTGCTCCCCCACAACTCGACGGTCCTGGAATCCACTCTGGGTCTTCTGTTAGAAGTTTGCATGTGGGTTCCCTCAAGGCACTCCAATGTCTTCCCACTGTCACAAAAACATGCCAACTATGGGAACCGGAGACTCTGAGTTGCCCATTGGTGTGAATTAAAGCAAGAGTTTCTTTGCGTCCTGCAATGGACTGCTGCCCAATCCTGGACGTTTCTCCATTCTTCGACCCCAAAGTGAATGAAGCTGGGGTTTAGAGAATGAAAATATGTACTTTTCCTTGTTGTTGTTTCTTCTTGCTCAGTCTGTTTCCATCTCGTCTATGCTTATCCAATTTCGATTACTCCCTCTTTCCTTTCCATTCTCTCTCCCCTAATTCATATTCCGTCTCATTGTGTCCTTGTCAAGCACCCAATTAAAGCGTTTTTGTGGGCACTGAGTTGCTGATCCTGTTTGCCGTCTTCGAGGTGTGCTATTGTTTACTTGCGTCAGTCACCGCATGACCTTTCATAAAGGCCAAGTCTGGCTAGTGTCTGCTTTGGCAGGTTTCAATGCAGTTGTTGGATGTGCTGAATGAAATGATTGTGGTTTCTGAATTTGCGATTCCTCTCTCTCTCCCTCCATTACCACCACCTCCACCACCGCACAACCACCACTGCCCCACTTCCTCCCTGCTGCAGTTCTGTGTTCCGGGGCTCAGCGGTGTGTGTGTACTCCATGGCCTCCATCCGCGCTGCCTTCAATGGGCCGTTTGCTCATAAAGAGGGCCCTGACTACAGTTGGGTCGAATACAAGGGCCGCATTCCCTACCCGAGGCCTGGCACTGTAAGTAAACAAGTGGAGACACACACACACACACACACACACACACACACACACACACACATATGCCTGTGCTAATTAAAGTGAGCTGATGAGGCTGTGAAAGGGTCAACCTGTGATATCGTAGCAGTTCAGCCATGGACTCCACCAAGAAACTTCCCCCTGTCAGAGAAGCTCAGGTTTCACTGTTGGCCAAGCACATGCATGTGTGGCTAAGTTGAAGGACTGGATGTATGGATGGATGGATCTATGTATGTGTATGTATGTATGTAAATATGTGCGCATGTATACATATATATGCTGTATGTGAGCATGTACTGTGTGAGCAAGAAAAGGAAAGAACATACAGTGCTGCTTGAAAGTTTGTGAACCCTCCAGACATGGTCACTGTTTTTGTAAAAAACATTAAAATAAGCTTATTACACATACATCCAAATCCCAATTTGTAAAGCAAACCTTCCAAATAATGGACACACACACAAAAAGAGATATATTTTCATTATTTAATTAAACAAAGGTAGTTTATTTCACAAAAACTGAAAATTTAACATGTGCAAAAGTATGTGAACCCTTGTATTAGTAGCTTATGGCTCCTCCTTTTGCAGCCATTACTTCAACCAAACGTCTTCTGTAACCACTAACCAGTCTCTCGCATCTGCTTATGGGGCTTTTTGCCACTCCTCCTTGCAGAACTCAGCCAGTTGAGAGAGGTTGGAGGGACATCTGGTATGTACCAACTTCTTCAGGTCTCGCCACAACATTTCAATTGGATTAAGATCCGGACTTTGACTGGGCCTATCCAGAGTACGAATCCTCTTTCTCTGAAGCCATTCCTTTGTAGTTTTGCTGGAATGCTTTGGGTCATTGTCTTGTTGCATAATCCATTTTCGTCACAGCTTCAACTCCCTGACTGATGGCAGGAGATTCTGGTCAAGAATTTGTTGATATGCCGGAGAATTCATGGTTCCTTGGATAATATGGAGTCGTCCAGGTCCAGAAGCAGAAAAGCAGCCCCAGACCTTCACATTTCCCCCACCATGCTTCACTGTTGGGAGGAGGTTCTTTTCTTCATATGCAGTGTTGGCTTTTCTCCAAACATGTTGGTTTTGATTGCGATCAAATAATTCTATCTTGGACTCGTCTGTCCAGAGAATGGACTTCCAGAAGGCCTTTGGTTTGTCCAAGTGCTCTCTGGCAAAGTTGAAACGGGCAGCTTTGTTCTTTTTTGAGAGCAGAGGCTTCCTTCTAGCAACCCTCCCATGAATGTCATGGCTATTCAATTTCCGTCTGACTGTAGACGCATGCACATTTGTCCCAGATGCTACCAGAGAGGTCTGCAACTCTCTAGAGGTGATGTGTGGGTTGGCCTTTACCTGATTTATTATTTTTCTGGTGCTTCTGGATGATAGTTTTGATGGGCGTCCACTTCTAGGCAGAGTTGCTGTCATGTTGAAGGCCCTCCATTTGTAAATTATTTGTCTTACAGTGGATGGATGGAGCTGGAATCTTTTGGAGATGGTCTTATATCCCTCCCCAGACTGATGGGCTATCACTACCCTCTTCTTCATGTCCTCGGATATCTCCTTTGCTCTCGGCATTGTTGATTTGTATGGGACCACAGTGGTTTGGTTGGTTTCCTCTCTCTTTTAATTAGTGCAGGCCAAACCCTTTCCCAAGGATGTCTCATTTCATTGGTCTGCTTAAATGATTAATTAAGCACCCAAATGTGTTTCACCTAAGTCTGTTACCTGCTTGACTTAACCAATGCAGCTGGGGGTTCACTTACTTTTGCACATACACTAATTCCATGTTTCATGTAGTTTTTGGGCTACTTAAACAAGTCCCACTAAACAAGTACATGCAACTGATAAACATATATCTGACATTTCATACATAAAAACTGGTGATGATAGAATAAGAAAATCATGGTAAAACAACAGAAAAATCTAAACTGCTCAAGGGGTTCACATACTTTCAAGCAGCACTGTATGTCTTAATACACACATATGTATTATTGTGTGTGCACATGTGCATGTGTCTTCTTGTGTCCGAGTCCATTTGAGGAGGTGTTATTCTATTCTGTTCTGATACAGTTGATTACCGGTGAGGTAAGCCACATCAGCATGTGTCTTTGTGTGTATGTGTGTGTGTGTGTGTGTGTGTGTGTGTGTGTGTGTGTGTGTGTGTGTGTGTGTGTGTGTGTGTGTGTGTGTGTGTGTGTGTGTGTGTTAGGCAGAATGATTAAAAGCAAAATGAAATGCATTCTGTGGTTATAACCTATGATTTAGTAGGTGACCGCAAAACTTACACATGGGGGCATGCACACACACACACACACACATCCAGAAAATATGGTGGCCACCAGGTGTGACAACTCAACTGTCCCCGTTGTTGGAACATTCATGACCAGGGTGCCTTTTTTACCTTTTTACTTTTTTATTTTTTACCTTTTTACCTTCTGTTACTGATTACATTCATTCCCGTCAACACCTTTTTTTTCCTCCGTCCTTTTCTCTTCTCTTGTGCTCTTGTCAAAGCCATGACCCTCTCCACAATACCAAGTGACTAGACACAGTCTCTCCTCCTTTCTCTTAATCCAGCCTTCCCTCTCTCAAACTTACTTTCCTCTATCCCTATCTCCTCTTGCTTCTCTTTCACTTCTCCCCCTCCTTCTGTGTCTACTTTTTCCAGTGAGATAAAGACAACCTCCAGATTTTCATTCGATCTTGTAATACCTCTGTCACCTGTCCCCCAGTGCCCCAGTGAGACCTACGACCCCCTCCACAAATCGACTCGGGACTTCCCCGACGAGGTGGTGAGCTTTATGCGGCAGCACCAGCTGATGTGGGAGCCCGTCCTGCCTCTGGGCCGCGGACCTGTCCTGACCCGGGTCAATGCGCCCTACGTCCTACAGAGGGTGGTAGTTGACAGGGTGGACGCTGAGGAGGGGCCCTACGATGTTCTACACCTCGGCACAGGTGAGTGGGAGGAAGTACAAACTGTTTCTGTGTGTGTGTGTGTGTGTGTGTGTGTGTGTGTGTGTGTGTGTGTGTGTGGTTATTTTTCTCTCATTTTTCCAGCAGCATTAGAGTGGTTGAAGTACATATGTGTACGTGTGTACTTACATGAGGTTATGTGTGTGTGTGTGTGTGTGTGTGTGTGTGTGTGTGTGTGTGTGTGTGTGTGTGTGTGTGTGTGTGTGTGTGTGTGTGTGCGTGTGTGTGTGTGTGTGTGTGCAGACTGCCTTTTTCTTGAACGCCTCCCTTCATCTATGCGTGTTCTTCACTCCTCTGTCTCTTGCGTCTGACAGTGTTAATGGTTGTGTGTGATAAATGGCAGAGGTTATTTAACCTCTGGTGACGGGCCCAGGGGCCAGAGGTGATATGACTGATCCATACATCTCCTCTAAGTGGATTCCTCTACAGCGTCTCTCATCTCCCCATCAGCTGCCCATTTACCATTTACCTGCCTGATTAATGTTGGGGTTTTTTTTCTTTCTTTCTTTCTGTGAATCATCTTCACATTGTACCCCCAAGCTGAAACTTTCAGCTCGTCTGTCTGAGTGACGGATGACTTTTGGGCTCTTTGAGCGTTACTTGTTTTCCCCTTTTTCTCAACAAACTTTTAACTTTAACTTGGCTCACTTGAATTTAATGGCCATTGACAAAATGGGCTTTTGCAATGATGATTCATGAGATTGAGGATTTTTTTTCTTCAGGGGGTATTTGGGAGTTGTATTTTATTTTATTTTATTTATTTATTTATTTTTCACAAAATGGCTATAGCAAGCATTTTGGAATGACTTCTTGCAAAAATCATTGAGGTGTCTATTTTTTTTTCCCCTGATAATGGTCTTGGTAATCCTTTCGTGTAATAATTTACAACTCTTAAACTGTCTTCTCATTTAGTATAGCTGCGGAGTTTTGCTGAGATAAAGATATCCTCATCAACAGAGAAGATCATTATTTATTAGTACTTTTTCTTCCAAGTGTCCGGTACTGTGAGGTATCAGATTTGTGAGGGGGGTTTAACTACAATGATTTACTTACCAACCAAGCTGTTTTTTTTTTTTCCTATTCCATATAACCGTATCCGACTGGGTTTGTCAGTGGTTATCTGTAATTGATGGACCTTCCAACTCTGCAGGAACTGCCCAGCTATTTATATGATGTGCAACTTTGTGCTTATCAAATACACTGTGAGAATGTCACCCAGGCAGATAACCCATTCACTAGAGCTGCTTCCATATTTCATTTTGCTGGAAAACAGGGTTATTCTGAAATGAGTCAAAATATAAAACCGCCAGTTCCACACAAAAACGAATGTATGTACACGTAGTACTAGCAGGTATATGTATACTTATACTTGTAGTCACTGCTGTTTTAGCTGGCTGGTTGCTATTCTCTGGCAAGAAGAGCATGTTTTGAATATGTTTTCAGAGGAAAAAAAACAACGCACAACTTTCCTGATGATAATAAATCAGTCCTTCTATTCAGTGTTCTGTTCTAAAACAAAGACTTATTCCTCTTTATATTCAAAAAAAATATTGTCCGGTTTTTAAATGGTGGATATTAGATTTAAAATAATACTACAGATCAAATTGAGAAAAAAAAGACTTGACTCCTCTTAGCTGCGAAGGAGTCTCAGGATCCCTGTGCTGTGACCTTCGACCTCACCTGTGAATTCCTAAATTTAAAACCAAAGCATTAAAACAGGACTACTGGTGGGAATTGTAATACCATTGTGAAGCAAACTTAGTCATCATGGGGCTATGGGAGTAGCTTTGAGTCCTGAGTTTAAGAAGAAGGTTATCAATTTAAATCCAGAAAGTCTTTATGCATGCTCAATAATCCAGGCAAGAAAATTACAGAAAGGTGAATCAGTTCATCTGGATACGTTTGTTGTGAGAGAAATGTTTCATCACTCATCTAAGTGACCTCTTGAGTCTAAATTGACTGCAGGTATCCCCACCCTTATAAACAATACAGGGGCATAATGACTGAAAACAGCAATCAGTTTCATATGCAAATTGCCGTGGCCATTAACTAGAGTTTCAATGGCCATATGTGTACTATTCATCGAGGATTTGGGAATGGTTGCAATCAAAGCACTGTAAGATGGTGACAGATGTACTCTTAGCCCCCCCCCCGGTTCAGGGATGGTCATTCCCTCTTCACATATGCCCCTTTTCCACTACATGGTACTGGCTCAACTGGACTCGACTTTTTCGTTTTCCATTACTGGAAAGTACTGGCATTTCGGTAACTGTTACCACAGAAGAGAGGTGACGAAGAGAGTGCAGGCAGGGTGGAGTGGGTGGAGAAGAGTGTCAGGAGTGATTTGCAACAGAAGGGTACCAGCAAGAGGGAAGGTTTTCAAGATGGTAGTGATACCAGCTATGTTGTATGGCTTGGAAACAGTGGCACGAACGAAAAGACAGGAGGCAGAGCTGGAGGTGGTAGAGCGGAAGATGCTAAGATTTTCATTGGGAGTGATGAAGAAGGACAGGATTAGGAACAAGTATATTAGAGGGACAGCTCAGGTTGAATGGTTTGGAGACAAAGCAAGAGAGGCAAGATTCTTGTCCATGTGTGGGGGAGAGATGCTGGGTATATTGGGAGAAGGATGCTGAATATGGAGCTGCCAGAGAAGAGGAAAAGAGGAAGGCCAAACAGGAAGTTTATGGATGTGGTGAGAGAGGACATGCAGGTGGCTGGTGTGAGAGAGGAAGATGCAGAGGACAGGAAGAGGTGGAAACGGATGATCCGCTGTGGTGACCCCGAACAGGAGCAGCCGAAAGTAGTAGTAGTAGTAGTAGTAGTAGTAGTAGATGTTGCACACAAACACGACTAAGTAATATGCGTTATTATGAAACGCCAGAATAAATGCTGTCTTAGTTATAAAAAGAGTAAATACAAATAAAATAAAAAATAAAGAGTAAAAAAGTTAATAAAAAAAATCATCCTTCATCACACTGCAGTAAACTGTGCACACTATTATTTCTACTAAATCTGAATTTCTTTCTTTATTTTTTTGCGTTGTGTGATATATGAATGTCATTTGACTACAAGAAGAGGATTGAAATAGTGTAGAAAATATGCCACAAAGGAAATTGCTGGCTAAAAATTATTTGCGAAAACTTATATTTCTTCAAGTTTCTCACCTCGTGGCAAAGCTTGACAGAAGCCCCCTCAAGACTCTTGAATGCTCAGATAACTAAACATTTGTATTATTTCAATAACTTTATAACACGTATTAGCACTTTATTTGCACCTTTATAGTGCTACTTTATAAATAAGCCTTAAAGAGAATTATGATTACACTCTGACATTACAGTAATGGTCTAACAGTGTGAATGTCTGCTAAATGAAATGTTACGGGCATCCAGGTGGCGTAGCGGTCTATTCCGTTGCCTACCAACACAGGGATCGCCAGTTCGAATTCCCGTGTTACCTCCGGCTTGGTCGAGCATCCCTGCTGACATAATTGGCCATGTCTGCGTGTGGGAAGGTGGATGTGGGTATGTGTCCTGGTCGCTGCACTAGCGCCTCCTCTGGTCGGTTGGGGCGCCTGTTTGGGGGGGAGGGGGAACTGGGGGGAATAGCGCGATCCTCCCATGCGCTACATCCCCCCGGCGAAACTCCTTACTGTCAGGTGAAAAGAAGTGGCTGGCGACTCCACATGTATCGGAGGAAGAATGTGGTAGTCTGCAGCCCTCCCCGGATCGGCAGAAGAGGGTGGGGCGGCGACTGGGACGGCTAGGAGTGCAGGGTGATTGGTCAGGTACAATTGGGGAACAAAAGGGGGGGGGGATAAAATGTTGAAGTACTTACATACAGATTGTATTTTTCAAAATCCATCTATAGTAATTTCAAAATAAACTCCATAGCCAACTTGCGTTGGACTCGAGCTAGTCGTAGTCTCATATATGGACTTGCCTTTTTCCTTCGATCTTACTGTGCTGGGGCTCATCTTTTAATAAACCCTGGCCTGTATTATAAAGAGCGTGATTTAGTCAAAAGATAATATCTTTCCTCTGAAATGAAATGTCACCAAGTTCAAGTACATCTACAGCGGGCTTGTTTGATGTATCAATCAGAAGACACGTGCGTCCATAAACACACACAGATGCCCATGTGCACATAAACACAGATTCATATGCACATTCATGCATGCACAAACGCACACAGCTTTTAAATAGTCGTCTTGTGCCAGACACACACACACACACACACACACACACACACACACACACACACACACACACACACACACACACACACACACACACACACACACACACACACAAAGCAGGATTCCCACTGCTCTCTGAGCTCTCTCAGGTTCCCTGGGAGCATCCTGACATTATGGGAGACTTGCATACCAGGCAAAATGTCCTTCTATTGTGCAAGTGTGTGTATACTTTGTTATTGTGTATGTCTGTGTGTGTCTGTCTCACCTAATGTGTGGGTGTTTGCGCTTGTTTAAGCTGATGTCTTTCCTTGTGTGTGTGTGTGTGTGTGTGTGTGTGTGTGTGAGCACATGCACTCCTACGTCAATGGGTGTGTGAACCTTTTCGTCTGCCTGTGTGTATGTGTGTGTCTGTTTCTGTCTCCACATGCATGCATGTGTATGTCGTTTTCAAACATACTTGTGAATATCAATGCTTATATGATATGTGAATATAGTATAAATATAAATGACGTGTGCATGTGTGTGTTTTCCGTGTAACAGCTGCTCTGTGAACCGGTCTCAAACAGGCCTAATAAATACTGCTTGATGCCTTTCACATTGGGCGTGTTTGGTTTGGGGATTCCTCTGTCAAGGTGACTGTTACAGAATGGTTCAGCCAGTCAAGAAATATTTTCATGTCTTCCGAGCAAACTGCTGTCCTATCAGCTGGATGGATGCCAGCTCCTTAGCCTGCATCCAGCACAACGCAGTATGCCACCAGTAGTTTCATGAAAATAATTTTTTGGGAGGCCTATGTTTCACAAGATGTTGACTCAGTGTGTTTTTGTAGACTCGGAGTTTGAACTTGTTAACCCTTCACATATAAATTGATATAATAATAAACTCAGCTATCCTGTTTTCATGTATGAGTAAAATTATGTTATTAAAACATAAATTCCTTTTTATCTCTAGGCCAATGAAATGTATGTAATGTATTACAGCCACTGTACTGTGTGTGTGTGTCTTAATGTGTCTCTTTGCTGACAAATCAGCAAATATACTGAATGTTCATTTATGTATGTGTTTGTTTGTTTGTCTGTTATTAGATGATGGTAAGGTGTTAAAGGCGGTGACGATCAGCAAAGACAGTTTGGACACGGAGGAGATCATTCTAGAGGAGCTGACTGTTTTCCAGGTGACGTAATAATCTAGATATATACAGAAAAACATGGGAAAACGACAACAGCACCCCAAATTCAGTGCAAGGGGACAAAGAAGGCATACAAAAGATAGTAGACTATACAATATAGTACATGACAGTCTGCATGTGAACATCCATACCTTCGGTGAGTAGAGCTGGTCTTTCACATCTAACAGACTGTAACTGAACAAGTCTCTCTGACCAAAGGGAACAAACAAATAATTGGATGTAACGAGAAACTGAAGTTTCACTTTGCGAGGACACTGTTGATCACTGTTGGTTTGTAACACTAATTGTCAAAAATGGGAAACATCCTTGGTCGGGCGTCCCTACAGACACAATTGGCCGTGTCTGTGGGTGGGAAGCTGGATGTGGGTATGTGTACTGGTCACTGCACTAGCGCCTCCTCTGGTCGGTTGGGGCGCCTGTTCGGGGGGAAGGGGGAACTGGGGGGAATAGTGTGATCCGCCCACGCACTATGTCCCCCTGGTGAAACAACTCACTGTCAGGTGAAAAGAAGCGGCTGGTGACTCCTTCCCCGGATCGGCAGAGGGGTTGGAGCAGCGACCAGGATGGCTCAGAAGAGTGGGGTAATTGGACAAGTACAATTGGAAGGAAAAGGGGGGGGAAATCAAAAAAGAAAAAGAAAGAAAGAAAAATCATTTTGCATCCACTCGTCGCTGGTCCCCAGATGGTTAAATGTATACATTTTAAAGGGGGAAACCATGCTGTTCCACCCAGTACCTGTCAGAAATCTAGTCTCTCCGAGAGTAATGAACTTGGCCGTTTATGATGTTGAGATACGTAGTTTTATTCCTTCTAAAATGTTCCCTTAACATCTGGACTTTTAATGTCTGTACTTTTAGAGGTCTGGGAGAGCAACATAATACATAGAGACAGCTTCAACGACACGTTTTAGTTAAATACCCTCATCACGGTGTGTGAGTATATGGGCTGAAGGTCATTGGTATCTATTAGAATGAGTGTCACTCCTTTTCCCTCCCCAAAGCAATATTCAATATGATGGCCAACGCATTTGCACGTTGAATTCCTTAACACTCTCTTGCATTTCTTTATTTTTTTAACATGCCTGCTAACAATTCATTTACAGTTAGAAAAGAAATAAAAGGTTTTTCGAGACGGTACATCTGGTCTGAGTTACTGAGTTGGCGTCCATCTGTTGGCCTAGCAAGTCTGCACCTGTTTTTGTAACCTGATTGACATCGGCCCAGTTGTACGAATGTCAGATATGAAACTTCAGTGTTGTCATTCTACTCCCACTGCCTCGCATAACCTTTCAGGGCCCACTAAATAGCCAAAAACCACATCTACACAGTACGCTCATGGCTCAAAACACATAGAGTTTGAATAGGAGCGCTTGTTTTTGTGTCTCCCGGTGCCCATCTGTTTGCCCTGCGCCATGCAATGTCCTGTGTGAGGCACAGCCTGTCTTTTCCAATGGAACATATTTGATGGGAACAACACCACTAAGTGGAAAAACAGATAGCAGAGCACATATTTCCCAAGATCCTCTAAATAAGGTAATGGAGAAGATGAGAAAACAGGAGGGAGGGGAGAGAAACGTGTGTCGGGGGTGAGATGAGCTGAGAGGAGAGGAAGAGTCAGGAGGAGGAAGATGTTATGGGATGGAAGAGACGGAAGAGAGAAGGGAAGAGGAGAACGCTGACGAGGGATCGACGTAAAAGTATGGTGTAGGAGATGGAGGAAGGGATTATAGTATGTTGTAGGAGGGAAAGACAAGACATGAGAAGGACTGAAGAGAAGAAATAGAGGATGAGTAAGAGGAGGAATGAGAGGAGGAATGGGAGGGAAGAATCAAGGAAGAGAGAGAAGTGAGAGACAAAATAGAGGGGGGAAAGGATGAGAAAGATAAGTGGAGTAAAGAATGGAGGTAAAGAGTACAGCAGATGAAATGGGACAGGGGGAAATAAAACAAAGGAACAAAGGGATAGGATTGAAGGACAAAAACAGCTACTAACAAACAGGATATCAGATGCACTTGGTTTATTTGTATAGTGATTGTAACAGGAACTAGCCCATTTCCACAATCTCTCACACTAGCAAGGGTGCACCAGCTGGCCATGACCAACATATTTACTTGAATTCCAGTGATTTGCGTGTGCTGCACAAATATATTACAAATTAGGTTTGGCTCGGTATAGGTCAGAGGTGGTGGGCTGACCTCTGACTGGGTTTCAAAGAGGAGACATTTATATGGTTGGTTGGCTTTTGGCTGACACGGGACACATGATAGCTGGATAATTGCAGCCATAACCCCAGCCCTCTTTCTCTTACTCCGTCTCTTCTCTCTCTTGCTGGCTTATATTTCCACAGCTTCCTCAATGCATCTATCTATCCCTCTTCTCTCACTCGCTCTCTCTCTATCTGTATCTCTCTCACTCTCTCACTTTCTCTCTCATTCACTCTCTATCTATCTCCTCTCTCTCTCTCTCTCTCTCTCTCTCTCTCTCTCTCTCTCTCTCTCTCTCTCTCTCTCTCTCTCTCTCCACTGCCTCCATCTAAATGAACCCAGCCACTAGAGTGGTCAAGGGGCGTTGATTTTCTTTGTGCCTTGCTGAAATGAGTCATTGAGCAAGGAAAAAAGATGCTTTGGAGTAACATATTCTCCCGTAAAAAAGCCGACCTATCATATTTCCAATTTCCATTAGTAGTTGACCTTACCTCAAAGCCAACCACAAGGGTTAGACTTCAGGTTGAAGTGTTTGATTTTAAAACCTAACTTTTGCTAAGCCAAATTGAATCTTTTTGGTTACATGTCAGATAAACTGACACTCTTGGTGTGAATTCTGGGATACCACTACGTTCCAAAGGGTTTCTATCCTGTTCTGTTCTCTGCTTTACTCTGATATATTCTGTTGTCTTCAGTGATGCTCTCCAACCATGAGCCACGGAGAACTAAAAACCTACATACACGTGGCTCTCAAAGGCACATGGTTGCAGCCCACTTCTGTATTATGTACTTTAATGTTCATGTCGATTGTGGTTGATATTTTATGTTGTATGAAGGGAAATTTGCATGTCTGAAGTCAGTATGTTATTCTTATTTCACAGAGTCCCACTCCCATCCTGAATTTGAGGCTGTCAACCAAGAGGGTAGGTTCAGCTGTCTGTTTGGCCCAGAGAGTGTGTGTGTGTGTGTGTGTGTGTGTGTGTGTGTGTGTGTGTGTGTCTGTGTGTGTCTGTGTGTGTCTGTGTCTGTGTCTGTGCCTTTGCATGTACTTAAGTATACAGCCCACTGAAACTAAGGTCTTTGCTAATTTTAACAGCTGTATGTGCGCACCAGTCAAGCCAATTCAATTTTATTTGGATAGCCCGTTATCACAAATTACAGATTTGCCTCAGTGGGCTTAACAAACACAATATGGTATAGTTAAGGTAATGGCATACTCTCTCTCTCTATTTCCTTCTCCCTGTCTGTCCCGTACAGCAACAGCTGTATGTCTCCAGCGAGCTGGGTGTTGTTCAGCTGGGGCTCCAGCGGTGTGAGAGATATGGGGCCGACTGTGCTGAGTGCTGTCTTGCCAGGGACCCCTACTGCTCCTGGGATGGACAGACCTGCTCCAGATACTTCCCAAGCAGCAAGAGGTAGGAAAGTAGAGAAAACGAGATTTGTGTAGCGGGAGGAGAGAGAGAGAGAGCGGTGAGAAGGAGAATGGGAAGGAAGAGAGGAGGAACACATTGGTCTGTCCCGATGCACCATGGTACTATACAGTGACTATGAATCACCAGTCATTACTATTGCCCCTTACTTACTCAATCACCATTATTATCGGTGTCTAGTAGTGAGCCCTTTTCTTTTTCTTTTTTTTTTTTGAATGTTCCCCCTTTTTTCTCCCCAATTGTATCCAGCCAATTACCCCACTCCTCCGAGTCATCCCGGTCATTGCTCCACCCCCTCTACTGATCCAGGGAGGGCTGCAGACTACCACATGCCTCCTCTGATACATGAGGAGTCGCCAGCCGCTTCTTTTCACCTGACAATGAGGAGTTTCACCAGGGGGATGTAGCACGTGAGAGTGTCACGTGCTACATCCCCTAGGCGTCCTGACCGACCAGAGGAGGCACTCGTGCAGTGACCAGGACTCATACCCACAGCCAGCTTCCCACCCGCAGACATGGTCAATTGTGTCTGTTGGGACACCCAACCAAGCCGGAGGTAACAGTAGGTAACAGAATAGACCGCTACGCTACCCGGACGCCCTCGTATTGAGCCCTTTTCAACTTGCACTTGCCATTTTTATGCTATAATGGCATAATTTGCCTTTTTTACTTTTATTTCATAGATTTGTGGCAATATTAAAATATTTTTTTACTTTGATTTTCCTGTTGATCTAAGGCACACCGACACCAAACACTCTCGACTAGACAACATAATCAGTATAACGAGACAAGCTTAAAAAAATAAATATAATTAGACAAGATAATAAAGTATTCTGATTCTGAAGCACTCTGGGCTTCATGGTTGCTGTATAGCGCTATAAGACATTCAGATTTAACTTTCAAATGTGTCTGCTAATTGCTGACTCTCATAGTTGCTTCGCATAAAAGCATCCGTTAAATGAGTAAATGTAAATGACTACTTCTAGAAACGGTAGGGGGGAGATAGGGAGAACAAAGGCAGTGGAGGAGAGACGAACATAGAGATGGTAGGAGAAGAAAGATTAGTGAATGCAGCAAAGGACAAATGAAGAGGGAAGAAGAGCAGAAAGGATGCAGAAGAGAGGGTTAGAGAGAGGAGGAATGGGAAAGATGATAAAATAAACTTACAACCAAAACAGAAACAGGCAGACTTAACAAAAGCAGCATATAGAAATAAGAGGCGAGAAACATTAAGCCCTCATCCAGGGCTAACACACAACATCAAATATTTTTATGGTCTGTTTTTGCTGAGCGCTTCTTCGATAAAAGTAACAGTAGCTCTTTATTTTCAGTCCCTATATTAGGCAGTGGCCCAGTTACTACAGTGTACAGCAAGATTTAGAGCTGTTGAGCCATTGTATCTACAGGAACTATTATACAGTTTGCACACACACAAACCATGCAAACCTCCAAGTAAACACAAAAATGACTGCACGCTGTACACATTTACTTACACACGCATTCATGTACAAAATGCATCAGCACACATATAAACACACGTCATCTACAGTAACAAATGGTTCCTCCTGTAGTTATTATCTAACCTTTGTGTATGTGTGTGTGTTGTGTCAGGCGAGCGCGTAGACAGGATATCAAGTATGGAGACCCCTGGAGCCAGTGTCCAATCACGGATGACGGTAAGGAAAGGCTTTCCGCCGTCTGATACCGATGAACTTAAAGATGAACTATTCCTAGAGTTTATTTCTAAAGTGTTTTGCCCTCTTTTTCCTGTCAACCATTACATAATATAAAAACAAATGAACAACAAAGTCTGACTAAAGTCCGCTGTAAAGTAATACAATTTACCATCCACACAAGTCTTTCTGTTCTGTGATTGATCATAGAGGAATTTAAAGTTATATGCAGGGGGCCTTCATTGAACTTCCAGCTAGTGAGGACAAATTTAATTATTACAGGACAAATTACTGTTTTCAGGAGACATGAAAAATTATTATCTTTGGGTTCGCGAAGCGAACCCTAGTTATATGAACAACGACAAAAGGGCTGAGAGGGTTATTGCATTGTGACATCATCCACAATAGCTCGCTGGAAAAAAGAAAAACGATGGAGGTGCATTCCCCGTGCCAATCCCGGACAATATGACCCCCTGTGGTCATATGTCCTCCCACCGACCCCGTATTGGCACGCCCACCGGAAGCGCTATTCCTCTTTGTAAGTCGAACCATCTCCAACTAAATGAGCACCACACCTGTGGCCCGGGTAGGAGGAGAACGGCTCTATTCTCAGTCATTTTGTCGTTGTTCATATAACTAGGGTTCGCTTCGTGAACCCAAAGTTACATTTCACGTACTCCAAAATGGCTGAGAGGGTTATTGCATTGAACAACGACAGGATTCATGCCTCCGTTCCCTAGCCGTCCAATGAACCCTTCAAACCCCTGGTGGGAAGGGGTACGCGTTCTGATGAGAGCATCCTAAGAGGCCTGCTCCAGAACAGCGTCGGCAACCGACCGCACCTTAACGTGCCGGTAATAATGCCGTAAGAAAGTGGTCTCACCACTCCAAACCGCCGCCTGGCGGATGACCTCCCAGTCGATACCTGACAACACAGCTATCGACATAGCAGTCCCTCGGGTAGAATGCGCCTTCAGCTTAGGAGCTGTTTTACCCACTTTGGTATACGCCTCCGTAATACCATCCACCAGCCAGTGTGCTAGCCTCTGGGTGGAAAGGGCATAACCTGGTTTGCTCACTCTGTAGGTCAACAGCAGCCTGTCAGACCTAAGAATATCTGCTGTGCGCCGCATGTAAATGCGTAAAGCCCGTACAGGACACGAGAGGTGCAAGCGTTTCTCATCCCTAGTCACCGGTGACGGATGAAACGCGTGTATCACCACCGGGGCCCTACTCGTCAGGACAGACACAGTTTTGGGCACGAAGCTGGGGTCTGTAAAGAGCGTGACCATCAGATCACCAGAAAACACCATCCCCTTGATGGTGAGTGCAGTGAGCTCACAACCCCTCGCTGCGGTGGTAAGTGCCAAGAGCACAGCCAGCTTAGCCGAGACATAACGCATGTCTGCCGTAGACATGGGTTCAAAGGGATCTTTCTCTAGTGCGCGCAGAACACGGGAAGCATCCCAAGTTTCAGCTCTCGTAAGCTCCTTAGCTGAGAGCTTCTTAGCACCCAACAGGTACTGCGTCATGAGCGGGTGCGTGAAAACTGTGCTACCCTCGATCTTCCCCCGGAAGAATGTGAGAGCCGATACACAGACTTTGACCGAGGAGAAAGACCATAGTCTATCACTCCTACAGACCTCCACAAAAGTCAGTATAGGGCCAATCCCTACTGACAAAGGGTCCATGTCGCGTTCAGCGCAAAATTGGTCAAATCGATTCCAGTACCCCTGGTACCTGGAATACGTGGAGTCTTTACGCGCCGCTAAGATGACACGAATCACTTGTGCACTAAGTCCCATAGCTAAGAGCCTGGCTTTGTAAGCATCCACGCCGCTAATCGGGAGCCACCTATCCAGGGGCCCTCCCGTAGCAGCCCTCCTGCTTGCATGAGCGCGTCCGCCCACTCCAGGACGTCGAACCGCTCGCCTACTATCCAGGGCACTATTCGCGGAAACCACGGGGTGCTCGGTTCGTACGGGGCCACGAGAACTAACCGACCCCCTGTGCGCTCGAACTTGACCACCAGGTCAAGGAGGCACCTGCGCGGGGGGAATGCGTAAAGCATCTCCTCGGGCCATGGATCTAGTCCAAGCGCGTTGACCCCCAACGGCGCTAGGTCGGACGGGAGCATCGAGTACCAACGAGGGCACTTGTAATTGAGTTTCGATGCGAACAGATCCACTTGAGCTACCCCGAACCTCTCCCAGATCATAGCCACTATGGCTGGGTTGAGGCTCCAATTGTCCGCATGCGGGCCGCCTCTCGAGAGGATGTCCGCTGCTTCGTTGTCCTTCCCAGGAACATGAAGCGCCCTGATTGATAGCGCGTTGCTGTTGACCCAAATCCAAATTTGCATGGCCAACTCTCTGCAACGCTTTGACTTCATACCGCCTTGGCGGTTGATGTAGGCCTTGGCCGTCATGCTGTCTGTCATTATCAGTATGTGACGGCCTACGAGATCCTGAGCGAAATGCTGGATAGCCAGCCAAATCGTCTCCATCTCGCGCGCGTTGATGTGGACCTTCTCCCCAGACGGCCACACTCCTCGCGCTGTTTTGTAGCCAAGGATGGCCCCCCAACCCGAGAGGGACGCATCCGTATAAATTGTTACCTCGGGTCCCCTGGGGCCCATAGGGACCCCAGACATGTCCACGCAGGCTCTGTTCCAGTGGTCTACGTCCTGCGCTACCACGCGCGGGACCAGGATAAGATGGTTGTTGTACCGGCGTTCGTTGCCGTATTTCAAGAAGTGAACTGCGAACCACAATTGCAGTCTCCTCATGAACAACAGACCTAAAGGAACAACTTGGTGAGCCGATGCCAGAAGGCCCAGCAGCCTCCTGATCATCCGATAAGTGACATATGTCCCCGGGGACGAAATGTGCTAACGTGGTCCTGGTGGAATGCCATCTCTCTTGCGTAAGGGTTGCGCGCATGGATACCGTATCCAAACTCAGACCCAGATACGTTGCCTGGCACGAAGGCCATGGCGCGCTCTTCTTTATGTTGATAGTGAAACCCATGTACTCCATGAATTCCATCAACTCCTGAGTATGGAGTATTGCTTGTTCCGGCGACCGGGCCAACACCAACAGGTCATCTAGGAACCATGCCAAGCGCATACCTTTGCGCATCAACACTCCGAGCGCTGCTTTCACACACCTTGTGAATGTCAGAGGAGAGAGGCGATATCCGAACGGGAGGCATGTGTACTGGTAACACTGACCCCGGTAACAGAACCGAAGATACTTTCTGTGTCTTTCCGCAATCGGACAATGATAGAAAGCATCTTTTAGGTCGACCGAAGTTAGCCAATCGGACTGTGTCACCATTGACAGCAGAACCGGTGTGCGTAGCATTTTGAAACTGACCTTCTCTACATACTTGTTGAAGGGTTTCAAATCTAGGATTGGGCGCATGCCCCCATCCTTCTTCGGGACCAGAAAGTAACGGCTGTAAAACCTGTCTTCTCTTTCTAGGGGAGGAACCACCGTGATTGCCCCTTTCGAGAGTAACTCTGTGAGTTCGTTGTCTAGGATTTGTGCTTCGGCCACCGACCCCGGTTCCGTATGCACTATTCCCAAGTACGGGGGTACAATACCGTTCTCGAAAAGGATTTGGTGTCCGTGGGCTATCTGATCCAAAACAGAAGCCGACGGGACCAATTCCTTCCACCTGTGTAACATGCGTGACAGAGGTCTCGTTGCCTCCTGTACCTTGCTGTTCAGGTAGCGCGCGTAAGTTGCGCGTAAAGGGTCTGGGGAAGCCCCGCCCGCCATGCCCTGCATCCATGGGGGGGCTTCGTCCTTGTAAAGGAGACCCAGATGGGGGAATTGGCGTTTTGAACCTTTCCAAATTACCATTTGACCCATCAGAGAGACTAAACATTGTCGCATCATAGTCCCCTCCCAGGGGCTCATTTGCGCTCATGTCATTATTATCCAATATTTCCAGCAGGGATGTTATTACATTGTTATCATCATCTTTACCTAAAGATTCAGACAGACAATCAGACTTGCGTTTCAAACCTTTTAAAACGCAATCACCATCATCACCAACATAAAAACTTTTATTCACATTCACAACCTTTGGAATAGAACAAGTAGACTGTGCATCAGAAACCAAAATAAAAGGCGCAGTGTTTAGCCCTGCGCACGCTGTGTCCCCTGAACAAGCGTCTATATCGCCGGAGACGGCTCTGGAATCAGTCTGTTGGTGTGGGTCGTAACATCCTGCCGAAACACGTCACTTGGCAGGTCCCTTCTTGGAAGTGTCTGTGCTGTCCGGCTTGGCCGCCTTGGCCGCTGGATCTGTGGAAGACTGGGAGTTTGGACGTGAGCCCTGTCCACGCCCGCGCCCCACTTTACCACCTCTTTTTGGATAAGTCTCTCTCCATTTCTGCTTGCGCGCAGGCTTGTCCCCCTGCCCTGTGCCCACCGCGGGCTTAGGGGTAGGCGGGTTCTTCATCATCGGGAGAAGCTCCTTGTGCAAGGTTTCGCGCTCGGCCTGGGCGGCCTTGTATTTGCTGATAATGTCCGGGGTCGTTCCAAACAGGCCCTGGTTCCCTGCGCAGGAGTGGGCCATCCACTCCTTGCAGAATTCCTCTTTTACCCCGGCTGTCTCTAGCCAGAGACGTCTGCGCGAAAGGGTGGAGGCAGCTGCGCTAGAACCGCACTCTAGAGTGATGGAATACAGCAGCGATCCCAGGGAGTCAGCCATTTCCAAGATGTACTCACAACCTGCTTCACTGGCCACTACGTCACCGAACTCGGCCCCGTCGATACCTGCTGTAGCGATGGCGGCTTTGCTTTGCTCGACGTTTGATAGGCTGCAGAGCTTGCGCATGTACGCCGTTATCATCCCAGCCGTTGAGACGAGTCCAGCTGCGCGTGTACTGGCGTGCCATGCATCACACGCGTAACGATCCACCTGTTGGCCCCACTGCGAAGGGTGTTTGGGGGTATCGCGAGACCCCACCTGGTGTTAGGGTTGAACGATAAAACGTCCCTCTCTGGTTGCGGAATTTTCCAGTCTTTGTAGTTGAGGTTCCTAACCTCGACTGCTAAGACGTCAACCCCCTTCTGACTGAACTTTGAGGACGATTTAAGTAGCGGATCCGCCTCCGCCCGCTTAAACGCTCGTTCGATGTGAGGATAAGGTGGTAGAGTGGAGTCCCTGACCCTCTCTGCCATTCGTGGAAAATCGGCTACCACCGGATCTTGAGGATTGCCCGGCTCGGTAACGATGTCGGCAGACTTGACCGCTCGCGCAAACAGATCGCGGAAACTGGCGAGGAATGTTTCGGACCCACGTTGCATGGCGTCGCCATCTTTGTTTGGTTGAGACGAACTTGGCTGGTCGTCTTCCACGCCCTGATCGTCTACTTCCTCAGGCAGTGAATCCTCGGGTTCCGCACCCGCCGAATAACATGCCACGGATTCACCAGGGAGAGATAGGATCTCATTGATCCAGTCCTCTCTAACTATCCCGGATGGTGGGATAGCCTCTGGCTCCGGAGGGATGCTAATGGTAGCCGCCGTCCCGTGACTGTAGCTAGGAAGCATCGGAGGGATGTTGCTAGCCTCCGCCCCATGGCTATAGCTAGGTAGCACCATGCTAGCCGCCTCGTTAGCAGGTGCGAAGGGATCTGCAAGTCCCCATCTTTGACGGTACAGGGCAGCCCACCTTTGGCGCCCTGACCCTCTGATGGTTTTACAGAAATTGCAGTCGATCTCATTACGGTCTACATCCCTCAAGTAGCCCGTGTAGTGAACATGCGGGATATGGGAGACACAGTCCGGATGGGGGTCCCATTGGAGCGTCGCCGGTTTAACACACCCGCACCAAGCGTAGAATCCGGCCACATCGACCGGATTAACGAACATCTTGGCGATAAAAGGTAAGCTAACTATAAGTTAGTATCTAATATACCAGTATATCACTAGATTACTTGCGTATTTGCAGTTTTCCTCTTAGTCCCAGCGAGAGAGAAACAGCCATCGACCGATCTCATTTAGTTGGAGATGGAAAGAGGAATAGTGCTTCCGGTGGGCGTGCCAATACGGGGTCGGTGGGAGGACATATGACCACAGGGGGTCATATTGTCCGGGATTGGCACGGGGAATGCACCTCCATCGTTTTTCTTTTTTCCAGCGAGCTATTGTGGATGATGTCACAATGCAATAACCCTCTCAGCCATTTTGGAGTACGTGAAATGTAACTTAAATTTAACATTCAACACCTCTAAAATGCAGAGGTTACAGTCTGTTTTATCTATTCTCAAGTACTAGATGTACGATTCATTCAGTCCAAAAAAAACAAACATAATTTGTTTATATTATTTTTAATGCTGAGTTTTTAGCAACTTTGTGTGCCATCATATTGTAACAAAACTCTTGATTTGCTGTTGTATTCATACTGAATTGAAAGGAACATAAATCTGAAGTATCTTTTACTTACTTATATTGTTTACTATTACTCTTCTACTCTCTCTCTGTTACTCTTTTACGTATACTATATTTTACTATTACTTCATTGGCAGCAGTGGGGTGCACTCTAGAGGCTATACCTTGCCATTGCCCATCTCCCAGTCTGTCACCAGGATGTAAACAAACATCTGTACATAGGCATTTACATAAACAACATCTTAAGTCCTCTCCGGGTTTCCACCTGCTCCCTCCGTTTTTCTGGCTACTTTTCTTTCTGTATTTCTCCATCAAATAGGGTGAACTGTGCCAGCAGAAATGTAATGTGATCATTTTCTCTCCGTTTTTCTGGGGGTAAGATTCAGGCTCTGCAGAGGCCAAGGTGGTGTATGGTGTGGAGGGGAACTCCACCTTCCTGGAGTGCATCCCCAGGTCCACACAGGCCCAGCTCAAATGGACCGTGCAGCTCACAGAGACGCCGCTACAAACGCTCCATCAGACACATGAGAGCAGAGAGGTGAGTGGAGGATACTGCTGATTTCTATCCATGCATCAGTAAATTCAGTGGGCAACGTTTTGCAGAAAGACAGTACTAAATATTGGCTTTTTTTAGGAGTTTAAAAAAAATCCAAGAAAAATGTCACCTGAGCTGAGGAGTTATCATTCAGCCTTTGAAAAATGCCAAATATATGAATCTGGCTTGCTGCAACACTCATTCATTTAGTCACATGTTTGTCATCTGCACTGTTTTGGGGGTGGAGTGGGGTATTACCCCTGCAAAATGCTTGTGAGTGAATGCATCTAAAAATATTTGCTGTTGCAAGATGTTAAAGATTTTGCGTTTTTGTATTCATTATTATCCGCATTGGTATGAAAATGGCCAAAACATTTTTTCTGCACCCCCGCCATTGTTCTCTCTTAGCCTCACCCTCATATACTATGACTTGGTATTGCTCATATGGTTTAATTCAAGGTAAGCTTTCACAAAAATGCCATCAACAGAGATGCAAGAAAGACATGTTCTCTCACCTTTAGCCTGCTCAAACAAATGCATCTTTTGATTAAAGGTTTTGAGTGTTTCTGATGTGTCAGCTTGCGTTTCTGCATTGTTTGTTTGTTGGCTACAAACATGATTTAGATGAGCTATATGTAGCTCTGTTGAACCAGTACAAAACCATCTATTTTACGATGTCAATGTTAAGCATCCAATCAGGATATTATGTAAATGTTATCAAATATTAGCTACTCAATTTAAAATGTGCAGTACATAATAGATCTACTCCCAACAAACTTAAGATAATTACCCTTTATTGTTCTGTACACAACACAGGTTTGGTTTGCATGTATGACACTTTGTGACCTTGTTTTCCAACATTTTTGCCCTCTATTAGAGCTTTTTTCATATGTAAGAAGATAAAGCACCCTGTGTTAAGGAATTTGCAATGGCTTAAAAGTGGGATAAAATCAGTTCTGAATATTTAAATATCATCAACAGCAATGACAATGACCATTTTGAATCTGATTACAGCTGAATATTCCTCCTATCCAGAAAAAAACCCAAAACAAAAACATTATCCATGATATACAGACCAGTATGCTTTGGCCTGTTGTGGAAAGAAAACAAAAGATGATGTACTGTTAAACATCTCCTCCTCCTTTCCTTCCCTCCATCTCTTTTCCTCATTTCCTTGTCTTCCTGCTCAGCTTCCTCATAAGGGTGATGACCGCTTGCTGCACATGAAGCAAGGTTTGCTGGTTCAACGCTTAGAGCTTGGCGACATGGGTGTGTACACCTGCACCAGCTATGAACACTCCTATAGCCAGGTGCTGTCCCGATACAGGCTCAACATCATCTCTAACCACAACCTCAAACCGGCCAACCAACAGAACCTCCAACCAGCCCACAACCGACAGAACCACAGTCCGCTCCAGTTGGCCCCAGGGCCAGCTCTGAGCCCTGTGGCCCCAGGGAGGGTATCCCTTGGGGGGCTAGGGGGAGCCGGGCTACTTGGCCCTCATGCTCAACCTCTACCTGGACACAGGAGCTCCTGGCACCTTCAATACCCTCAGCTCCCTCTGAGGAGCTACAAGGACCTCCACATGGTTGGGGCCAATGTCCTGAGCGTGGACGAGTATTGTGAGCAGCTGTGGTACCGCGAAAAGCGTCGGCAGCAGAAACTACGCACCCTAAAGCTGAAACAAGAGAGCAGGAAAGCACGTGTGAGGAGGAACTACCCTGCTGACAGACCCCTCTAGTCACCCCAGGAGAGAAAACAGACAGTGTGGAGTTGACAGGATGGTCGGCAGAGGCTAGACTGAAAACATTATTTCATTCTTATTTCCCGTTTTGCTTTGTTTGTTTGAGCTAATAATATCAACTGACAGACTGGCAACAATATTTGCCAGAAAAAGACTGCTTTGTCCAGCACAATATTGACCCCATAGAATTCTCTGCATGACAAATCCATCAGCCACAGCTAGCTTAAAGCTTAAACTAATACTCAAAATGCTATTAATTCAAGTCCAAGTTAATGGATACCACACAAAAAAAACAACCCTACTGCTACTTTATGGGTCGCCACAGTGGATCATCCATTTTCATCTCTTCCTGTCCTCTGCATCTTCCTCTGTCACACCTACCACCTGCAGGTCCTCCCTCACCACATCCATAAACCTCCTCCATGGCCTTCCTCTTTTCCTCTTGCCTGGCAGCTCCACCGTCAGCATCCTTCTCCCAGTATACCCAGCACCTCTCCTCCACACATGTCCAAACCATCTCAATCTTACCTCTCTTGCTTTGTCTCTAAACTGTCCAACCTGAGCTGTCCTTCTAATATACTAATTCCTAATCCTGTCCTTCATCATCACTCCCAACGAAAATCTTAGCATCTTCAACTCTACGACATAGCTGGTCTCACTACCATCTTGTAAACCTTTCCATTAACTCTCGCTGGTACCCTTTTGTCGCCAATCATTTCTGACACTATTCTCTCGCTCTCATTTTCTTCATTCATCAGCCCTCAACGTCAGTGGCACCGGCAGCCGTAATCCTGTATGCACCGTGCGTACATTTTTTTTTATGGTTTTGTTCTTTTTTTTTTACATTCTATCTTGAAAATAAAGTTGTGACAACAGCAGATCCTGTTAACATCACTGGCTAATAGTGCACAGTGTGTACAGGATTACGGCTACCGGCACCACTGCTCAAAGTACTGCTTCCACCTTCTCAACATACTCTCCTCACTTATCAGCACATTTTCATCTGTCCTTCATCACCCGAACCTGCTGCACATCCTTTCCAGCTCAGTCCCTCTGTCTAACCAATCAGTACAGGTTCTTTTTCTCCTTCCTTAGTTTTCAACCTCTCATACAACTCACCATGTGCCTTTGCCTTTGCCCTCTCTCTTCACTTTATGCCACATCTCCTTTTACTCCTGTCTGCTTTCTTCATCTCTCTATCCACTTCCTCTTCGCCAACCCCTTCACCTGTACTTCCTCATTCTACCACCAAGTCTCCTTGTCTTCCTTGCTCTGCCCAGATGACACACCAAGTACCTTCCTAGCTGTCTCCCTCGCTTTCTGCAGTAGTTGCCCAGCCATCCACCAACTTGTCACTACCACCCAGTGCCTGTCTTGACTACACCTTGAACTCCACACAACAGTCTTCCTTCTTCAACTTCCAGCATTTGATCCTTTGCTCTGCCTTCATTCTTTTCCTCTTCTTGATCTCCAAAGTCATCCTACAGACCACTACCCGATGCTGCCTAGCTACATTCTCCCCTGTCACCACCTTGCAGTCTCCAATCTCTTTTAGATCGCGCCTCCTGCATAAGATATAGTCCACCTGTGTGCACCTTCTTCCACTTTTATACGTCACCCTGTGTTCCTCCCTTTCTTGAAATATGTATTCACCACAGCCATTTCCATCCTTTTTGCAAAATCCACCATTTGTCCTTCCACATTCCCCTCCTTGACACCATACCTACCCATCACTTCCGCATCACCTCTGCTCCCTTCACCAACGTGCCCACTGAAGTCCACTCCAATCACCATTCTCTCCTCCTTGGGTACACTCTCCACCACTTCATCCAACTCACTCCAGAATTCTTCTTTCTTTTCCATCTCACACCCAACTTGCAGGGCATATGCGCTGATAACATTCATCATCACACCTTTGATTTCCAGCTTCACACTCATCACTCTGTCCGACCCTCTCATCACCTCCAGCACACTCTTGGCATACCCCTCATTCAGAATTACCCCTACCCCATTTCTCCTCCCATCCACACCATAGTAGAAGGGTTTGAACCCACTTCCGATGCTCCTGGTCTTACTGCCCTTCCACCTGGTCTCTTGCACATGCAGTATATCTACCTTCCCTCTCTCCATCATATCAGCCAGCTCTCTCCCTTTACCAGTCATAGTGCTAACATTCAAAGTTCTGACTCTCACCTCAACGCTCCTACCCTTCCTCCTCTCTGGCTGACTCTGGACATGCCTTCCCCCTCTCCTTCTCATTCTCCCAACAGTTGCATCGTCTTCACCAGCTCCACCTGCCTGCCAACAGTACCGGTGGTGGTAATTGGTTACCTGGGCCTCGAACGATCTGGTATGGAAATCTGATTTATGATTCTTACATTTGATTTGTCAAGTTTATGCCGGATCGGATGCCCTTCCTGTTGCAAACCTCCCCTTTTATCCAGGCTTGGGACCAGCACTAAGAATGCAATGGCTTGTGCATCCTCAGTGGCTGGGTTGGATACCACAAAAAAAAACAAAAAAAGAAAGTATTGTTGGTGTCATGGTAATATTGTTGGTGGTTTGGCACTGTTTGGTATAATTAAAATAAGTTGAAGCACACCTTGTAATCAGAAGCAGAATTGCTTAATTTTAAAGTATGCTAGTTGGGAAAGAAACGTGACTTTGTTTGATCAGTGCTGACACGTTACAGGAGATATCACAGCTAAGCAGGGACATGCTTTGGTTATTTGTAACACATAACAGGACTTCACATATAGTGCAGATAAAACACACTGTGTCAATAAGGTAAACTAGAGGTCATTGAAATGGGATGCAGACTGGCTTTTGTTTTAGTATAGAGAAAAGTCAGTCTTGCTACAAATTTTTTACTGTTTTCAGATGGATAATACACCTTGTTCATATATTTAAGTTTCCTCGGTGAGATGTAATGCCCACCTGCCAGTGTAAGCTCTCTGCTCGTCTTACTAAACAGATTGTCTACTCTAGATTATGTGTAGCTTATGACTGTAATTCTGCTATGTTACTAAAAATTGGTATTCCCATCACTTGTATATTATAGAACTCTATTTTTGATAGTTTTTGCCTTTATACATTGAATACTAGTACATTTATCTTGTGTAAAGAAAAAAAACTTCCTCATTTCTTTTTTGTATGAACTTGTGTGTTTCCCTTTAAGAATTTACAGTAGCTTATTTAACTCCACAACTTTCTCATTTGCCATGAGATCAAAAAATGTGTAATTAACTTTAAGATTGTGTCATTTTTGAGTAGGCCACAAAATGTTAAATTACAAGTTAAATAAAAGAATAAAATTATGAGAGACTTGACAGTTATTTTGGGGGAAAAAACAAACAAATACACAACTCTAGCTTTATGCTAATTAATACTCCTTGCTCCAGATGAGATTTGAACTCACAACCTCAGCATTACCCTATTGGATACTGCGCACTGTCCGATTACCCCACTGGAGCCACCTGCAACAGGTGAGTTTGTAAACTCACCTGTTGCAGTTTGTAAACTCACCTGGAGAGACACCGACATTGAAAAGTGGCTGATGGTATGCCACTAGTAGATCAGCAGTCGTATGCCGCTTGTGTTCCACTGGCACATACTATTTCCTACAGGTAGTTGCCGCTTGAAAGGTGTCAGACTTTCACACCAGTACCGCCCCCTGATGCATATGCAAAACTCAACAGCAGTGGGCTAGTTTTACGTGTTATAATGGTAATATTGTGGATGAGTAAGATTCCTACAAACAATGGCCCCTATGCTAGCAAAGTGGTTTGGTCCAGAAGTTCACACTAAAGGGAGAGGGGAAAGGCGTGAAATGATGTAAGGTATTGATCATTTTTTTCCCCATTTCCGCTTTTCCATATAATGGTTACAGTACAAAGCCTACTTGTTCTATATTTATTGAAAAGTGGTTAATACAGTTAATATAATTTATGCTGCTTTAAATCTAATTTGTTAAGCATCTTAAATGTGACATTACCTGTTCCACATTGGTATGGGCACATACGTCGTTTCCTCTCAGTTCGGACATGGGACTGACAGAGATGGATATGGTAACAAGGTGCTGCACAAAAATGTCGTTAATTGCATAACGTAAGTTGAAATTCAGGTTATATGATGTGGATTAAGTATAAAATGACAGCTCCTTGAAAACCACGATATTGTAGGATTTAAAATACAGCAAGGTATGCGATTGCCTTTTTGGTGCAAGATGGCCTTTGAAGTTGCCACCTGTCTGTGCTGTGCCTCTGTCTGTTGTCGTAGCAATATGGGAACTGTAGTATTCGCTTCTGCACCAGGCAGACTGATCAAACCAGACAAAGTATGTTGGTATATGATTATGTTGGTATACTTATTAAATTATTCCTATATACACTACCGTTCAAAAGTTTGGGATCACATTGAAATGTCCATATTTTTGAAGGAAAAGCACTGTAGTTTTCAATGAAGATAACTTTAAACTAGTCTTAACTTTAAAGAAATACACTCTATACATTGCTAATGTGGTAAATGACTATTCTAGCTGCAAATGTCTGGTTTTTGGTGCAATATCTACATAGGTGTATAGAGGCCCATTTCAAGCAACTATCACTCCAGTGTTCTAATGGTACAATGTGTTTGCTGATTGGCTCAGAAGGCTAATTGATGATTAGAAAACCCTTGTGCAATCATGTTCACACATCTGAAAACAGTTTAGCTCGTTACAGAAGCTACAAAACTGACCTTCCTTTGAGCAGATTGAGTTTCTGGAGCATCACATTTGTGGGGTCAATTAAACGCTCAAAATGGCCAGAAAAAGAGAACTTTCATCTGAAACTCGACAGTCTATTCTTGTTCTTAGAAATGAAGGCTATTCCATGCGAGAAATTGCTAAGAAATTGAAGATTTCCTACACCGGTGTGTACTACTCCCTTCAGAGGACAGCACAAACAGGCTCTAACCAGAGTAGAAAAAGAAGTGGGAGGCCGCATTGCACAACTGAGCAAGAAGATAAGTACATTAGAGTCTCTAGTTTGAGAAACAGACGCCTCACAGGTCCCCAACTGGCATCTTCATTAAATAGTACCCGCAAAACACCAGTGTCAACATCTACAGTGAAGAGGCGGCTGCGGGATTCTGGGCTTCAGGGCAGAGTGGCAAAGAAAAAGCCATATCTGAGACTGACCAATAAAAGAAAAAGATTAAGATGGGCAAAAGAACACAGACATTGGACAGAGGAAGACTGGAAAAAAGTGTTGTGGACGGATGAATCCAAGTTTGAGGTGTTTGGATCACAAAGAAGAACGTTTGTGAGACGCAGAACAAATGAAAAGATGCTGGAAGAATGCCTGACGCCATCTGTTAAGCATGGTGGAGGTAATGTGATGGTCTGGGGTTGCTTTGGTGCTGGTAAGGTGGGAGATTTGTACAGGGTAAAAGGGATTCTGAATAAGGAAGGCTATCACTCCATTTTGCAATGCCATGCCATACCCAGTGGACAGCGCTTGATTGGAGCCAATTTCATCCTACAACAGGACAATGACCCTAAACACACCTCCAAATTGTGCAAGAACTATTTAGAGCAGAAGCAGGCAGCTGGTATTCTATCGGTAATGGAGTGGCCAGCGCAGTCACCAGATCTGAACCCCATTGAGCTGTTGTGGGAGCAGCTTGACCGTATGGTACGCAAGAAGTGCCCATCCAACCAATCCAACTTGTGGGAGCTGCTTCTGGAAGCGTGGGGTGCAATTTCTCCAGATTACCTCAACAAATTAACAGCTAGAATGCCAAAGGTCTGCAATGCTGTAATTGCTGCAAATGGAGGATTCTTTGACGAAAGCAAAGTTTGATGTAAAAAAAATCTTATTTCAAATACAAATCATTATTTCTAACCTTGTCAATGTCTTGACTCTATTTTCTATTCATTTCACAACATATGGTGGTGAATAAGTGTGACTTTTCATGGAAAACACAAAATTGTTTGGCTGATCCCAAACTTTTGAACGGTAGTGTATATATTCTTGTGTAGTGTAACATTTATTTTATTTTATTCATACGGTTAAAGTTACAGGGACAGTGCACATTAATAGACCTCTTTGTAAATGTGCCAGTTTAGCCATCTTGGCTACTGGGGATAGCCACTGGGGATACTGTCTGTTAATATTGTGCCCAACTATATTGTGATGTACACATATTGTGAGTTCTGGCTTGGGACAGAGAGACAGAGAGAAAGCTGTTCATGTGAGAGTGCACTGATGTTCATCACCCTTGTCCTGTTGTATACTGTGATTGCAGATGAATCAGTAAAGCACTGAAGGATAGCTGTGTGTTCTGTGGATTGTCTATCAAGCCACTGCGGCACCTGTGGCAACATTTGTGGGCTCGTCCGGGATTTGCAGCTTCTCGTGTTTTAGATCCTAAAAGAACCATGGTAATGAATGTGTGGAGACGGAGGCAAGCTGCAGGCCTTCAGAGGTGTCTGACAAAGATAGCAGCTGCAGATGGGTCCAGAGTGAACACAGGCAGGATGGCCAATGGCAATACATGGAAGAAGCTAGTGTGGAGCATCCAGAAACTGCTGTTCCAGCTGTCTGAAGACCAGTTACATGAATTGGCCACAGAAATCAGCAGGAAGGGAGATGACTTCCAAGCCCCCGGATAGCCCAGGGAACAATGAAGTAGAACTGTTTGACTATGTGGTGAGCTACATGAACAGTGAGCACCTGAGGGAGTTGGAGAAGCAGGGCCTCACACAGCTGCTTTCTTCAGGACCTCACACACCAGGCCACAGAGGATGGAAATGGGCATGAAACCTCCAAGACATCAAAGGCACAAGAGGGAGACAACATCAACACCTCAGCTGAGAGGTTCCATTTGCATTTGAAGAGCAAGGTTATAAATTTGAAGAGCCTTTTTACGGACTACAAAATTGTGAATATTGTAGACAACACTCATGTCAACTTGGATTAATTTCATCAGATCATTCAACAGTTAATTGACGACCTGACTTCAGAACAATGGAGGATGATGGTATCACCACCAACAAACCCTGAAACGTTGGCCCACTTGGCAGTATAGTTTCTTTCCGCGGGCTGCCATTCAAATGAACGCTTAAACACTAGAACGACCGGGATTTCACTCCTACCTAAAATGACCTTTGGCCGTCAAAATGACGGCTGGTTTTTAAACGCTATATTCTGTTGAGATAAATACCCAATTGAGATGTTGATGCATTGCATATGTTAGCATGTCTGTTAGGAAACGACTGACACCAAAATGAACATTTTAACAAATATAATACTATTTTTAAACAATTTAAACTTCAGAGAGACACGGTTGAACTTGAATAGCAAAATTGGAAAAGTGAAAATATTACATGAAAAACAAAATTGAAAACACATATTGCTAATCTAACAAATGTAACAAGGCCAATAAAACGTGAAGTGTACAAAAAAAACTGAAACTAACTATTGAAACGGTCCCAAACAGTGACCATGGACCATCAAAATGACCACCCCTGGTTTGTCAAGATCACGGTTGTCAAGATAAATAACCAATTGAGATATTAATGCATATCATATGTAAGTTAAGAAATTACTGACACCAAAATTAAAATTTTAACAACTTTAATGGTATTTTTCAAACTATTTAAAATCGCCGCTGTCCAATGCCTGTAAATACTGCAACGCTCGGTGGTGGTATGGTGCGTCGGAAACAGCGTCTGTAAAGAGACGTGGGCAATAATCAGAAATTATGTTGAGACTATTAGTCTGCATTGGAGAACGCTAGTGTGATTCTAGGACAGAGCAATGAACTTCGCGAAGGACATGATGCAACCAACACACGTCATAAATAGTGACATGACACACATGATCACGCGCAAATTACGTGCAGTCTTTTTGACGGCTGATGGTTGTTTTAGGTAGAGCGTATCATAACTTTTTTGTGCAATTGATCTAAAACTCATTTTAATGCAAGTATATGCAATTTTAGGAGCATTCACGGCGTGGCAGGTCTGTATCTTTTTTTTCCCGCAAAGTTATTGGGGCGACGGTATCTCGGACTGCCCCCCGAATTCGCTACATTGGTGTCAGAAGTGGGATGGAGCGACCGTAAGGCCATCGGAAACTAGGCGCCCTGAGGCGTGAAGGAGCTGTGACCAGGTACTACTACGTAGTGGCAGCGCTGAGGTGCGCTACGGCTTCCAGGATAAGCGGTTTCATAACCAACCCACCGGCCGATGGTAAATACGCCGCACTTAAAAATCTCCTCCTTGAAACTTTTGAACTGTCAACAACGGAGAGAGCACGTCGCCTCTTCGCAATTCAGGGCTTGGGAGATGGCAAACCATCGGAGCTAATGAGCAGGATGTTAAACCTACTGGGTCAAGAAAAGCCATGTTTCCTGTTTATGGAGCTGTTTCTGCGCAACATGCCGCCCCACGTCCAGACTGCGCTCGCTAACTCCACCATCACTGATCCCCGTGAGCTGACAAAGGAGGCTGACCGATTCTTCGTCGCTACACAACGTTCCTCCCATGCCGGGGTGCTGGCTCCTACCTTCACTGGCCCCCCGCCGACATCGCGGGCATGGCCCGACGGTGGCGCCACAGCATCAGACCGCTACAAGCCCTCTGGACTCTGTATGTACCACGCTCGATTTGGTGCGAAAGCTAAACGGTGCCGTTCCCCCTGCAACTACAGGCCGACGGGAAACGAGAGGGCCAACACTCAGTAGTGGCCATGAGTGTTGGCGATACGAGCAGGCTACTCTTCATCCTCGACACCATCTCCAGTCGGCGATTTCTCTGCGACACGGGCGCACAGAGAAGCGTGATCCCTGCTACTGACGTTGACATCATGGGCGGGGAGCAGGGCCCCCAGTTGGCGACGGCTGACGGCAGCCCTATCCACACCTACGGCGTGTGGTCTGTAGAACTGTGTTTTGGTGGACAACGTTTCACGTGGGAGTTCGTCATGGCCAATGTAACGCTTCCCCTCCTCGGAGCTGATTTTTTGTGCGCTTACGGTTTGCTAGTGGACATTCAGAACAGCCGTCTGGTCGACGCCTTAACCTTCTCCTCCTTCGCATGTACGCGGGGGGAAGCGGCCTATGCAGGTCTAGCCAACTCTCTCTCAGAGGCAGACAAGTTCAACCGCCTCCTCGCTGAGTTCCCTGACCTCACCCAGCCTACCTTCTCTGCACCCACCGCTAAGCATGGGGTGGAGCATCACATTGCTACGAAGGGGCCCCCGGTCTACGCCAGAGCCAGGCGTCTCGACCCCGCCAAACTCGCCATTGCCAAGTCTGAGTTTGAGCACCTGGAACGCATGGGGATCATCCGCCGCTCTGACAGCCCGTGGGCGTCCCCACTCCACATAGTCGCTAAGCCTGATGGAGGTTGGCGCCCATGCAGGGACTACCGCCGACTAAATGACGCCACCACGCCCGACCGCTATCCTGTCCCGCATATCCAGGACTTTTCTGCAAACCTGTCTGGCAAACGCGTCTTCTCAAAAGTCGACCTGGTCCGTGGTTATCATCAAGTTCCCGTGCACCCCTCGGACATCCCCAAGACAGCGGTGACTACCCCATTCGGCCTATTTGAATTCCTACGAATGCCATTTGGACTCAAAAACGCGGCCCAGTCCTTTCAGCGGCTGATGGATTCAGTGCTCAGTGGCCTTCCTTTCATCTTCGTCTATTTGGACGACATACTCATCGCCAGCGCTTCCGAGGAAGAACACCTGTCCCATCTTCACGCCCTCTTCACACGCCTCAGCCAGCATGGGCTGATCGTCAACCCGGCGAAGTGCCGGTTCGGGCTGACGGCCATTGATTTCCTCGGGCACCGCATCACTGGGGACGGGGCGGTCCCCCTGCCCTCAAAGGTGGAAGCAGTGGCGGCCTTTCCGCGCCCCCAAACAGCTCGTGCGCTCAGGGAGTTCATCGAGATGGTGACATTCTACCACCGCTTCATTCCCCGAGCCGCCTTTATCATCCGGCCACTGTACGAGGCGCTGAAAGGCAAGTCCCCCAACCAGGCGGTCGACTGGACAGCAGAGCGGGACCGTGCGTTCACCGAGACTAAAGCTGCGCTCTCCCAGGCTACCCTGCTAGCGCATCCTTCACCTACAGCGCCTATTTCCATAACCACGGATGCATCGGACTATGCTGTTGGTGCGGTTCACGAGCAATGGGTGGGGGGGGGGGGCTTGGCAGCCTTTGGCCTTTTTCAGTCGCCAGCTTACACCCCGAGAGCGCAAGTATAGTACTTTTGACAGGGAACTCTTCGGTCTCTGGCTCGCCGTCCGGCATTTCCGGTTCCTGCTAGAGGGCCGCGAGTTTACTGCGTACGTGGACCACAAGCCCCTCACGTTTGCCATGTCCAAGACGGCCGAGCCATGGTCCGCTCGCCAGCAGCGACAACTCTCCTACATTTCGGAATTCACTACCGACATCCAGCACGTCGCTGGTAAGTCTAACCAGGTAGCTGACTGCCTCTCTAGGGCAGTGATTGGAACGGTCCACCTAGGCCTGTACTATGCACAGATGGCCGCTGACCAGGCCACGGACCTGAGCATCCTCCGTCTCCGGACCTCCGACACGGAGCTCCGCCTGCAGGACGTTCCTTTCAGCGACACAGGTGTCACCCTCCTGTGTGACGTCTCCACAGGACAGCCCAGGCCCATCGTCCCGGACAGCTGGAGACGCCCCGTATTTGAAGCTGTGCACGGCCTCTCTCATCCAGGCGGTAAGCCATCCGTGCGCCTGACCTCTGCTAAGTTTGTGTGGGAAGGACTTAAGAGAGACGTGAAAGCGTGGGCCGACTCGTGTGTTGCCTGTCAGCGGGCTAAGATACACCGCCACATTAAGGCGCCCCTGGAACGCTTCGCAGTGCCGGAGAGACGACTTGACCATGTCCACGTCGACCTGGTTGGTCCCCTACCCCCCTCCCATGGGTTCACCTACCTCTTCACTGTGGTGGACAGGACTACGCGCTGGCCTGAAGCTGTTCCCCTGGCATCCACGACGTCTGCTGATGTGGCCTGGGCTTTTATTGGGTCGTGGGTCTCACGTTTCTGTACGCCTTCCGACCTTTCATCTGACCGCGGGCCACACTTTACCTCAGAGCTATGGAATGCTGTGGGTGAGGCTCTGGGCGTCAAGCTTCACCGCACTACCGCCTACCACCCTCAGGCGAACGGTCTATGTGAGCGCTTCCACCGGTCCATGAAGGCTGCGCTTCGGGCTACTCTCAAGGACTGCAACTGGGTCGACAAGCTCCCATGGGTCATGCTGGGCCTGCGGACCACCCCGAAGGAAGACCTACAAGCCTCCTCTGCGGAGCTGGTGTACGGCACGCCGCTGCGAGTCCCAGGCGATTTCATGCCCAACGCAACGCGTCCCTGGTCAGCTGTGGACCAACAAGCCTCCTTGCTGGACGGGGTCAGAGCTTTTGTTGTAGGGTAATGTTATGCAGCCAACAGCTTCCCCTGGGGGCACTGATTGATGTATACTTGCCCTGTGTAACATGCCTCAGTTCTGTTATGGGCACAGCCGGTGAATACATGTTACTAAGCGACACAGCCTGACTCTGTCTGTTATTCATATGCACCTACACTTGCAACATGGTGTCGGAAGCTGTATTGGAACTCGACGTGAGTCTTACGTTGCCTGTTGTTTGAACAGCGTGCGTTTATTTTTTTTACTAAGCGTAGCTAGAAGTTTCAGTTAGCCTGCTAGCATTAGCATCGAGCCAAGATGATGGCTTCCAATATTCCGCCGCCGGAGCCCATGAAGATGACTGGGGATCTTCACAGCAACTGGGCTAGCTTTCGATCAGAGTTTGAGGATTATGTGCTTGCGACCGGGGTCGACAAGGCAGAGAAGCCGGTGCAGGCAGCGACGCTCCGGAGGCTAATGGGGAAGGAATGCCTCCATGTTTACGTGCACAACCTGGGACTCACAGCGGAAGAGCAGAAAGACGCCGGAGCGATACTCGACAAACTGGGGGAATACTTCACACCTACCAGAAACGTCATCTTTGAGAGGTATGTTTTTGGCAACCTTAAACAAGAGGAAGGAGAACCTGTGGATGCTTTTGTCACGAGACTGAGAGAAAAGGCTGCCACATGTGAATATGGAGCTATAAGAGACGAGCTTATAAGGGACAGGCTTGTTCTTGGAACAACTGATGAGGGCGCCAGACGACGCATGCTAAGAGAAAAGGAGCTTAAGTTGGAGGGAGCTATTGACATTTGCCGTGCAGCGGAGGTGTTGGACAATAAGTTAAAATCCATGTCACTTAGCAGCTCTGTGACTGCGGAGAGCATCAATGTAGCACATGGACAGCGACCAGGACGGAGACCTACCAGCAGGCCATCCAAGCCCACCAACACATCTGCACAGCCACAGAGAGGCACAGGTGAATGCAAGTACTGTGGCACACCGCACAGACGGGGGCGAGACCTGTGCCCCGCATTTGGAAAGTCATGTCGCTTGTGTGGCACTGCTAATCACTTTGCCAAAGTATGCATGAAAAGAGGCCAGCAAGCACGTCAGTTGAACACTGTGGATGACCCGCCGCTAGGGGACCCGGAGGACAGCGACCGCGATGAGAGGGATGTGTACACGGCTGAGAGCGTGGGGGCTGTGAACACTCAAAGGAAAAAGTGGTTTGTAAACCTGCCACTGCACAGAGGGGTCCAGAGGTGCCAGCTTGACTCTGGAGCCACCTGCAACGTGATGAGCTTGAAAGACAAGATGAGACTGGCGCCTAGAGTGCCTCTTCAGAAAAGTCTCACCAGGCTGAGACTCTACAACAGTGAGTGGATGAGCTCAATGGGCGTGTACAGCACACAGTGTGTCATCAGGGGCAAGACGCACAGACTGGACTTTGAGGTCGTGCGCACCAGCCAGAAGCCCTTGCTTTCAGGGGAGACATGCGAGAGACTTGGCTTGATATGCTTCACCATTCCCGAAGAGCTGAATAAAGTGGAGCACTGCAAGACAGGTGAGCTAACCAAAGGCTGTCTCATTAACACTTACAATGACGTGTTCACCAGCCCAGTCGAGTCACTGCCGGGTGATGTTCACTTCGAGTTGGATAGCACTGTGGCCCCTGTCCAGTGCGCACAAAGAAATGTCCCGGTGGCCCTCAAGGCAGCTGTTAAGGCGCAGCTGGACCAATATGAAAAGGATGGACACTTAACCGCAGTCACTCAGCCCACAGACTGGATTAGCAATCTGGTCATAGTGAAGAAGCCAGACAAATTGAGGCTTTGCATCGACCCCAAGCCACTTAACCGAGCCCTGAAAAGGTCCCATTACCTCATGCCCACTTTAGATGACGTGCTGTACAAGCTGCCTAAGGCACGTATCTTCACCCTGGTGGATGCGCGCGACGCATTCTTGCAGTGTCGCCTTGATGAGGAGAGCAGCCTGATGACAACGTTCTGGACGCCGTGGGGTAGAAAGCGATGGCTGAAGCTCCCTTTTGGCGTGTCAGTCGCACCAGAGCTGTACCAGAGGAAACAACATGAGCTGCTGGCCGGTTTGAAAGGAATTGAGCCCATAGCCGATGACATCCTCATAGTCGGCTGTGGGGACACGGAGGAGGAGGCCGTTCGCAAGCACGACGCAAACCTCATTGCTCTGATGGACAGATGCAGGGAAGTGAAGCTGAGGCTGAGTATAAAAAAGCTACAGTTTCGTGTGAGGGAGGTCCGCTTCCACGGCCACATACTGTCGGTGGAGGGCCTCAAAGCTGATCCCGAGAAGGTCAGGGCAGTCCTGGACATGCCAAACCCCACGGATGCAAAAGGCGTTCAGCGGTGTGTCGGCTTCGTTAACTATTTATCGAGGTTTATGCCCCGCTTGTCAGAGGTGTGTGAACCGCTGAGAAGGTTGCTGGACAAAGGTGTGCTGTGGCACTGGTTGCCCAAACATGATGCTGCTATGAAAGAAATCAAGACGCTGGTCACGGCGGTGCCAGTACTACGTTACTATGATGTCAGCAAGCCAGTCACCATACAGAGCGACTCCAGTCAGACCGGTTTGGGCTGCTGCCTGCTTCAGGGGGGACAGCCGGTCGCGTTCGCCTCCTGCGCGCTGAACCAGACGGAGCAAAACTTCGCTTGTCAACGCTTCCACTACTACCTATATGGGAGGGGTGATGTGACTGCAGAGACCGACCACCATCCGCTGGTGTCAATCTTCACTAAGCCCCTTCTCATTGCACCAAAGCGCCTTCAAAGCATGCTCCTCACACTTCAGAACTACTGCCTCACGGTGATGTACAAGCCAGGCCCTGAAATGTACATCAGTGACACGCTCAACAGAGTCACCACCCCGCCACAGAGAACGGACACTCAGTACAGACGTGAAATGGTCTGCAGCATGCAACAGGTGCAGTACGACACGGCAGCCATTCAGCAGGCAGACTATCTAAACGTCACCAGCCAACGCCTCGCACAGATTCGAAAACACACAGAGGAGGATGTGTGTCTTCAAACACTCAAGTCGGTCGTGCTGGAGGGATGGCCAGAACACAAAGAGGAGAGCCCCATAGCCGTCAGAGAATACTGGGCCATCAGAGATGAAATAAGCGCACAGGACGGTGTAATTTTTAGGAGCCAGTGTGTCATCATTCCGAAAGCTATGCGTCCTGAGATGCTGAAACGGATCCACTACAACCACGTGGGGGGTGAGGCTTGTTATAGACAGGCCCGGGATACTCTCTACTGGCCAAATATGCAGGGGGAAATCAAAGACTATGTGCAACAGTGCTCAGTGTGTAACGAGTATGCACACGAGCAACAAAAAGAGACTATGATGTCACACCCGCTCCCCACACGTCCCTGGCAGCTGGTGAGCTTGGACTTGTTCAGCTACGCAAGGCAGGACTTCCTGCTCATGGTGGATCACTATTCAGACTTCTGGGAGACTGATCTACTCCCAGACCTGTCGGCAGAAACGACCATCCGAAGGTGCAAGGCGCAGTTTGCACGGTACGGTATCCCTGACCGGGTCATTTCCGACTGCGGAGGTCAGTTTGATTGTGGAGAGTTTCGGGCGTTTGCGAGGGAGCGGGGCTTCGAACATGTCATGTCCTCCCCGAGACACCCAAAAGCTAACGGCAAAGCAGAGTCTGCAGTGAAGATTGTGAAAGGCCTATGCAGAAAAGCAGACCGGGCCGACGAGGACCCCTGGAAGGCTTTTCTACACTGGAGAAACACGCCCACTGAGGACATGCGCTGCAGCCCAGCACAACGGCTGGTGTCACGGAGGCTGAGAACTCTTCTCCCTGTGGCTGACCAGCTGCTAGCACCTCAGATCATCACTGGGGTCACAGACAAGCTGAGGGTGAAGCATCAGGCAGCGAAGTTGACATATGACAGAACTGCGAGGGATCTGCCAGAGCTAAACGTCGGCCAGCCTGTCAGGATGAAACCAATCCCGGGTGACAGGACAGGCCGATGGAGGAGAGGAGTATGCCTGCAGCAGGTGGGACCACGGTCCTATCTCGTCAACGTGGAGGGAACCACGTACCGTCGCAACAGGGTTGATCTCCGACCAGCGGAGGTTGCCCCTCCACAGCCGTCAGCCCACACAGAACGGCCACCGGAGCAGCCTGTGGGCGCGTGTGCAGCTGAAGGGGGCCATGTGGGCGGGGGCAGCATAGAGGAAGTCGTCAGCAGCCCTGTAATGTCTCCAAGGTCGTCAGCCCCGAGGTCGCCGCCATCTCCCCCACAGGCTGTGACCACACCATGCCGTGAGTTACAGGGCCGGGCCTTCTCCCGGAGCGGGAGGCAGATTAAGCCTCCAGAAAGACTTGACCTCTAGGTCATACACTGTACTGAGATTGACACACACACGCTCACACGCACACACACACACACACACACACACACACACACACACACACACACACACACACACACACACACACACACACTGGTCTGTGGACATTAAAAAAAAATTTTTTAAAAAACGAAACAAAAACTGTGATGTTCACTTCTAATGTTCTTAGTCAGTGGTCTTGTGGATGTTCTGATGCTACCATTTTGTCTTGATGCACTATTTCCAATGCACTGCTTTAATATTGGGATATGAGCACTAATGTTCTAATGGCTAATACTATCCATTATATTACTTAGTATTGTATTCTACGAAAGGAAGGGAGATGTTGTAGGGTAATGTTATGCAGTCAACAGCTCCCCCTGGGGGCACTGATTGATGTATACTTGCCCTGTGTAACATGCCTCAGTTCTGTTATGGGCACAGCCGGTGAATACATGTTACTAAGCGACACAGCCCGACTCTGTCTGTTATTCATATGCACCTACACTTGCACCAGCTTTCACACCCGTCCCTACCGCCCAACACGGCGCTCCGGTGTCCCAGGTGCCCCCAGGTCTGCAGTCAGCGGACTACGTGTTCATCCGTCACGACGCACACCGCCCCCCTCTGCAACCCCCTTAGGACGGCCCCTTCCGCGTCCTGGAACGGGGAGCTAAGCACCTGGTGGTGGATTTTGGGGGCACGGCCGAGCATGTTTCAGTGGACCGAGTTAAACCCGCACACCTGGACTTGACGCAGCCGTTGGAGTTAGCCCAACCTCCTCGTCGCAGTCGTCCCCCGGCTCCGCCTCCTCCCCCCGTGGAGGCCCGCGCTGCCTCTTCTGCTCCTCAGGCCGACCTCCACAGGCCCGCGTCAATGCCTCCCAGAGACACTCCGGCCCCTGTTACCCGGAGCCGCCGCAGACGGCCTGTCGTCCCCCCGCACCTGCCTGACTTCGATTACTAGGACGAATTCTGGGCGGGCTCATGTGGTGGACACGTATTGGGGATAGAATTCACCCCAGGAACTAAGGGTTAAGTCAGGGTTGCCCTGGCAGGTTAACGCAAGGTTAAAGTATGGTTGTTCAGCCAATTTTCTGGTTATTCTTGCCGCCTCCGCTCAGTCGAGCTGTAGTTTTGTTGTCTCTGATTTACCGTTGATTAAAGAAAGTTGCCTACACGGCTAAAGTGTGAGCCTACGGTCTTCTCCGTTCCTTCGGCTCTACAACCTCTTATTTTGCCTGTTTAAGTCAATCCGTGTGTATACATCTGAAGATTATGTGGTGTTGTTATTCTATGTTAGTGTTGTTATTCTATGTTAAGTACACTGAGAGAGCTACGAAAGTACACTGAGAGCTAAGAAACTGGAATCAAATTCCATGTATGTGCAAACGTACATGGCAAATAAAAATGATTCTAATCATTTAAACATCAACGCAGGAAGCTTGTGAAATTGCAATGAAGAATTTGAAAAACGTGCTGGTAAGAAATTTATCAGAAAAAGGAGGCCCAGGCAAGTTACGTGCCTATTGGGAGTATCAGATCCATGTGGTTCGAGAGAGAAAGGGAACAGATAGCCCATCGTATGTAGTTGAACCGCTAAAAGTGGACAGAAAGAAACAAGTGTTACATTGCAATCTGTTACTATCAAGTCCTTACCTCGTTGATCAGTCAAAGACTATCAAATCTCACCTGAAAGAAACAAAATGTCAACATCAGGAAGAGAGAGTAACAAGAAACCCATCCATCAATCCATTATCCAAACTGCTTATCCTTACCCAGGGTCGCAGGAATGCTGGAGCCTATCCCAACAGTCATTGGGCGGCAGGTGAGGAGACACCCTAACAAGAAACAACATTCAGATGGAAACGGGAAAGCTTGGGGGGGGGCTGAAAGAGACCGATGACCCCAGCGCACACTGGTTAGGCCAGCCCATGTTCCAGCCAGTGAACTTGAGGGTATGCAGTGTGGATGATGGAGAGGTAAAGCCGAGAAGACCTCCCTTAAGAAGAAATGACCCCGTCTTCTGGAACCAGCATCCTTTGATTCCTAATGCACAGTTCATGTCCTGGTAGTAATGAGTCACTGTAAAGTGAAGTAAAATATTTCAGCTATTTACAAGTTACAGCACAGTAGAATGTTAGAGTTTATATTGGTCACAAATCAATTTTATGCTTGGTTCTGAATAGATTTAATACAGTAAAATTTGTAAGCATCCACTGAGATGGAATACATAGTAAGACACTGACACTTGTTATGGATATGTTTTAGGGTATTTCTTGTCCCGCTCATTTAGATATTGGCACAAGTGCACAGACGCCTTCAAAGTGGAGGTCCCAGTAGAGGCCAGCCACCTGCCAAACATCAACTCCAGTCTCTTTGCCAACTCCAGAAAAGATTCATCACTTTTCCTTTTTAGGGACCGGAACTAACTCATACGCCGCTAGCACATTTTTCTTTACCACCATAATCCGTACTTTGCGTGGCATCTAGAGCGATATTCACCCTTTGCACGTGACGGCACGTCCCACTCGCGGGGAATATGAACGCCATGACGGACGGCAGAAGACTTGGACGTCAAATTTAAGACAAGCAGGCACGTTAGCTATAGTTCGACATTTCGTTGTTTGAAGCTAGTTTTTATTTTACTTTTATGGTACGATGGTGATTTCCTGCTGTGCCGTGCAGTGTGCCAACAGGCAAGGCTGTAAACCCAATCTAGCCTTTTACAGGGTACCTTTTGATGCCGACAGAAGACGGCGCTGGATAGCTGTTATCAATCGTAAGGACTGGCAGCCGTCCAAATACTCCCGGATGTAAGTTTCATATATAACGTTTTCTAAGTTATGTAACCTAAGCTACGTTAGTTAGAGTCACGTCAAAACAAACTCTAAACGCTAATGCATAACCAGTCGTGAGAAGGGCTAGCTACTAGCTAGCATCGTTACTAGTAAACAAACCCTACTTGAGTTTGTTTAGCTAATGCATAACCAGACGTGAGAAGGGCTAGTTCTCAAGAATGGTTAGCGTTGAGTTATGACTTGCGTTATGGGTGACCAAACGTCCACTTTTCGTCCCCTTTTCACGTCCTGTCCGGGGCGTCCGGGGGGGGGGGGGCGTTAACTTTAATGTTATTGAAAATTCCCCCCAAAAGCAAATGAAGACATCTGATCCTTTTTAAAGAAGAACCAAAGTGTCAGTAACAGTTTACATATGATTAACTGAGAATGTTCTGTAATTAATCCAAACATTAATCTTTGAAATTAGTGTGAGAATTATTTACTATTTAAGGCCAACCCTTCCTTTTCCATTAGTGGCTCAAGAGCAGAGTTATTATAGTATAAGTGATATTAATGTGCTGCTACTTGTATTGTAGTAAGACATGAATATTATTTATAAGCTAAACTAGTCACACCTTGTCCGACTGATTTGTTTGACTGTCAGGCATCATTTTATTCTGAAAATCCTGTCAGCAGCAGCCTGAGCAGCACAGAGACACAGGTGAGCTGCAGCCTCTCAGGTGAGCTCTGATGTCATAGTGAAATATCTAGACATGAGTTCAGGAGTTGAATGAAACATAATACAAAGTTTCTGAGATAGTTTCAGCATCACTGTGGCACTGTGTCGTGAAATACACAAACAAAGACAGAATCTCAGGTGAGGATAGAAAAGCTCACAGCAGCTGTTACAGAGCAGCACATCACCTACAGGTTTCTATACATTTATGTCATTATAACATTTCATGTGACAGAGTTATGTTATTTTTAAATATTAAGTGTGGTCTCAGATTTAAGTATTCTATCAAAATAAAATGTAAAAATCAGAAAAAAATCATGATAAATTTTTAATTTGCAGGTCAGCAAATGCATATTCAGTAGAGTGAGCATGATGCAGTGAGGCTCTTTATGTGCCTGGAAGAGAAAAGAGAGACAGAGAGCAGTTAAGTTAAAACCAAACCTACACCCACAGGACCATTAAGCATGTACAGAGGAGGCCTACTTTAAATATATTCAAATTATAAGGTATCTTTGAGTAAACTCCGAGTATCATTGAAGTATCTCGAGGCTGGAGGCAGAGTGTCCTCTTTTTTGGAAAGCAAAATATGGTCACCCTAAGTTATGGAGTAGCGACAGCTAATGCAAAATCAGTCCTGAGAAGGGCTAAACTGTTAACTGTTGCCTCACTTCGAGGTTGGGGGAGAGGGAGGGAGGGAAAGAGAGACAGACAGACAGACAGACAGACAGACATATAATGGGAGGGTGACAGGAGGTGGAGAGGGGAAGAAGGAGGGAGAGGGTGGGAGAAAGGGAGGAGAGGGAGAACATGGAGTTAAAACATTAGGCTAACTTGACTCTGTCAATGCATTGATCGTTATAGGCTAGAGATAGTATTGAACATGGTAATGTCAGGCTTTCATCTCAACACAATTGGATGTCTGATTTCTTTTTATCAGGAAATAAGAGTGATGACCCTTTGTCACCTGATTATGTGCCATCTGTTTTTGCGCACATGGAGACCCCTGAGAAGAGGCGAGCCCAGAAAAGTCTGGAGAAGTATGAAGAGCCAGGAGTCATCGAAAAGGAAAGCTGCCAGAGCACTCCTCGGTCTCTCAGCTGAAAAGAATGGGCCAGTATTAGTTGAAGCTGAAGATGAGGCTACAGTCAGTGATACAGGTACAAATTCAAAATGTGATGCTATGTGCCAAACAGACCTGACTTCAGAGGACATCGAGTCACTGCAGTATAAGTGTGAGCAACTCCGGGGTGAGACCTTTACACTGAAAGAGAAGCTGAAGTCCTCGGATCTTCTTGAACAGGGTAGTTTCGAGAACAACGACAAACTGAAAACTCTTTACCAGACTGCACCTCTTCTCAGTGTGAAAAGGGAAGTATTTTTGCTCATAAGAACAATAAAAGTCTGAGATTTATGTGATTTTTTTAAGTGTTACCTTACATGAATGTGAGAAATGGTCAGAGTGGACATGAAAAATGATTGTAATTTAACAAAAACAGCTAAAAATATACAAATTGTATATTTATTATTTAATTGTATTTTGCTTCATGCTAACCAGGACACTTGAATCAGTGGCTTCAGACACTGAAAACATTACTGACAGTTTTATTATGCCTCCTTGTCCCCTTTGAATGTTGTGGACTCAAACGTAACACTTTCTATGGAATGACCCAAATGCTAGCTAGATGGCAAGACTGTGTAACCTACTATGAAATGGCAAGGAAAGTATGAACGGCTTTTGGTTACAGTCGATTTGAGTTTTGATGGCATCCTAGGGGAAACAGGTTAAAGACATACACAGCTGGCTATCTATGTCTTACCTTTGCCATTATGAGGTACATCCCCCTGCTGTGAGCGTAGCACCGCGATTCCGTAACCCAACCAGCTACAAAGAACTGGCAAGCATCCAGACTTTTGTATGCTTTTAGGTCAGCACTTGTGTATGGGACACTCCGTTGGTAACATAGTGGTACAGATCGTGTGGATTGAACTCGGGCAGACTGGACGATTTTGCTAGATCCGTGAACACATCGGTAGGAAGTAGGTACGGGTCGGTAGCTAACCCTGCTATCGCTAGCTTCTCCACATATCGCTTTGTGCCGTCCTACAAGGTGACTCACTTCACAGGACAACTCCACAACATTACTCTGACTATTGGTAGCCATCACTTAGATTTAAACTATAATAGTGTAACCTATTTTTCTGGACTTAGCCTGTTAGTGATTTTACGTTCCTGTTATAAGCTGTTGCCACAGTATATGCCTTGAGCTCTTATTTTGAAGGCTGAAGAGAGAGCGGAAGTGCTGTACGCAGTGTTGTTGCTGTGGAGTTCTGTTGGGGGAAGAATCCAAATAAAGTGGTCCTCGTGTGAAAGTGGAACCTCCGTATTTGTTATTTTATAGTTTCATACAGTATAGGCGACATCTACAAACCCTCGGTTACATTGGTGGCAGCGGTGGGATCCGGAAGTGTGCAGATCCTCATAAGTCTCTTCGGAGCGCGGGAATAACAAAGCGCGAGGGCGCGCTTCCGGGGAGGGTGACGACTGTAAACTACTAATAAGACACGTCTTGCCCGGTGCGGGATTCGATACGGGGTGTATTGCACCACAAGGCTGTAATGATCTGTGCCCTCTGGCTATGTTAACTTATAACATTAATGAAGCAAGGACGACTTCTCTCGTGCTGGGTGTTTATTCACCGACCGGATTCCGACTGACGTTGTTACGTACATCACGTGACTTTGTTGTGGCGCTACGGAAAGCCGTAAGGGACATTAGCAAATCAAATATTACTAGCAAATATTACATCTCCCTTTTTCTGAAAAGTGCTGCTTTCTCTGCAGAGATACAGACCACGTTGAGCACGTTTATAAGCGAATACAATCTTAATAAGAAAGAATATGAAAGTGGAACTCTTATATAACTGGACTGCAACCAGCAGGTAGGTACACAAGGTAAGTGAACGCTGTAAATATTTCTTTTCAAAACATAGCAGGTATAGTACAGGTTGGTGTAAAATTATCTTTTTTTAACATTCATAAGTCAAGGATTTGTCTTGGTTTGATCGTGCGACCTGACCTCGTGGTGTAACCAGGCTGTGTGTCTGGTTGTCGCTGATTGTTCGTGTCTGGAGGTTCAGCATGCTCTTGCTGATGGGCTTGTGTGTTGTTGTTAGCGCTGGTAACAGTCTGCTGTGAAGTGTGTGTGTGTGTAGTGTGAGTGTTCACTCTGCTTTGTCGCAGGTGTTGACGGTTGCGTTGGTAGATCTGACCTTCTTTGGTTTGGATGTGGTAGCTCCTGTCTGTGTTCGCTGGTCTTTCCACAGTTGCAGGTCTCCAGGATCCATCCTCCTGCCGGAAGCGGATTGGTGTGCCTGCGGGCAGGTGGGGCAGAGGTTTGGCTGTTCGGTTGTAGTATGCCTGCTGGCGCTGTTGACATACCTCTCTCCTTTTGTGAACATCCTCCTGACTGGCGATCTGTGGCTGCAGGTGTTTTGCTGTTGATGGGAGAATGGACCGCAGCCTCCGACTCATCAGTAGCTGTGCCGGTGATTTCAGGTTGTCCACCGGTGTGTTGCGATACTCCAGCAAGCTCATGTAGGGGTCTTTGTTCTCAGCTTTGGCTTTGTCCAGGATGCGTTTGGCCGTCTGGACAGTCTTCTCGGAGAGGCCGTTGCTCTGTGGGTAGTGGGGGCTTGTGGTGGTGTGTGAGAAACCCCATGTCTGTGAGAAGTTGCGGAACTCACCAGAGCTGTAGCACGGACCGTTGTCGCTGATGATAGTCTCGGGGATTCCGTGTCGAGCCATTGCTGCTTTCAGCTTCATGATGACGGCAGATGAGGTGCAGCTGTAAAGTCTTTCTAGCTCGAAGAATCTGGAGTAGTAGTCCACAGTGACTATGAAGTCCTGTGAGTTCCATGTGAATAGGTCTGTGCCTATCACTTGCCACGGCCGCTCGGGTATGGCGTGTGACATCATTGGTTCCTTTGCATTTGCGCTGCGCCGTTCTTGGCATATGCTGCAGTCTGCTACCGCATCCTCGATCTGTTTCCCCATGCCAGGCCAGAACAGTAAGTCTCTTGCTCGGCATTTGCTTTTTTCCACGCCAAGGTGGCTGGCATGGATGCGCTGTATCATGTCCTTGCGAAGCTTTTGGGGGACAATGATTCTCTCACCTTTGAACAGGATACCGTCCATTTCTGAGATTTCTGCTCTGTGGTTCCAGTATTCCTGGATGCTGGGCGGGCACTTTTTCTTTGTGTCTGGCCAGCCAGTGAGTGTGGCTCGTCTGAGTGCGGTGAGCTGTGGATCTTGCGCTGTTTCCTGCTTGATTTCTGTGAGTCTTGTGTCGCTCACAGGGATGTTGCTGAGGACTGTGTGCACTTGGGCCTCCATCCCTTCCTGTAGGTCACTGTCGTGGTGTTCTATTGACTTGCGTGACAGTGTGTCGGCCACCGGTATGTCCTTACCGGGGCGGTGGATGATTTGGATGTCGTATTTTTGGAGCGCCAGGATCATCCGTTGCAGCCGGGGTGGTGCTGCTGCCAGTGGCTTTTTTAGTATTGCCTCCAGAGGCTTGTGGTCTGACTCCACAATCACTTTTCGTCCATACATGTACTCGTGGAACCTCTTGCAGCCGAAGACCACAGCGTAGAGCTCCTTCTCTATCTGTGCGTAGTTTTCTTCAGTGCTGTTGAGTGACTTGGACGCATAGGCAATTGGTTTGCCATCTTGGAGCATGACAGCCCCAAGGCCACTTTTGGATGCATCCACTTGGAGTCGCAGCTCTTTCTGCGGGTCGAAATATGAGAGTACTGGACCTGGGTGCTGTGTAATGAGATTCTTCATCTCTTGGAACGCCTTGTCGTGGACTGCATCCCACACAAACTCACTGTCCTGTTTCAGAAGCTGTCTGAGGGGTGAGTTTATCTGTGAGAGGTGTGGAGCAAATCTGGCGAGGTAGTTGATCATGCCGAGGACTGTCTCCAGCTCTGCTTTGTTCTGTGGGGGTTGCATGTCCTTGACCGCCTTCACCTTGTGTGGGTCTGGTTTGATGCCTTCGTGTGAGAGCGTGTGGCCGAAGTAGCTTACCTCGGACACGCATATGTGACACTTGTCGGGGTTGAGCCGCACCCCTCGCTCCCTTGTGCGCTTCAGCATCGCTCTGAGACGCTGGTCATGTTCCTCTTTAGTCTTGCCGAACACTAGTATGTCGTCCACTATGGCCGTCACACCGTCCAATCCTTCATATGTTTCATCCACGCGTCTCTGGAACTCGTCTTGAGCGGACACGATTCCGAATGGCAGTCTGAGGAAACGATACCTGCCAAACACTGTGTTAAATGTCGTCAACATTGAGGATTCAGTGCTCAGTTTGATGGCCCAATAGCCTGACCGCGCGTCTAACACGCTAAAGTACTCAGCTCCAGCAAGCTTTGTGGTGGCGTCCTCCAGCGTGGGGAGGGGGTAGTGAGGTCGTTGTATCACTTTGTTAAGAGCTCTGGGGTCTAAACACACTCTAAGTTTGCCTGTCTTTGGCTTCTCAACAATGACGAGTGCGTTCACCCATTCTGTGGGTTCTGTTACCTTACAGATTATGCCGCCTTTCTCCATGCTGTCAAGCTCGTCCCTCAGTTTGCTGCGTAGGGCGATGGGGATTCTGCGTGGCGGGCAGACGACCGGCGTTGCATCTGGTGTGACGCGGAAGGTGCACTCGCCTGGGAACTCTCCTATTCCTTGGAAAACATCTGCATACTCATCCATTATGCTCTGTGATGTGACATTGTTTTCCTCGTTCACAGCCATCACTATTTTTACCAAGTTTAGGTCACGGCATGTTTTCATTGCCATGACTGGTGGGGCGTTTGTGTCAATGACGTAAAAGTCCAGCATAATTGCATTGTCTCTGTACTTACATTTGAGTTTGCATGTGCCTTTCACGCTCAGCGCGCCTCCTCCATATTCAGTGAGTCTGTGTATTGCTGGTTTCAGTGTCACATTTTTGAACAGCGCCTGGAACAGGTTGGTGGGAATAGTATTGGCCTGTGCCCCAGTGTCTAGTTTAAACTTTACCTTCTGTGGAGGTGTGCCAATTCCAACCTCTACGTAAGCCTGCTCGTTGCTTTTTCCGTTGTTCTCTATTGAGATGCAGTCTATGTACAGCTCTGTCTGTTCTCCCACAGCGGTGCTCTCCACTGTAATGTTGTCGAAGTACAGTTCTTCCTGCTCTCTGTCAGTGGTGTACTCTTCTGGGTTCTCTCCGACGGCATGTACTGTGCCGCGGTAGTACTTTGTCTGTCCCTGGGAGCTAGACTTGCATACTTTAGCAAAATGATTGAGCTTCTTGCATTTAATGCATTGTTTACCCTTAGCTGGGCAAGTGGCTTTAGCGCCGTGTAGCCCTCCACAATAGCTACACGCCCTAGCGGCGGTGCTAACGTTACCCTCCCTTTGTCTGAAGTTAGCGTTAGCTGCTTTGGGTGCGTTCGGTTTGTAAGTCTTTCTGCCTATTGCGTGCACCGTTTCATGTGTGCTGCCCTGGCCCATAAACGTTAGCTGTTGCTTTGCTAGCTCGTGTGAGCGGGCTACATCTATGGCCTTTTCTAGCGTTAGCTCAGCTCCCTGGCTAAGTAGCTTTTCTCTCACTCTGGGTGAGTTGGTGGCAAACACGATGCGGTCCCTGACCATCTCGTCGGCATTTGGGTAGCCACAGTCTTTGACTAGGAGCTTTAGCTCAGTTACAAATCGTTCGAAGGATTCACTCTCTCCCTGCATCTTTTCATGAAATTTATATCTGGCATAAATCGGGTTTGCTTTGGGGGTGATGTACTCAGTGTACTTATCGTAGTACGTTTCTAGCTTCTTGGCTTGTTCTCCGCTGAGTGTCCAAGTGTTGTGCACATCTCGCCCTTTTTCCCCTATCCAGAGCAGGAGGTAGCTGCATTTCTCCTCTTCGTTCTTCCCGCGCAGGGGGCCCTTGAACATTAGCTCCGTTGTTTGTCGAAATCGTCTCCATGCTTCAGGTAAGTTCGCCGATTCCCAGTCCATCCGTGGAGCTGGAACGCCGTACGAATCCATATTGGGTATTTAAACTCCGCTACTCTGACACCATGTAATGATCTGTGCCCTCTGGCTATGTTAACTTATAACATTAATGAAGCAAGGACGACTTCTCTCGTGCTGGGTGTTTATTCACCGACCGGATTCCGACTGACGTTGTTACGTACATCACGTGACTTTGTTGTGGCGCTACGGAAAGCCGTAAGGGACATTAGCAAATCAAATATTACTAGCAAATATTACAAAGGCGACATCACTAACCGCTCGGCTAGAGGGTCAGACCCGTTAGCTAGGGACTAACGTGTCTTATTAGTAGTTTACAATAGCTACTCATCCGTCGCAATATTTTGTTTGTTTTTGTTGTTCGCTTTTGAATTTCCCGGTCTATCACTTACTGCCGTCCGCCATGACGCAGTCTCCCTCGTCACGTGATAATTGTGACGCGTCTGCAAAGGGTGAATATGCTTCCTGGGCTCTCCCTTCCAAACTCCCCTGAATCAGCAATGTCCACTTGTCCCGTGGCCATTTCATCTCAGAAATCCTCTCAAAGGCTTCAAAGAAAACCGCCACTTTGGTTGTACTGAGCTTGGGTATTAGCCTAAGACAGCGCTTTGTCTCTTTCTAGTGCCAGGCGGGCTTGCTCAGTATTTCCCTTCTCATCTAAATTCTAGCTCAATTCTCTCCATTTCCACCTTTCTATTTTCATCTGAGCCTGACTGCCTCTTCCTTCTCTGGATCAGGTAGATTCAGGCGATCCCCAATAAGCTGCACAGCCTCACTCACTTTTGTTCTAGACCCAGCGACTATCTCATGGGCTACAGCCCCCAAACTGTTCCTTCTAGCAGCTAGCCAAGTTAGCTGCTAACAACAAGCAAAGCAACCTTATTTTGCCAAGATAATGTCATCTGTTGCAAAACCACAGCAACGCCACACAGAGAGCAGATTACACCGTACTATAACGGTGTAAACTACTAATAAGACACGTTAGCCCCTAGCTAACGGGTCTGACCCTTAAGCCGAGCAGTTAGTGATGTCGCCTTGTGGTGCAGTACACGCCGTATCGAATCCCGCACCAGGCAAGAAAATAACCGGTTACAACGGTATACGAACCAGCCTCCACTAGTCATGGTTACTCAAGTCTGTACCTAACCGCACTCCGAAAGCTAATTACGTCACTGACTCCTGAAGTATAAACCACCACACTAATTTCTCTACGTTAATACAGCTCCAAATTGAAGTGTATATAGTGCCGCGCACTGATACTAATACGTAAATTGATGATGTGGCGGTAGAATAAATCAGCTTGTGATGCGTTCAGTATTTGTATGCAGCACGGGTTGTCGTTAATAAAGTCATCTCTCATGCAAAGTCAAGTCTGTGTATATGCATCAGCTAAGTCGAGTCTTCCAGTCATGTAAAACCATAACATGCTGTCAGAAGTCGGCCCAGTTCGTCCTTTTGCCGCAGCTGAGCCGAGAGACAACGGGGTTTTCTACTAGCTAAAAGCTAAGCTAGCGCGTACGGCGTACAGACAACGAAAGGTGAGCCACAGTCTGAAGATGGACCAGTTTACGTTGCCGTCGCCGCTAGTGCTGACAGCCAACTTGGGAGAAAATTGGAGAAGATGGGAACGGCGCTTCCAAATAAACATAACCACGAGTGGTGCAGGTCGTGAGCAAGAAAAGGTGAAAGTAGCCCTTTTACTGTACGCGCTAGGTGAGGAAGCTCTCGAAATGTATAACATACTAGATATTGACTATGAAGAAAAGACTGTAGAAGAAATTCTAGCAGCTTTTCAGAGCCTATTGTCAGCCCAAGAAAAACACAGTGTTTGAAAGACATCAGTTTTGGGCACACCCTATGTCAGAAACTATCAGGATAGAGAAATATGTGACAGAGCTCAGGCGAAAGAGTAAAGTCTGAATTTGGCGTCTCGGAAAATGACATGATCAGAGACAACATTGAGTTCAGTATGAATGACCAGCGCCTGAAAGAGAAACTTTTAAGAGAACCATATCTTACATTAGTAAAGGCCATAGATACATGTCGTGCTGTTGAGACTGCTAAAGCGCAAATGCAAGCAATAGGTACAGTGTCACAGGAGAGAGTTGTACATGCAGTGCATTAAAACAGAAAACAAAAGTACAGTCAATCATGAAATAAAGGAAAAAAACAGCCAGTTCAATACACACAGAACAAAGGACAAGGGCGCACATGCAGGAAATGTGGAAAATCACACAAGCCAAAGCAATGTTCAGCATATGGTGCATCCTGCTGTAAGTTTGGAAAGCAGAACCACTATGCAATGATGTGCATGTCAGGCAAAGCACCGCATGTAAAGACAGTACATGAAGTGAATCCTGAAATAGATGTACTGTTTATTGAAACAGTGAACATTAATTAGCCCTAAAGTGATAAATCGTGTTACTCTGAGGTACATGCAGGCAATATGTCTGTTTTCATGTTCAAGCTGGATACAGGAACAGAAGCCACTGTTCTGCCACTGAGGATGCTTAAGTCCATGAAAAGGAAGGCAAGGTGTGAATGGAGAGCACACCTACTACTACAGTCTACAAGAACAGTGCTGGTGGCATATGGAGGGATGAGACTGAGGCCAGAAGGGAAACTCACTCCCAAGTTCTCCACACCCAAGGCTCAAGCAAGTCTACTATTTTATGTATCCAGGCACTCCTTCATACCCATCCTAGGGAGGGAGGTGTGTTAAGATTTGCATCTAGTAAAAAGGGCGGACATTGACACTGGACGTGAAACATCCAACAACAAAAGAGCAGCTGATAGCTCAGCACCCAACTGTCTTTGAAGATTTGGGGGAGTTCTCTGGAGAGTATCACATCCACACGGAACTCAAGGTTACACCATTCATACATGGCTGCAGAAAAATACCACTGGCAGTAATGGACAGACTCAAAGCCACTCTGGACGATCTGTTACAAGCTGGTGTGATTGCACAGGTAACTGAACCAACACCATGGGTGAATAGCCTTGTAGTCAGTGAAAAGAACAAAAAGAAGTTACTGGTTTGCTTGGACCCCAGTAATTTGAACAAAGCAATACTAAGACAGCATTACTCAATTCCTACAACTGATGAAGTTTTGAGCAAACTTGCTGGTAAGAAAATATTCACAGTGCTCGACAAAAAGGATGGCTTCTGGCAAGTAAAGTTAAACAAGGAGTCATCACTACTGTGCACATTTAACACACCGTGGGGGAAATATTGGTTCAAATGCCTACCATTTGGAATAAAGTCAGCGAGTGAAGTCTTCCAGCAACACAACTGTGAAACATTTGGAGACATCCAAAGAGTTCACATCATAGCTAATGACATGATCTTCGTTGCATCTACAGAGAAAGAACACGATGAGATAATACAGAAGGTGATGGCCAGAGCGAAAGAAACCAACGTGAAATTCAACAAAGAGAAAATACGGTATAAGGTGAGCAGCGTAAACTACATGGACCACATTGTTAGTGTAGAGGGTGTTAAAACAGATGAAGCAAAAGTTAAGGCCATTGCTGAGATGCCGCCACCTACTGACAAAACGGGACTACAGCGAATGTTTGGCATGATAAAATACCTACACAGTATATCCCTGGTGAGGCCACCATAACAGTGCCACTAAGACAGTTGCTACGGAAGGACAATGTGTGGCAGTGGCATCATGAACATGATGATGCAGACAACAAACTGAAACATGCCCTCACAAATGCTCCTGTGCTCAGGTTCTTCGATCCAAAGAAACAGCTCATAATACAGGCTGACACATCTAAAGACAGCCTGGGGGCGTGTCTCTTTCAAGAGGGCCACCCAATAGCCTACACATCAAGGGCACTGACTGAGACCGAAAATAACTATGCACAAATTGAGAAGGAACTCTTAGCTATTGTCTTCTCTGTCAAAAAATTCCACATTGGGTGTCCAGGTAGCGTAGTAGTCTATTCCGTTGCCTACCAACACAGGGATCTCCGGTTCGAATCCCCATGTTACCTCTGGCTTGTCTCTACAGACACAATTGGCTGTGTCTGCGGGTGGGAAGCCAGATGTGGGGATGTGTCCTGGTCGCTGCACTAGCGCCTCCTCTGGTCAGTCAGGGCGCCTGTTTGGGGGGAGGGGGAACTGGGGGGAATAGCGTGATCCTCCCATGCACTGCGTCCCCCTAGTGAAACTCCTTACTGTCATGTGAAAAGAAGCGGCTGCCGACTCCACATGTATCGGATGGGACATGTGGTAGTCTGCAGCCCTCCTCGGATTGGCAGAGGGGGTGGAGCAGCGACCGGGACGGTTGGAGAGTGGGATAATTGACCGGATACAATTAGGGAGAAAAAGGGGGGAAAATCAAAAAAAGATTCCCCTGCGTCTCTGTGTGTGTCAGAAAAACAGTGGTTCGGCTTGGATTCGCCTTGTCACGAAAGTGGGGAGGCGTCTCCTTCGAGACTGCTGGCCGGAGAGATGCAGTTGGCGAACGCATGCAATACGAGGGTGGGTGTTTGAATTAAAATAGGGATCAATTGGCCACTAAATTGGGAGAAAAAAGGGAAAAATCAGAAATAAAAAAAAAAAAAAAAGATTCCACCAGTATGTGTATGGGGTGAGGGTGAATGTTCAGTCAGGCCACAAACCATTGGAAAACATCCCGAGAAAGCCACTTGGAACAGTGCCTTCCAGACTGCAGAGAATGCTGCTTCAGCTGCAGCGATATGACTTAAATGTCACCTACACAACGGGTAAAGATCTACTGATCATGGACACACTGTCATGAACTGTAATACAAGAACAGCACATGTCAGCTGATGACATCATGGATAAGAATGTTGTCTATGCTTTGGAGCCCACAGATGCCTTGAGAACAGAGACTCTAGAGCAGCTCTAGGGTGAAACAAAGAAAGATGAAACACTGCAGCTGTTGCAAGTCATACACAGAGATGTTTGGCCCAGACACAGGAAGCAGGCAGACTGACTGACGCTATACTGGCCTATAAGACACTGGCTGTGAGAGAAGGAATAATGTTCGCTGGAAACAGGATAGTCCTCCCAAGCACAATGAAAACAGAAATTCTACAAAAGCTACATATAGCTCATCAAGGGATGCAGTGGACTAAAGCATTGGCCAGAAAGCACTGGTACTGGCCAGGAATGACAAGAGACATAGAACAAATGGTTGAGACTTGTGGGACGTGTCAGCAGTTCCAGCCCAGAAACCAGAAGGAGCCACTGGTCTCACATGACATCTCTGAGCTTCCTTGGCTCAAAGTTGGGGCTGACATATTTTAAATAGAAGGTCAGGCATTGCTATTGATAGTACAGTTAGGTCCATAGTATTTGGACAGTGACACAATATTTGTAATTTTGCCCCTGTACACCACCACAGTGGATTTGAAGTAACCAATATGTTATTGAAGTGTGGACTTTCAGCTTTAATTTAAGGGGTTGGACAAAAATATTGCATTAACCGTTCAGAAATTACAGCCAGTTTTATATATGGTCACCCCATTTTCAGAGGATCAAAAGTAATTGGACACTTAACTAACAAGTGGTTTTATGGGCAAATAAGACCTTTTCCCATTATTCCATGACAAATTAAGCAGATACAAGTTCTGGAGTTCATTCCAAGTATTTACATTTGCATTTGGTAGCTGTTAATCAGAACTCTCAACATGAAGTCCATAGCGGTGTCAATACAAGTGATGGAGGCCATCATTAGGCTGAAAAAGCAAAGGAAATCTGATAGATTTCCTTTGCTTTTTTTTTTTTGCTCAGTAAATACTTCAGGAGTGGCCAAATCAACATTTTGGTACATACTTAAAAAGAAAGAATGCACTGGCAAGCTCAGCAACACCAAAAGGCTTGGAAGACCATGGAGCACATCTACAGTGGATGATCACAGAATTCTTCCCCTAGTGAAGACAAACACATTCCAACATCTAGTGAAGTCAAAAACATTCTTGAGAGGTAGAGGTATCATTGTCCAAGTCTACAATCAGGAGACGCCTGTATGAAAGTAAATAGAGGGTTTACAACAAGATGAAAACCACTGGTGTCACTTAAGAACAGGAAGGCCATATTAGACTGTGTTTAAAAACATCTAAAAACCTACCCAGTTGTGGAGCAAGGTTCTTTGGACAGATGAAGCAATGATTAACTTGTACCAGAATCATGGGAAGAGGAAAAGAGTGTAGAACAAAAGGAACAGCTCATGATTCTCAGCATACCATATCATCTGTCAAACATGGTGGAGGTAGTGTTATGAAATGGGCATGTATGGTTGCCAATGGAACTTGGTCATTGGTGTTTATTGATAATGTGACTACTGACAGAAGTAGCAGGATGGATTGTGATGTTTATAAGGATATACCATTTGCTCAGATTTAGCCAAATGTCACAACACTGAGAGGATGGCACTTCACACTGCAGATGGATAATGTCACAAAACAAGCTGAGAAAGCAACCCAAGAGTCTCTCAAGGCAGAAAAGTGGAATATTCATCAGTGACCAAGTCAGTCACCTGACCTCAACCCAATTGAGCATGATTTTCACTTGCTGAAGACCAAACTAACGGCCAAAAGACCCACAAACAACCAGCAACTGAAGGCAGCCGCCGTTAAGTCTTGGCAGAGCATTTCAAATGAGGAAACTCAGAATTTGAAGATGTCGATGGGATCCAGACTTCAGACAGTCATTGACTACAAAGGATTTTCCTCCAAACATTAAGTATAATTGTTATAATCATAGTTACGTTTGTTTGTCCAATTACTTTTGAGCCTCTTAAAATGGGGTGACCCTGTATATCAATGGCTGTAATTCCTGAACAGTTAATGCCATATTTTTATCCAACCCCTTAAATTAAAGCTGAAAGTCTACTCTTCAATCAAATCTCAAATACTTCATGTCAAATCCACTGTGGTGGTGTACAGGGGCAAAATTACAAATATTGAGTAACTGTCCAAATACTTATGGACGTAACTATAGATTACCCCTCAAAATACCCTGAGGTACTGAACATTAAGGACAAGACATCACACACTGATCAGCAAGATGAAATCAGTCTTCTCTAGAATAGGAATACCAAAAGAGGTAGTGTGTGACCATGTTCCATTTGCAAGTCAGGAAATGAGAAACTTTGTAACGTCATGGGGCATAAAACTCAGTCACTCCAGTCTGGGTTATGCACAGTCAAATGGACTAGCAGAGAGAACAGTGAAAACCGTGAAACTCATGCTGAAGAAAGCACAACAAACGAACACAGACCCCCATCTCGCACGTCTCCCCCTGAGGAACACAGCTGTAACAGGCATGGAGTACTCCCCAGCACAAATGCTCATGGGCAAAGTCCTGAGAAGCACTCTACCGAGCTCCAGCACAGTTATCCATCCAGCAGTGCCCAAAGCAGCAGTACTACAACAGATGAGTAAAGTGGCTTCCAGAACTGCACCCAGGTAGTACTGTTCACATGGAGACAGCACAAGGTTGGTGCACAGCTGTGGTCACAGCACAGAGAGGTGAACCACGGCCCTATGACATAGTGACAGCTTCAGGACAGCACTACAGATGCAACAGACTCCATCTGAGGAAAAGCACTCAGATGAACTCAGAAACAGACCAGATGAGGGGCAAACCAACACACCAGACATATGTACAGCAGAGTGTTGACATCAAGCTCTCATCCTCATCAAGGCCAGCTCAAACCAGGAGTGGTTGAGTTATTCGACCACCTGAGAGGTTACAAAGACTTTCTGACGAGCCGGTAGTGAGGGTCGCGCTCCAACTATGCTCATAAAAAAAAGAAAGAAAAAAATTGTTCAGCAAGGAAATGTGATATAAAATGTTAGAATATTTGAAAAAATTTATATTCTTTGGAGGGAGAAGACACTATTATGCTCTCAGACAGTGATTAGCCGTTGTCGTGTTTGACAGAAGAGTTATAGATCATCTGTACTATTTGAGCAGCAAATTCATTTTTTTCTTATGTTAAAGCAAATGTATAAGTTAGACAATAACAGTAATGAGACACAAAGTTCAATCCTAAACAGATCTTCATTATAGCAATGTTGAAGTGTAACTTTCATGTTGAGAAAGGAGGATGTAGTGCTGTGCACTGATACTAATACGGAAGTTGATGATGTGGAGGTGGAGTAACTCAGTTTGTGATAAAAAAAAAATTACAAAAAAAAACAACAAACAAAAAAACAAAATACAACAGAGCCAGCCCAATGAATAGAGCTTCTGCCAGACTGGTGTTTACAGCAGGGCCTCATTCATCAATCATTCGTATGTATGTACACATTTGTTCTTATACATCCACAGGATTTTTAAGCCCTGAAGTTTGTCTCAGAGACCAAGTGTAGAACCTGGGTAACCCCTGCATTTAGACACCAATTGGCTAACACTGATATTCTTTGCAAGCCGGGTTGATTGCACATTTATTAAAAATAAAAAACTGAAATATTGCATGTACATAAGTATTCACACCCTTTACTCAGTACTTGGTTGAGGCACCCTTGGCAGCCATTACAGCCTCAAGTCTTCTTGGGTATGAAGCTACAAGCTTGGCACACATATATTTGGGGTATTTCTCCCATTCTTCAGTGCAGATCTTCTCGAGCTCTGCACAGCTATTTTCAGGTCTTTCCAGAGATGTTCAATGGGGTTCAAGTCTGGGCTCTGGCTGGGCCACTCGAGGACATTCACAGACTTGTCCCGAAGCCACTCCTTCATTGTCTTGGCTGTGTGCTTAGGGTCGTTGTCATGTTGAAAGGTAAACCTTCGCCCCAGTCTGAGGTCCTGAGCGCTCTGGAGCACGTTTTCATCAAGGATCTCTCTTTACTTTGCTCCATTCATCTTTCTCTCGATCCTGACTAGTCTCCCAGTTCCTGCCGCTGAAGAACATCCCCACAGCACGATGCTGCCACCACCATGCTTCACTGTAGGGATGGTATTAGCAAGGTGATGATAGGTGCCTGGTTTCCTCCAGACGTGACGTTTGGCATTCAGGCCAAAGAGATCTTGGTTTCATCAGACCAGAGAATCTTGTTTCTCATGGTCTGAGAGTCCTTTAGGTGCTTTCTGGCAAACTCCAAGCGGGCTGTCATGTGCCTTTTACTGAGCAGAGGCTTCCGTCTGTCCGCTCTACCATAAAGGCCTGATTGGTGGAGTGCTGCAGAGATGGTTGTCCTTCTGGAAGGTTGTCCCATCTCCACAGAGGAACGCTGGAGCTCTGTCAGAGTGACCATCGGGTTCTTGGTCACCTCCCTGACCAAGGCCCTTCTCCCCTGATTGCTCAGTTTGGCTGGGCGGCCAGCTCTAGGAAGAGTCCTGGTGGATCCAAACTTCTTTACGAATGATGGAGACCACTGTGCTCTTCGGGACCTTCAAAGCTGTAGAAATTTTTTTGTACCCTTCCCCAGATCTGTGCCTCAATACAATCCTGTCTCGGAGGTCCACAGACAATTCCTTTGACTTCATGGCTTGGTTTCTGCTCTGACATGCACTGTCAACAGTGGAACCTTATATAGACAGGTGTGTGCCTTTCCAAATCATGTCAAATCAATTGAATTTACTACAGGTGGACTCCAATCAAGATGTAGAAACATCTCAAGGATGATCAGTGGAAACAGGATGAACCTGAGCTCAATTTTGAGTGTCATAGCAAAGGGTGTGAATACTTATGTACATGCAATATTTCAGTTTTTTATTTTAATAAATTTGCAGAAATTTCTACAAAACCATTTTCACTTTGTCATTATGGGGTATTGTGTAGATTAATGAGAGAAAAAAAGGAATTTAATCCATTTTGGAATAAGGCTGTAACATAACAAAATGTGGGGAAAGTGAAGGGGTGTGAATACTTTCCGGATGCACTGTGTGTGTGTGTGTGTGTGTGTGTGTGTGTGTAAGTGTGTGTGTGTGTGTGTGTGTGTGTGTGTGTGTGTGTGTGTGTGTGTGTGTGTGTGTGTGTGTGTGTGTGTGTGTGTGTGTGTGTATAAAATCCAGTTAGTCAAGTAAATTCTCTATGAGACAGTACAAGCTTGTTTCATGCTATTTAGCAATCATCAGCTGTCAATAAAACTGCTATATATATACATATACACATATAAATATATATATATATATATATATATATATATATAATTAAGGTAGATGTAGGGGAAACAAACTTTAATACATAGCAGAACAAGCTTGTTTCATGCGTCACGCACTCATCAGCTGCCAATGTGGTTAATCAGCAAAGAAAAAACAACAACAAAGGAAAAACATACACAGCTAATAAATACTACAAAGTATTTATGGCATGAAACAGGCTTGTACTGTCTCATAAAGAATTTACTTGACTCACTGGATTGTTTTGCTCCTTATTTGTTCAGTACTTTCCCTACCGTTGAGTGTTTCTTTTTACAAAATTATATATATACATATATATATATAATCTCATCTCATTTCATCTACAGCCGCTTTTCCAGGATCGGGTCGCAGTGGCAGCAAGCTAAGTAGGGCACTTCAGACATCACTCTCCCCAGCAACACCCTCCAACTCTTCCTGGGGGATCTCAAGGCGTTCCCAGGCCAGATTGGACATGTAGTCCCTCCAGCGAGTTCTAGGTCTACCCCGGGGGCTCCTCACTGTTGGCCGTGCCCGTTAAACCTCCAAAGGAAGGCGCCCAGGAGGTATCCTAATCAGATGCCCGAACCATCTCAACTGGCTCCTTTCGATGCGAAGGAGCAGCGGCTGTACTTCAAGCTCCCTGCGGATGTCCGAGCTCCTCACCCTATCTCTAAGGCTGAGCCCAGACACCCTCATGACCATAGGTGAGGATTGGAACAAAGATTGACAGGTAAATTGAGAGCTTTGCCTTCCGGCTCAGCTCCTTCTTCACCACAACGGTCCGGTACAACGTCCGCATTACTGCTGATGCTGAACCAATCCATCTGTCAATCTCCCGCTCCATCCTACCCTCACTCGTGAACAAAACCCCGAGATACTTGAACTCCTTCACTTGGGGCAGCAACTCATCCCCAACCCGGAGGGAGCAATCCACCATTTTTCGGTAGAGAACCGTGGCCTCAGACTTGGAGGTGCTGTCTCTCATCCCGGCCATTTCACACTCAGCTGCAAACCTCCCCAGTGCACGCCGGAGGTCGCGTTCTGATGAAGCCAACAAAACCACATCATCTGCGAAGAGCAGAGATTCAATTCTGAGGTTCCCAAAACGGACACACTCCTCACCTTGGCTGTGCCTTGAGATCCTGTCCATGAATATCACAAACAGAATCGGAGACAAAGGACAGCCTTGGCGCAGTCTGACACCCACCGAAAATGTGTTTGACTTTGTGCCAAGAATGCGAACACAGCTCTCACTTTGGTTATACAAGGACCAGATGGCTTGTAGCAACTGCTCCGTTACCCCATTCTCCCTCAGTACCCCCCACAGGGTGCCCCGGGGTACACAGTAGTAAGCCTTCTCCAAGTCTACAAAACACATGTAGACTGGCTGGTCAAACTCCCATCCCCCCCTCAGCACTTCCGCAAGGGTAAAGAGTTGGTCCGTTGTTCCACAGCCAGGACGGAATCAGCATTGTTCCTCCTGGATCTGAGGTTCGACAATCCCCAGTCCGGGTCAACAGTTCCCCTCCCCGGCTGAACACAGCCTGAGTCAAGCCCTGCTTCCCCTTCCTGAGTCGCCGGATGTTTTGCCAGAACTTCCTTGAGGCCAACTGAAAGTCCTCCTCCATAGCCTCGCCAAACTCCTCCCACAGCCGAGTTTTTGCTTTCGCGACCACCGAAGCGGCAGCCCTTCTGGCCTCCCGGTACCTGTCTGCTGCTTTAGGAGACCCCTGGGCCAACGAAGTCCAAAAGGCCTCCTTCTTCAGCCTGACGGCTTCCCTCACCACCAGTGTCCACCAGCGGGTTCTTGGGTTGCCGCCTCAACAGGCACTGATGACCTTTTGACCACAGCTCCTGCCTGCCGCATCTACAATAGAGGCTTTGAACATGGCCCACTCAGAGTCCATGTCCCCAGCCTCCCTCGGGATACACGAGAACTTCTTCCGGAGGTGGGAGTTGAAGACCTCACTGACAGGGGCCAGATGTTCCCAGTTCCCCCTCACTACACGTTTGGGTTTGCCAGGTCTATCCGGCAGCCTTCCCCGCCATCTGATCCAACTCACCACCAGGTGGTGATCAGTTGCCAGCTCTGTTCCTCTCTTCACCTGAGTGTCCAAAACATACGGCCGCAGATCTGATGATATGACCACAAAGTCTATCATCAATCTTCGGCCTAAGGTGTTCTGGTACTAAGTACACTTATGAACTACTATTATGTTCGAACATGGTGTTTGTTATTGCCAATCCATGAATCGCACAGAAGTCCAATAACAAGGCAGGTTCAGATCGGGGAGGCCGTTCCTCCCAATCACGTCCCTCCAGGTTTCTCCATCGTTGCCCACGTGAGCGTTGAAGTCCCCCAGCAGAACTATGGAGTCTCGAGGCGGAGCCCTATCCAGGACACCACCCAAAGACTCCAAGAAGGCCGGCTACTCCGAACTGCTATTCAGTGCATAAGCTCACCCAACAGTCAGAGCCTTTCCCCTAGTGACTCGCAGTCGTATAGAGGCAACCCTCTCATTCTCCGAGGAGAACTCCAACACAGCAGCGCTCAACCGGGGACTTGTGAGTATCCGCACACCCACCTAGCGCCTGTCACCTTGGCCAACTCCAGAAAAGTAATGAGTCCAGCCCCTCTCCAGGTGTTTGGTACCAGAGCCCATGCTATGTGTGGAGGTGAGCCCAACTATATCTAGTTGGGACCGCTCCACCTCCCGCACCAGCTCAGGCTCCTTCCCTGCCAGAGAGGTGACATTCCACATCCTGAGGACCAATCTGCGATGCCGGAAGTTGGCACGCCCCGGTCCCCACCTTTGCCTGCCGCCCGTCCTGCATTACACCTTACCCCAATGCTCATCCCTGCGTGTGGTGGGTCCATGTTGTTTTTTCGGGCAGGGCCTGACCGGGCCCCATGGGCCAAGGCCTGGCCACCAGACGCTCACTGGCGAGCTCCCCTCCCAGGTCTGGCTCCAGAAGGGGTCCCGGTTTCCTTTTCCCGGGCGAGGTGCTGTAATGCTACTGGTGTAAATTCATTGGGTTGTTTTTTTTTTTTGGGGGGGGGACTATATATATATATATATATAGTAGCTATCAAGCTTTGACTGGAAGAGGAAAGTTCAAAGAGTCATCATTTTCTGTGTATCAGCAGAGTCCTGGAAGTTATAAGTGAGGGATGGAGGCAGATTATAGGGTATGGCCAAGATTATCGTTCCATTTTAATCAAGTGGTATAAGATGGATATAAAATGTCACTTGTATCTTCAACTTAGTTTGTAGTTAAAAACTAAATAAAAATCCAAAATTTAGAGTTGACACCCTCCATTTTTGTCTCCATCTACAGCTATGCCCTATTACTACAGGTCAGCCTCCGACACAGCACCTCATTTATCACCTCATTTATTTAATTATTTTCACCTCACCCATTTATCATCAAAGAGGGTTTTATCCTCAGTGCTTCTTGAAATTGAAGATGACTTGTAATTAAATGGGATAGGCCATTACAAACTTTCAATACATAATTAACCTCTACAAGAATGGATTTAAATAGAAAGAATCATTCATAACTAAACAAAACTTGGCATTAAAGAGATCACTTACATATATAATACTTTTATCAACTCAACTCAACGTTGCTTATAGATTTTTTCCAACAGTAATGTCCCCATTATTCTATATGATGGTTTTATGTGGGGAAAGGTTGCATGTAACATAATTTCTAAGCTAGGAGGGCCTGTTTATAAAATTTAGATAATTTTATAGGCAATTTGGTAATGTTAAAATTACAGGTAGAAAATAAAGACCACCCAATTTTCTAAAAATATTGTTTGGAATAAAATACCAACTAGAATTTGGGGCTTCAAGAGATTCCTTAATCCATTTTACTTTAAATTTATTATTTAAATCAATAAAATTCAATAATTCAAATCCACCTTCTTTTCTGGACCCTGAAAGCATTTATTTTTTTAGGTGGTAGTGTCTATTTTCCAAACAAAATTATTATGTTGTTGATTTCCTTAAATCCTTAGTCTTGGACAAACATTGATAGAGCATGATAAACAAGTCTTGAAATACCTTCGGCCTTGGTTAAGAGAACTCAACCGAAAATAGACAGATCACACAGGAGCCACCTATTCATAATATTTTTTGTCTTTTTAATTCTATGAAGAAAGTTATGTTGTCTGGTAAGCATATCTTTACTTACATCAATACCTAAATTTTTTTTTAAAATTCCACTGGGATGTAGCATATGGTGTCATCATCTGTATTAATTAGGCTCAAGAGTTCACATTTTCCTATGTTAAGATGCAACTCTGAAGCCTTCCAAAATTTGTTAATCAGTTGTATAGTTGGTCCAATTTGGTGTTTATCGTTCAGAAATAAAACTATCATCTGCTAGTTCTGTAATTCGAATTTCCCTTTGAAGTATAGATAGACCATTTATATTGGGACAGTTCAAAAATCTTACACGAAGGTTACTGCTACAATTTGAAATAAAAATGGTGAAATTGGACAGCCTTGATGCACTGATCTATTTACAGGAACTCTTAGAGGTATTGGGATAGAGCATTAAATTACCATTGATGTCTTTGTATAACATTTTCACTACTGAAATAAGGTTTTCCCCAAACAAATCTAAAATCTTATCTATAAATCGATGTTCCGCTGTATCAAATGCTTTATAAAAAGTCTAGAAATACAATGAGTGCCAGTGACTCCACAAACTCTAAATAGTCAAGTAAATCTAAAACCAATTTTATATTGTTACTTATATGATGATTAGCCATGAATCCTGTTTTGGTTTCATTTATAATCGCTTCAAGATTTCTTTTTAGACGTCTAGCAAATACAAGTGCAAATAATTTATAATCTACATTTAGAAGCGTGATCGATCTCCAGTTTTCTATTGACAAAGAATCTTTGTTTGGTTTAGGTATCAAACTAATTAATCCTTGATTCATTGTCGTCATTGCCTTCTTATCAATGCATTATCTATATATTTCCATAAGTGTGGCTTCAATAACATCCCAAAAGCACATGCAAAATTCAGCCGTCAGTTCCAGGGGATTTTCCAGTTTTCATATTTCAACACTTCCATAAATTCACAGTTGGAGATAAGTTTGTCACAGTTAGTTCTAAACTACTCTGAAATGGTAGGAATATATTCTTTAATGTTATTTAAGAACTCTTCACAATCTTCTGGTTTAAACCTAGATTTATATAATTCTTTATAAAAAGATCCTACACGTTCTGATATTTCTTTAGGATTAGTACTAATGTTGTTGTTTATCTTCAGTGTCGAAATATTTATTTTTTACAATTACGTTTTTCCAATGCAAAAACCCCCCCCCAAAAAAGAACTGGTGTTCTTTTTCGCCATTCTTTTTCGCCATCTTGCCCTGGATTGTGTGAAGGCTCCTTTAGCAGCATCAACATATAATTTCTCTATTTTACTCTTGGGTTGGACTAGTTTTAATTTCTCGTTTGTTAAAATATATTCTTTATGCAGTAAAACCCTCAAATTTTCCATAATTTCCCTTTCCTTGGTAGCCTTTTTAATGTCCTACATTTCATAGCTATTTCTCCAATCTTAAATTTGAAGTATTCCCACTTCTGAGTATTACTCGTTTTGGTTTTTTTTTCTAAAAATATTTTGTGTCATTTGTTTAACTGAATCTTGAAAGGTTTTGTCTTAAGAAGTTATTATTTAGCTTCCAATGCCAATGTAGTTTTTTTTATCCCTTTCCTTGGAACTATTGGACCTTGACACGCTGTTCTTCAAAGTCAGTCAGTCAAGGTCCAATAGTCAAGCAATACATGTCTGATGTGAATTTGTTTATTGTTATTAGTACTCAATGGGTACAACAATATACCGAGCTGGTCCACAGAGCAACTGACCTGACCTCCTGATGCGCACACCTTTATGCCATGACTTCGTCCCACCTATTGTGGGGCTTAACCTTTGACTACACCTTTGATTTTAGAAAATAGAATCACCCCAAATTTATATTCCATTATATCCTTAGTTATAAATAGATTCACCCCGAATTTATACCCCATTATATTTGTATTTGTGCCCTTTAGTGGTATTAACATATTGTAACAAATTCAGTGGACAACGCAACCACAGGAACTACCGCGGCCGGGAAGCGGACCGGTATCGTCTGCACCGCAGGAGACATCGCTAACCGCTAGACTAAAGGGTCACACCCGCGAGCCACCGGCCAGCGTGTCTTCTTATCCATGCACGTTACAATATACTATATTGTACTTCTTGACGTCATTGTTTTCCGTAGGTGCCATCTAGTGACATAGAATTAATTATACTACACACCCTGTCTAGACGCCATTATTTCCATATTTAAATAAATAACTGTCCACAATATATCTAAGATAAAAAAATAGCTGCATTTGATTTGTAATAATCATACATCCCACACAGGTAAACCCATGCATTGTATATCTAAACTTTGTTGATTATTAATCTTACACAAAGATAAACCTAATGATTGTAAATGTTTAAAAAAATATTTCCCACGGCCATTCGCCAGAAAGACCAAAATAAACCATTTGAATGAGTTGAGTGTCACGAAGCAATTGCGCAGACGTACAGTTTGACTTGCTGTTTGAGCCTCGTTGAGGGCTCGCTAGTTTGGCGGAACTTCTTGCAGTGCCTGTTTGAAACACACGGTGGCCCTGTGGGCTTGCTTGGGGAGGCGGTCGCTCTGGTTTGCCCTTGTCAGGAAGTGACGTCAGTTTGAACACAGCGCTGGCTGGTGGTCGTTTCGCTTTGAATCAGCAATACAGATGGAAACGCGGTGGATTGGAAAGTAAATCTTGGATCGTTGTCCGCTGCGTGAAGTCAGCGCTTTTTAGTTGTTGTGCTTCAACTTTCATTTCATTTTGTGTAACACAGTAGACGTGGGGCGATTTCGCTGTTTCCGCCGTCAGTTTGTTTTTGACCAGCTCGTGCTAGCGTTTGCTAACTTAGATAGCGACATTCCAACGCTAGCTGACCGTGTTAGCCTGCGGTAGTGCATTGGTTCTCCACCTGCTCAGTTTGTTGGGGTTGCATCGTGGTAAGTTTAGATTCGCACAAGTCACTATTTCATCTGCCCATAACAGCTGCCAATCATCCTAGCACCGAATCTAAACTCTAGGTTTCCAAATGGGAAATAAACCCCCCCTGTTTCTGTTGATGCTAAATGTCCCGCTAGGGTATAATGCCATTGTAACGTTCTCCCGTTGGTTTGGCAAGCCTAGTGCTGTTGCCACTGAAAGTAATTAGTCCTCCATATTACAGGAGCCAAAGCGTCATTACATCGTAAGTCAGCTTCGGAGTTCTTCATGGCCGCCCCAAACTTGCAACAGCCAAGTTTCCTGCTGGTAAGTCTCTCCCTTGTAACGTGAGTCTTTATTTCAAGTATTTTTCGATAAACATCTATGATGTTAAAACATGGTCAATGGGTTATTATTATGCTTGTAAATCCTGAAGATTGTTGATTTCTGCCTTCATATAACTATCAAGCTTCAAACTGTCCATGTTCATTGTGACACAGGTATTACCTAATCCTGTGATTTATATATTGTTTCTCCATTGCATTGTATGTGAGGTCCTTTTTCTGTGTTATGTATCAGGACGCATTGTCATCGTTTACATTGTGAACATTTCGCTGCAATAATTCCTCTAGCGATTATTTTTTTACTCCCGAGAATACAGTGGTTAGCCAAATTATTTTCTTCTGATGTTAATATAATAGACGTTAATGTGCTATAACTTTGTTTCCAGGCCAATCTGAAAGCTGATTCAACCACCAAACCTCTCCTTCAGAGATGTCAAAATTTGGTGAAGATCATTGATGACTATCCTGCAAAGGTATAAATACTTCACATAGCAAGAATAATAACCACAACCATCTACACTCACATGAATGGGTGCACTCCATTTGGCATTGCTGGCATGCCACATATTGCAAAGCAACAATGCTGGAGGAAAACACTTATATGGAGTGCCAGCAGCAGGTGTTAACACTGAATCTCTATCAGCTGATGATCAAGCAATGTTAGATAGTTTGTCAGAAGTTGCGGTAAAACTGCTTGTTCAGGCCAAGCTTCAAGTCCATCTTTGAACAATCTGCAAATGTTGAATGTTGGAGTATGATACAGTAACTTTTCCATTTGGATTCAGTCATGCCAAGCCATGTAAAAGATTTGTTTTACCAGTCTCCCATTTTTGCCATGATTTTGGTTTATGAGGTTCTGTGTTTATCTGCCACCCTAGCAGTCGATTCAGGTACGCACAAGTGCCATGCCTTTTATGTGCCCAATTTAAACTGTGTGGAAACCTTGCGCATTCCACACTATACCAGACAGATTTTGGAGTCCACCCAATATAATCTGCCTGGCTGTGGCAACAAAAAAAATTTGAGAATGGATGAATGATAAATGAGTAGTTGGACAAAAGGACACATGGTTTATGTAATTTACTTCATAAATTCATTGGGAAAGAAAGTTGAATCAGTTCATCTTGACAGGTTTATTGAGAGAAATGTTTCATCACTCATCTAAGTGATGAATGGGTGCTCAGGATGGGAGTACCTTCAGTCTCAACTGACTGCAGGTATCCCCACCCTTATAAACAATCACAGTGACATAACAACCAAAATCAACGATCGGTTTGATGTGCAAATTAGTGTGACCATTAACTAGTTACGATGGCCATGTGTACTATTTGCAGAGGATGGGAATAGCTGCAATCACAGCATTGTAAAATGGCGACAGATGTACTCTTAGCCCCCCCACCCCCACCCCAGTGCAGTGATGGTCGTTCCCTCTTCACATAGATGACCTCTTTGATTCCCCGTTTTAACCAGCGTTCCTCCCTATCAAGGATATGTACATCCTTGTCCTTGAAAGAGTGGCCACTGGCCTGTAGACGGTGTAGACTGCGGAGTCTCGGCCTGACGCGTTAGCTCTTCTGTGTTGTTCCATCCTCTTCACCAGTGTCTGTTTGGTTTCCCCGGTGTACAAGTCATGGCAATCCTCCTCAGCACTTAACAGCATACACTACATTGCTCTGTTTGTACTGGGGGACCTGGTCCTTAGGTTGGACCAATTTCTGGTTCAGTGTGTTTTGGGGTTTGAAAGCAACTGAGCCACGGTGTTTGGAAAATACATGTCTTAACTGTTCCGACACTACCACCACATATGGAATTACCACTGGTTTACACTTGGGCAGCTGTTGTCCTCCTCTCTTCGATTGGCTAGTGCACTGTTTCAATTCAACTCAGTTTGTTGTCATTAAAAACAATGTGCAGTTACATGTTAAAAATGAAATGAGGGGACGTCTTCCTGGCTTTGGCAAGCACCCAGTTAGGATAACCACACTTAACCAGGGCCTGTTTAATGTGGGATTTCCCCCCTTCCTCAGCCACTTCACTCTTTCAAGGAATGAGGATGTGCACATCCTTGATAGGGTGGAACACTGTTTGAATGGAGTGTGAAAGAGGCCATTTATGTGAAGAGGGAACAGCCAACCCTGAACCGGGGGGGGGGGGGGGCTAAGAGTACATCTGCTGCCTTTGTACAATGTTGTGATTGCAACTATCCCCCAATCCTCTGTGAATAGTACACATGGCCATTGTAACTCTAGATAATGGTCATGGTAATTTGCATATGAAATCGATCTTTGTTTTCGGTTGTTATGCCACTGTGCTGTTTATAAAGGTGGGGATACTTGCAGTCAGTTGAGGCTGAAGAAGTCACTTTGATGAGTGATGAAACGTTTCTCTCAAATGTTGTGTCCAGATGAAATTATTCAACTACTACTACTTTCCTCCACTCATATACATCACCCTGTGTTCCTCCCTCTTCTTGAAATAGGTATTCAGCACAGCCATATCCATCCTTTTGTCAAAATCCACCAACATCTGTCCTCCCACATTCATATCGTTGACACCATACCTCCCCATCACCTCCATTCCCTTCACCAACATGCCCATTGAAGTCTGCTCCAATCACCACTCTCTCCTCCTTGGGTACACCCTCCACCATGTCATCTCACTCACTACAGAATTATTTTTTATCTTCCATCTCACACCCAACTTGCAGGGCATATGCGCAGATAACATTCATCATCACACCTTTATTTCCAGCTTCATACTCATCACTCTGTCCGACACTCTTCACTTCCAACACACTCTTTACATACTCTTCCTTCAGGATTACCCCTACCTCATTTCTCCTCCCATCCGCCCCATGGTAGAAGAGCTTGTTAGGTCTTTTGACTGAATGGAGTAAGCCAGTACTAAACAAATTATTTAATGCTAAATCCTTGAAGTTTGGCAAGTCGTTGCTGCAGTGGCTGACAGTAGGAGCTAGTTTCACTGTTGGTGTCGTCACGAAGCTGGTTTGCAGTGTTTAAAGTAGATGTAATTCGTGATTAAAGGTACAATGGTACATTTTATATCTTCTTCAGGGAAATTCTTTCGGTCAAGTTAGGGGAAATTTTGGAAATCTAAATCAGTAGTATTCAGTCTCATACTGAAATGTAAAACAACACACCAATAGATTAATACTTTTGTGTGTTTGATGTTTTACATGTAGCGTATTTGTTTTGATGTGTTTTTGTTAAGTCCCGTCATTAGTTCATTGTTAATTGTGCACAGACATTGCACTACACAGTAGCTTATTTGCCTCGGGTGTGTTAGGTTGTAGATTATTAAAAATCAATGTTACATATGAGGTCATGACAACAGCTGTTAGTGTTGCTGCCTCCACTCACCAAGAGACAAATGTTTGTTGTCTCTGAGTCAATGGGGGAGTAGAGCTACTGGTATCCAGTCAGTGGGGTGCATGCACACAGCTTCAGCATTCACTGTGTATCACTGAGGCAGTGACACAAAAGTCGATCAGCAGTCTTCAGCAATGTCATAGAGACAGACCCTGCAATATTGAGTCAAATGTTGCCCGTAGGTCATGAAAGTCCCCAAAAAGATAATTTTGTGATTGCATTGTAAACATGTTATTAGCAAGCATGACGATTCAGTCAGTTGTGAAATTTGTCATTCTACCAATTGTGACATTTATCATTCTACATGGTTCTTTTTTCCAGACAGATTTAAGGTGTTTTACAGTGAAATAATTGGTGTCAGCTATTTTTATCTAGTAAAGAGTAACTACACCAGACCATTTTAGTGAGTTTGCTGACATCTACAGGTTAAATACCGCATTAAAGTCAAAAGCATGCCAGGCTGGTCTTGGTACTATGTGAAGTAAGAACCACAGGATAAACACAGCTGCGACTGAAAACCTTAATTATAGGCCTTTTTGATTTAGACTTGCCAGCACACCTACCACCATCAACAGACAGACAAAGCCAGCACCAACAATTGTCAATAGTACTGTCAATGCTGGTTCTTTGGCACACCTGTGTCAAACGGAGCCGTTATTGATTATATTAGCTCCTTTCGATGATTAAGTTTCATATTGCGTATCTTGCATTGAACAGTCAATCCATTAGTTTGTTAAAGACATCCCTACACCACACTTGTTTCAGCGGTCGTCGCCATTTTGTGCAAGTGGCATGAAATACCAGAATCCTAACTTTTGCCAAGTAAAATTAAGTTAACATTTGTTTAACAAATGTCTACAGAAATAATGTTTTCTTAATATTATAAACATGTGTTCCGTAGTATTTGCTGATATTTTAACAATTTAATTGATTAGTCTCAAATACGTACACTACCGTTCAAAAGTTTGGGATCACCCAAACAATTTTGTGTTTTCCATGAAAAGTCACACTTATTCACCACCATATGTTGTGAAATGAATAGAAAATAGAGTCAAGACATTGACAAGGTTAGAAATAATGATTTGTATTTGAAATAAGATTTTTTTTACATCAAACTTTGCTTTCGTCAAAGAATCCTCCATTTGCAGCAATTACAGCATTGCAGACCTTTGGCATTCTAGCTGTTAATTTGTTGAGGTAATCTGGAGAAATTGCACCCCACGCTTCCAGAAGCAGCTCCCACAAGTTGGATTGGTTGGATGGGCACTTCTTTGAGCAGATTGAGTTTCTGGAGCATCACATTTGTGGGGTCAATTAAACGCTCAAAATGGCCAGAAAAAGAGAACTTTCATCTGAAACTCGACAGTCTATTCTTGTTCTTAGAAATGAAGGCTATTCCATGCGAGAAATTGCTAAGAAATTGAAGATTTCCTACACCGGTGTGTACTACTCCCTTCAGAGGACAGCACAAACAGGCTCTAACCAGAGTAGAAAAAGAAGTGGGAGGCCGCGTTGCACAACTGAGCAAGAAGATAAGTACATTAGAGTCTCTAGTTTGAGAAACAGACGCCTCACAGGTCCCCAACTGGCATCTTCATTAAATAGTACCTGTTAGAGCCTGTTTGTGCTGTCCTCTGAAGGGAGTAGTACACACCGGTGTAGGAAATCTTCAATTTCTTAGCAATTTCTCGCATGGAATAGCCTTCATTTCTAAGAACAAGAATAGACTGTCGAGTTTCAGATGAAAGTTCTCTTTTTCTGGCCATTTTGAGCGTTTAATTGACCCCACAAATGTGATGCTCCAGAAACTCAATCTGCTCAAAGAAATGCCCTTCCAACCAATCCAACTTGTGGGAGCTGCTTCTGGAAGCGTGGGGTGCAATTTCTCCAGATTACCTCAACAAATTAACAGCTAGAATGCCAAAGGTCTGCAATGCTGTAATTGCTGCAAATGGAGGATTCTTTGACGAAAGCAAAGTTTGATGTAAAAAAAATCTTATTTCAAATACAAATCATTATTTCTAACCTTGTCAATGTCTTGACTCTATTTTCTATTCATTTCACAACATATGGTGGTGAATAAGTGTGACTTTTCATGGAAAACACGAAATTGTTTGGGTGATCCCAAACTTTTGAACGGTAGTGTACATTATTTTTGTTACTTATTTATTTTAGTTCTGCTATTGAATGCTGAGCAGAACTAAAAAAAAAAAAGTGCACTGCACTTCAAATGACATCTTAAGGTGTTTAGGGAAGGGAGGGTATTGGTCATGCGATTCAAACTAGCAACACAACACTTACTAGCCTGGTTCCCTAACTTTAAGGATATTACCCTATGCTGCAGTGGACAAACATTGCGTGAAAATGTTTTTCAGTGTACAACTGCAATATAATTGTCTGTATCTCTCTCTAGGAACTCCATCTGATCTTCCCCTGGTTGGTGGAGTGTGTGTTTGGGAGTCTAGATGGGGTCCTCACTGGCTGGAACCTGCGATTCCTTAATTCCCGTAGCAATGAGTACAATATTGCCATGGAATTTCTGGATCCCAAGTAGGTCAACTTAATGGAAGCAAACAATTTTCAAGAACATAGAGAAGCGTTAAAGGATGGGGAGAGGTGTGAGGCTTTGAAACAATACTACATCAAACTTCTTCTGAATGCAGAACAGCCATTTAGTTGACATTTTTTAAATTTTCAAGTGGAGGGTACACAAGATTCCCAAATGTTATGTGCCATCAGTGGAAGGCTGGTGAATAAAACTAAAGGCTCTAGTTTCCAGGTCATAGCGCAGTCTAAGGCGCCGGCGCTAGGTCACAGCGCGAGTGGATCTAAGGTGTTGCTAATACTTGTTTGCTAATTTCGGGACATGCTACACTGGCGGTAATTGGGCGCAACTCGAGCATAAAAGGTTTGGATTAGAAGGAATAAATTCAGTAGGAGTGGTGTGGGCTGTCTTCATTTAGGGCCAATCAAATCAGCTTCTCTCATTCCTTTTAATAGCAGCGTGCTCTTTGTCATGGCGAACTGCCAGTTTTGTAATAGATGGCAAAAGTCCACACCGGATAGGCAGAAAAGCTTCTCCCAGGAGGAAACTGATGTCCTTGTTTGGGAGGTGCAGTCGCCAAGTGTGCATACAAAAGATAATACCAATTCCAATGTGATGTGAGAAAACACGCCAACATGATTATTTGACAGGCTACCATTTAACGTCTTTGTACTCACCAGCATCTCTTTCCTGTGTATTCTATTAACACAGCAGGAGTGATCACGGCTCAATTAACCTAGGCAATCAGGTTGAATGAGGTTAATTGAAATCTCAGTCACCATGTTGTTTTCCATGCATAATGACGCATGTAATTTTATGCTAGAAGACAATGATACACGTGCAGATATTTTGTTATGTGATTAAAAAGGTTTAGGACAGTAGTCATTAGTTAACATTTTTCATGAAATAGGCCAACATAACATACACAACAGTGGCATGTTTGATTTTGGATAAGTCTACGCTTAGTGCACCTTTGCCTAAAGCCCTGAAACTACCACACAACGCCTGCATCTGCGCTAAGACATGGCCTGACCAGGCGGAGACACAGGCATAATGGTTTTATTTGACACCAAACTAGCACTGTGCCACCTGATTTTGATTGACACACCCGCTAGTGTGCCCCCACATCCATTTCGGCACAAGCGATGTCGTGGCGAGCCCAGAAATAAGCAAACGTGCCTAGGCGAGAGAAAAACCACCTTGCGCCCAACAAAATTGTCACTGTGTCTGCATTAGTGCAACCGCTGTCCATGCGCCATCTGGAAAATAGAGCCCTATGTCTTGTTCAAGATTCACTGTGTCATTACTGGCTGAATTGAATGGCCTGCAATGATGTGTGCATGACTAGCTTTTGTATAACAGTTCTCATGTTGTGTCAACATAATTCCAATCACTTCCACAGAATACTAATTTCAGTCAATAACAATCCAAAGCAAAACCATGCAATTTTTTTTATCATTCTTCTCTGAGAGATAGTAATACAGTGCCTTGCAAAAGTATTTAACCCCCTTGACTGTCATCACTAATTACTGGATTATAAAAGATACTCACATCTGTTCCTGAACAAAGTTATTTTTGTGAACCCATAAGCTCTAACAGCAAGTTCCCAAAGCCAAAATAAGTTATGTTTTGCTGGGTTTTTTTAAATAAATTAAAAACTAAAATATAGTGCTTGCATAAGTATTCAACACCCACATATCAATACTTTGTAGAGTATCCTTTTGCTGCAGTAACAGCCATGATTCATGATTTTACTGTTGCATTGCTTTTCATTGGCTTTGTTCTCCTCACTACATGTTGTATTTATTTGCCTTGTGTTCTGTGGAGTGTGTGTTTAAATGGTGCCGTTGCTACACAATTGCCCCCCTGGGGACAAATAAAACCTACTTGACTCAACTACTTGATTCTCTTGGGGTAAGTATGTACAAGCTTTGCACATTCTTCTGGAGTAAAGCTTGCCCAATCTTCCTGGCAGAATTTGTACAGGTCTTGCAGGTTGGTGGGATGGCACCTCTGGACTGCGATTTTCAGTCTGTGCCACAGATTTTCAATGGGGTTGAGGGCCGAACTTTGACTTGGCCACTCCAAAACATTCACCTTTTTGTTGCTGAGCCATGCCATTGTTGTTTTAGCCTTGTGCTTAAGATCATTGTGCTGCTGGAAGGTGAACCTTCTCCCAAGCTTCAGTTTTATGGCAGACTGCAACAGGTTTTCTTCCAATATTCCCCTCCATTTAGTTCCATCCATTATTCCCTCAATTTGAACAAGCAGCCCAGTTCCTGCAAATTAAAAGCAACCCCATAGCATTATGCTGCCGCCAACAGGCTTCACTGTTGGGGGGGTGTTTTAGGGCATGACGAGTGTTAGGTTTGTGCCACACATAAGCCTTTGAGTTTTGGCCAAAAAGCTCAACTTTCGTCTTACCTGACCACAAACCTTTACCCACATCCTAACTGGGTCTCTCTCATGCTTGGTAGCAAACTCCAAGTGTACGTTTATATGCATAGTTTTGAGCAACGGCTTCTTTCTTGCCGCCCTCCCATACTGGCCAGATTTATTGAGAGTCCATGATATGGTTGACTCATGTACATTTACTCCAGTTTCAGCCACTGACCTCTGGAGCTCCTTCAAAGTGATTGCAGACTCATCTATGGCTTTCCTCACCAGCCCATGTCTTGCTTTGAGGATGGCCTGTCCTACAAAACATCTGGGTGGTGTGATACAGCTTCCATTTTCTGACAGTGGATCCATTCAATGAATGAACAGTCAAGTCAATTTTATTTGTATAGCCTATTATCACAAATTATAAATTTGTGTCACAGGACTTACATCCTGTCCTTCAACCCTCGCATCGGATAAGGAACAACTCCCTAAAAGAAAAAAGAAAAACTTTTACAGGGAGAAAAAAATAGGAAGAAACCTCAGGGAGAGCAACAGAGGAGGGATCTCTCTCCCAACACGGATAATGTGCAATGGATGTTGTGTTTACATAATTTACAGAATACAACATCGAAAGAGGATAACGGAATTAGAATGTTGTCGGAACATAAGGGAATAACAGAACTGTGTTCCATGGGACAGCCAAACATTTTGATAGTGTTTTGCATCCCTTTCCCGCCCTCTGCATTTTAATCACCTTGTCTCTTACTTCAGTATTATGCTCCTTCGTCTTCATTTTCTGATGGAGTTCACGCCCGGCTAATGAACTTTACACAGAGTGCTTTTTATACCCATAAATGAGACCGTTACTTTAATATCTTACAGGTGCACACGAATCATGTCTAATTGTGTTAACCTGAGTTTGTTTTAGGAATAATTTCTCATTTGCGTAAACTTGGAGATTTCAGAGCACAAGGGGTTGAATACTTGTGCTAGCACTATGTTTTACTTTTGAATTTATTAAAAGTCAGCGAAACATAACTTATTTTGGCTTTAGGAGCATGCTGTTAGAGCTTATGGATTCACAAAAATAATATTCTTCAGGAACAGATGTGTGAGTATCTTTTATAATCCAGAAATTAGTGATGACTGTCAGGGGGGTTGAATACGTTTGTGAGGCACTCTAACGCCATTAGCCCATTTTATTCTGTGTGGTAAATTGAAGCCATTTTGCCCCCCCCCCTTTCTGTTTTGCTTTACAGTGGGCCAATGATGAAGCTTGTGTATAAACTACAGGCAGAGGAGTACAAATATGAAATTCCAGTCAGATATCTCCCAGTAAGAACTTTTGATGTTTTCACCCAGTACTACATACGTCATCTGTGTTTACTTGATGTTTATATCTGTAACTATTGGCTACTTATAATAATGGTGAACCAGGAATTGAAGCTTGTTTTAATGTTGGTATCTTTTAGGGCTGTCAAAATTGGCCAAAAATTATGTTTGGTTATTCTTTCTAAAAAAAAAAAAAACACATGGGTTCGAACCCATTCGAATGTATTTGTGCACATTATGTCCATAAGAGGGCAAACTAATACAACAAGAGACATCATTACTTGTGTGGGTACAAACCCCAATGAAGTTGGGAAGTTATGTAAAACGTGAATAAAAACAGAATACAATGATTTGCAAATCCTTTTCGACCTATATTCAATTGAATGCACTACAAAGACAAGATATTTCATGTTCAAACTGATAAACTTTATTGGTTTTTGCAAATATTCACTCATTTTGAATTTGATGCCTGCAACACATTCCAAAGAAGCTGGGACAGGGGCAACAAAAGACTGGGAAAGTTGAGGAATGCTCAAAAAACACCTGTTTGGAACGTTCCACAGGTGAACAGGTTAATTGGAAACAGGCAAGTGTTATGATTGGGTATAAAAGGAGCATCCCCGAAAGGTTCAGTCGTTCACAAGCAAGGATGGGGCAAGGTTCACCACTTTGTGAACAACTGTGTGAGCAAATAGTCCAACAGTTTAAGAACAACCTTTCTCAATGTACAATTGCAAGGAATTTAGGGATTTCATCATCTACAGTCCATAATATCATCAAAAGATTCAGAGAATCCAGAGAAATCTCTGCACGTAAGCGGCAAGGCCGCAAACCAACACTGAATGCCCATGACCTTCGATCCCTCAGGCGGTACTGCATTAAAAACCGACATCATTCTGTAAAGGATATTACCACGTGGGCTCAGGAACACTTTGGAAAACCATTGTCAGTTAACACAGTTCGTCGCTACATCTACAAGTGCAAGTTAAAACTCTACCATGCAAAGCGAAAGCCATATATATCAACAACACCCAGAAACGCCGCCGGCTTCTCTGGGCCCGAACTCATCTGAGATGGACTGACGCAAAGTGGAAAAGTGTGCTGTGGTCTGACGAGTCCACATTTCAAATTGTTTTTGGAAATCATGGACGTCGCGTCCTCCGGGCTAAAGAGGAAAAGGACCATCCAGATTGTTATCAGTGCAAAGTTCAAAAGCCAGCATCTGTGATGGTATGGGGGTGTGTTAGTGCCCATGGCATGGGTAACTTGCACATCTGTGAAGGCACCATTAATGCTGAAAGGTACATACAGGTTTTGGAGCAACATATGCTGCCATCTAAGCAACTTCTTTTTCAGGGACATCCCTGCTTATTTCAGCAAGACAATGCCAAGCCACATTCTGCATGTGTTACAACAGCGTGGCTTCGTAGTAAAGAGTGCAGGTACTGGAATGGCCTGCCTGCAGTCCAGGCCTGTCTCCCATTGAAAATGTGTGGCGCATTATGAAGCGCAAAATACGACAACGGAGACCCCGGACTGTTGAGCAACTGAAGTCGTACATCAAGCAAGAATGGGAAAGAATTCCACCTACAAAGCTTCAACAATTAGTGTCCTCAGTTCCCAAACACTAATTGAATGTAATTAAAAGGAAATGTGATGTAACACAGTGGTAAACATGCCCCTTCCCAGCTTTTTTGGAATGTGTTGCAGGCATCAAATTCAAAATGAGTGAGTATTTGCAAAAAAAACATAATGTTTATCAGTTTGAACATTAAGTATCTCGTCTTTGTAGTGTATTCAATTGAATATAGGTCGAAAGGATTTGGAAATCATTGTATTCTGTTTGTATTTATGTTTTACACAACGTCCCAACTTCATTGGAATGGGGGTTTGTATCTTTATTTCGTCTTTTAAAAGATGTACATTCCAATACATTACAAAATAAACAAATTAAATAATGTCCTATACCGTAACACTTAATTTAAAGACTATAGGTTCCACAGTTTTTCCATTTTCTGACCAAAATCCAAAGTATTTCCAAATGGGCCTTTTTAGCTTCTTTGGCGTGAACATCACTCTCTGCAACCGAGTTGTGTTGTGAACTCTCTGCCATCTTTGCCGCTTGGTTGTTTTTGAATTATTCGCTTGTTTCAGCTGAACCTAAATTTCATTTTCAACCAATGAAAGTGACGTTGTGTGACTCCTGTCCATCATGCAGCGTGTTCAGTGCAGCAGCCAAGGCTATCACGAAGATTCTCGAGGCAGACAGCCACAGTTGTGCTGCTTTTTTGGTTGTATATTTGAATTTGGAATATTCATTGACAGCCCTAGTATCCTTGCAATTATCTCTTTTAGTGGTCTCAACTAAATAACCAATAATTACTCTTAATTTTATCACATGAACACAGAACAAATTAATGTAGCTAAAAAGAAGAAGTGGTTTGTGTCAATCATATTGTCTTTACCTGTCTTTAGGTTGAAATATTAGTGGTTGTCACCAAGCTTAACCTTGGATTTTATTTATTTATTTATTTTTTTACCTGAAGTATTTCATTCCTGAAAAAGTTTTTGTGTACTCTGCAGTAAAAGCTTGTCAGCCTATCCATGTGTGTATCCTATAGCTCAGAACCAAAACATGGGATCTAATTAAGGCTCATATTCATCACAGATAATCAAAATAGCAGTGTTTTTTTTATGTGCACTGGTAAATCTCAACAACATTTGCCGTTAAACAAAGGTGCACATTTATGTAGGAACCTGGTTTTGATTTTGGAGCAAATTGGGATTGGGTCAGTGTTTTTTGGGATTCCCTTGTGAATACATCTTAGAAATAGATTTTTAGGTGAAATGGAATGCATTGAACTGTTTAGGGTTCAATGGTAAATGCTAGAATTGAGAACCGTCACCTCATGCCCATTTTCAACACTTAACCAGATTTATATTCACTCATATTTATATATATATTTATATTCACTTAGAATTAATTGGCACTACAGCTACACCCAGATTTGCACTCATCCAAACTACATGGCTTAATTTTGGACCTCCTGGCTTTTCCTTACAGGGTCCTGTCAAAGAATCCATCCAGGAAGGAGTGCTTCCAGACTGCCCCCTGTTCCACAACAAGCTGCAGTTGCCCCTGTCTGGTCTGCCGACTCTCAACCTTGCTCTTAGTATCCTTTACATCGATGCTAACTAACCATGTTTCATTCATTCATTCATTCATTCATTCATCATCAGCTGCTTTTGCGGGGTTGGGTCATGCAGGCAGCAAGCTAAGTAGGGCACTCCAGATGTCCCTCTCCCCAGCAACGCCCTCCAGCTTGGGGAATCCCAAGGTGTTCCCAGGCCAGATTCGACATGTAGTCCCTCCAGCGAGTTCTGGGTCTACCCTAGGGTCTCCTCCCAGTTGGCCGTGCCTGGTAAACCTCCAAAGGAACGCGCCCAGGAGGCATCCTAATCAGATGTTTCCGAACCATCTCAACTGGCTCCTTTTCGATGCGAAGGAGCAGCGGCTCTACTCCAAGCTCCCTCCGGATGTCTGAGCGCCTCACCCTATCTCTAAGGCTGAGCCCAGACACCCTACGGAAGAAACTCATTTCAGCTGCTTGTATCTGTGATCTCACCCTTTCAGTCACTACCCAAAGCTCATTACCATATAGGTGAGGGTTGGAACGAAGATTGAATGGTAAATTGAGAGCTTTGCCTTCCGGCTCAGCTCCTTCTTCACCACAGCGGTGCAGTACAATATCCGCATTACTGCTGATGCTGCACCAATCTGCCTGTCAATCTCCCGCTCCATCCTACCCTCACTCGTGAACAAGACCCCGAGATACTTGGAACTCCTTCACTTGAGGCAACAACTGTCCGTCACGCAGCGTATTCAGTGCAGCAGCCAAGGCTCCCAAAAAACCCAATGAATTTACACCAGCAGAGTTACAGCACCTCGCCCGGAAAAAGGAAACCGGGGCCCCCTCCTGGAGCCAGACCGAGTTGGAGCGGTACCAACTAGATATAGTTGGGCTCACCTCCACACATAGCATGGGCTCTGGTACCAAACACCTGGGGAGGGGCTGGACTCTTTAACCATGTTTCAGTCAGGCTATTTTCATGCAAACTTTGAAGTTGCAAACAAGAAAAGCTGAAAGTAAACACCAAGTCTGGAGAAAAAAATGTAAAATATTACTGAAATTATTTGCACTTACTTCAGGGAGAAAAAAAAACATTTTCATGAAATAAATATTCAATAAAAAGATAGAAATTGAATTTGGAATAAAGGATGATACAGATTTATGTTATGTTTATCGGTCGTCTTGTTTCACCCCGTTTATTGTAAAGCAACTTTGAGTATTAGAAAAGTGCTATATAATTTTAATTTATTTATTTATTAGATTTGAAGTAGTGGCGTCAAATCTTCATATACCCTTTTGATTTTTTTCTTAGCAATTTATTGTTGTCACTCCTTCTGCACAGCTGCCACTAGATTAGTATTTTATTTATTTATTCCAGATTTGCTTCACATTTGGATGCGAGTTTTTCCTATTCTCACAGAATTCAGATAAAAATTCAATGTTGCCAGTGGGGCTTAGGTTTGAGAATGTAATTCCGATTCCATATTCTTCCCCATTTTAGAGGAGTTTGCAGCGTTAGTGGAAAACAAATCATATCTGACAAAGATTTTCATAGTGGTGGTAATGTCCTTGCTATGGTAGTGCATGGCTAACAACCAAATATGAGGAAAGATGAAGGTAATTTAGAATTGCTCCTCATTCAGTTGATGCATCCCTTACCTTTCTTTATATGTGTATGGAACATGGCCTCACCTCTGCCTTTTTCACAGTCCGTATACACAGATTCAGTTGATAGTTTCCTTGAATTGGGTCAAAATCAGAACAAATGCTTCAGAATTACTGAAAGTTGGCAATAGATAATTTTAAAAGCTGAAAATAACACATTTAAAATAAACAGATGTACACTCTGAATAAAACTGTACTGCACAAAAGGAGTGGCTGGTGTATGGACTGTAGATTATTGCCCAGGTTAGTGTAGCTTTTTCTTAACCTTCTGCAGATCCTTTTGAATTCTACATGTTCAACTTTGCCTATAGTCTCATCACACCAAAGGTAAGTTCAACCGGAGTGTCCAGAAACTCAAAAAGAAAACTCATCACTTATATTTAGTGATTTTTACCATTTTCATATCAAAAAATACCCTTAGTGGATTAAAGTTTTTGTGGGCTGCCAAGCATTTTTTTAAAAAATGTTTTAATGTTACAAATTTTATTGCAGGGTTTTGATTTCCAACCCCATGTATTCATAAACAGCACTTATGTTAGAGTTTTGGCTGAAATGTTCATGAATATTAATTTGATGAGGCACAATCAGCATTTTTATATGTGAAAAAAGGCAGTACTCCAACGCTAGAGACAGTCATGTGAATGCTTTATCTTATTGTTATCGGGTTATAACATCAAGATTTCTGTTCACTTGCCAGATATTAACAAGTAGTCTTGATTTCTCCTCAGAGTTACCCACCAGGCCAACATGGAAGTAACACAGACAGTGCCTACTTTATGCTTGTGGACACGTACCTCAAATACTTCCTCCCAACTGAAGGAAGTGTGCCCCCCTCACCTTTCTCTAATTCCAGAGGCTCTGGCACTGCACCTTCTCCAAGGTAAGTAATGATTAGGTTTTTAGAATTTGTTTGTTAATAATTTTCAGTTGGAGATTCATTTTGTCAAGACAGTATTTTTTCCTAATGTAGGGATTAGAACATTAAAAAAAACCAAAAATCCTAGATAGTGATGTGCAGGTCAAGTTTTTTTAATACCCGCACCCACCCAACCTGTTATGAGAGCCAATCCGCACCGCCGACCCACTAAAATATGTGTTAATTAACCACCCAAACCTGGCCCAACCCGCAAACCTCCAAATTCAGCCTATAGGCTACAGCCAAGTGAGCAGTGTTGCCCTATTTCGTTTTTGGACTGTTTGCCCAGCATAAAACACTGATTTCAAGGCATAGCCTATTGCATCTTAGCCTAATAGCATCTGGGTCTAGGCTACTAAATAAACAGATGAATTGTTCCAAATGGTGTTCTTTATTGTTGAATAATATCATTAAAGACATGAACTCACACACATACATGGCTCTTTCTGACCAAAAAAGAGTTTTGGCAGTGTAAAAAAAGCTATATATAAAATATAAAATACCAGTTAGGGAAAAAACATTGCATTGACCAAAACCACGAACGCAGATTGAAGATAAAGCTGTGTGTGTGTGTGTGTGTGTGTGTGTGTGTGTGTGTGTGTGTGTGTGTGTGTGTGTGTGTGTGTGTGTGTGTGTGTTAGAGTGACAGAGATGTGTGTGTGTGTATGTGTTTGAGAGTGACAGAGAGGTGAAGAGAAGGTGGACTGGTAATACAAAGCCTAGCCTATCGCACGCAATGTTTCTGTAAGTTATTTATAACTTACTCGGTACGCTGCTTCGTCACCCCCCCCCTCTTTTTTTTTTCTCTCCCCAATTGTACTTGGCCAATTACCCTATTTTCCGAGCCGTCCCAGTCACTGCTCCACGCCCTCTGCCGATCCGGGGAAGGCTGCATACTACTACACACTTCCTCCGATGCATGGGGAGTTTCCAGCCGCTTCTTTTCACCTGACAGGAGTTTCGCCAGGGGGACGTAGCGCATGGGAGGATCACACTATTCCCCCCAGTTCCCCCTCCCCCCTCAACAGGCGCCCTGACCAACCAGAGGAGGCACTAGTACAGCAACCAGGACACGAACCCACATCTGGCTTCCCACCCACAGACATGACCAATTGTGTCTGTTGAGATGCCCGACCAAGCCGGAGGTAACATGGGGATTCAAACCAGTGATCCCCATGTTGGTAGGCAACAGAATAGACCACTATGCTACCCAGATGCCCCTGTTTTTTCACTTCTTGCCCCCGCCCAAACCCGTGATATTTTCCAGTAAGCTTACCTGAACCCGCCCCACGTGCCGGTTGTGGGTTGACACGTGCATCAGTAGTCCTAGGCAATTCATCGATGGTACAGCCAATGAACAGTTCCACAAATATCTCTGTGCTCCTCCTTTAAAATGGATGAAATTGATCCAACAGTCTTCCAGAAGCAGTGTTACGCATAGAAAATGTTAAAATATTTTACCCTTACCTTCAAACTACAAGCAACCACATGGCTGTTTTAAGTTTCTTGTGATGCCACGATCATATTGCAACAATAAACTGGGCATAAAACCACACTAGTACATAATGGACAGCTGATCGGTGATGCTGTCCTAATATTTAGCTGCTTCCAGCTTTTCAGTGACATCACTTGTTTGACCTTAGAAAATTAAAGAAATAAAAAAACTCCAGACTATCTGTTTCAATTTTGTGCACATATATTCCCATGGAACTAGTGTAGGTACCCTTTCATTCCTCCTCCCTTATACTCCTCAGGTCTCCTAGTGTTTACTTTGCTGGGCATGGTGTCCACGGCCCCAGTCTCTTTAAACATCACATATTTCACCAGCCTTCAGTCAATGCAGACCCTGCCGCACAGGAGATCTGGAGGTCAGAGACTCTGTTGCAGGTGAGCCAAAAGTTAAGTTTTTACTTGCTATGCTTGTCATTTGCTAGTTGTTTTTTTTCCCATTGTTTTGTTGTGTGTTACTACTACTAATAATAATTTTATTTATATAGCACTTTTCTAAAACAATGTTACAAAGTGCTTCCAAAAAAACAAAAACAAAACAAAACTGACGAGGCAAAAGTAAGAGTAAGACCAAATAAGTAAAAGTAAAAATAAAAACAGTACAAATAAAAACAAATATCAGACATTTGTTAAAGCTTTCATAAAACAAGGTTTAAGACAAGATTTAAAAGAAGCTAGAGACTTGGTTTGTCTTAGTTCAACAGGAAGAGAGTTCCATAGTGTGGGGGCTCTAACAGCAAAAGCCCGATCACCCTATGTAACAAGCCGAGACCTGGGAATAACCAGCGGGGCTCCATCTGTAGCTCTTAATGGTTGAGGGGGCATATAACAAGTCAATAAATCACAAATGTATTAGGGGTGCAACGGTCCAGTTAGCCCACGGTTCGGTTCGTACCTCGGTTTTTGTGTCACGGTTTCGGTTCGGTTCGGTTTCGAATTACATTGTTGGTGAAATAAGTTCGGGAGGGAATAACGTAGCGCGGATCGAGCGTATGCATTAGCTGACGAAAGCCCACATCTCCAACCACCGAAAAGGGCTGCATGTCTTTAGCAATGAACACCCCCGCTGCACGGGTCATTGTTTTGTGTTTCTCTGAGTTGGCGCTATAGGTTTGTTAGAAAGCATCTCCGATAGACGGTTGTTTTTTCACTGGTGCGGTTACCTGTGCGTCTGTCCTGCTTCCAGAGAGCGAGACATCTGGGTGGTGACGGCGGAGATGCTGGCTCATATTGGAAGTGTTTCCACTTGCGTAGTACGGGACATGGGTCAAGCAATGCTTGCAGCACACAGTGTTATTTCTGTCCACTGTTTTGTCTCCTTCATCGTTGTATTCAACAGCAAACCCGACATGTCCCCAGATTTGTATGAAGACGGTGCTTCTTCAGACTTTACTCTCTCTACTCCTCCACTCGCCATGACTTTGTTTTCTGCTTCTGCGAGCTACCGCCGTCTTTTCAACTCGACTGTCTGCTCCAGTTACAAGGGGGGCGGGGGGCTAACAGTGATTGGATATTTACTCGTGGGGCGGGGTTTTCTGCAGCAGGCTGCACACAGGCACACAGTGAAAAATCCATTCTCCGGCAGTAAGAAACGCCTGTCAACTATTCACGCACATTTTAACTGCAAAACCGAAAACCGACGGTCCATAAGGGCGGATTGAACCGTACAGGGCGGACCGTACGGTTCGGTTTTAAACCGAAAACCGTTGCAAGCCTAAAATGTATGAAGGGGCCATACCATTTAAAGCCTTAAAAGTGAGCAGTAAATTTTTAAAATCAATTCAAAATATAACAGGGAGCCAGTGTAGGGAGGCAAGCACAGGAGTGATATGATCATGCCTCCTTGTCCCAGTAATGAGCTGAGCAGCGGCGTATTGTACCAACTGCAGACGGTGGAGGGGAGCCCTTGCTGACAACAAAATAAAGTGCATTACAATAGTCAAGCCAAGAATAGATAAAAGCATGTACAATGTTTTGCAGATCGGCAATTGATAAAAATGACCTAGTTTTGGAGATTAGCTTGAGCTGGAAAAAGCATGACTGAACAATATGTTTATCCAAACCGAGGTTAGCATCAAATGTTACCCCAAGATTCCTAGCAGCCAGCTCGGAATCTAGTCTAGAGCATGTAGTATTTAAAGTTTCCGTTTAAATATATTGACAAACTATCATCTAGATAGACAAACTGCCATTTCCCTATTCCGAAGTCCTCACGAGCATGAAGTAACGTTAAAAGTTAACTTACCTTAACTTACCTAAAGTGAAGGGTGATGTTCGCGAAGATGAGTAAACATGTTGGAAGTGTTTGTCCCCTTTGCAGCATCTTTCTTCTTGTATGTTCAGCAGATGGGGCAGTCATCTTCTATGAGCTTCCCATTAGAATTTTTAAAATAACCAAAATACGCCCAGACTTCAGACTTAGTCTTTTTAGATGAGTGAAAAATCTGAGCAGCACTATCACCTCCTTCAGCCAGTGTTTTGGAAAAACTAGCTAGTCAGTGTAGCACATTCAGTAGCAACATGGCACGCTGTGCCTGCGTGGCTACGTAAATTGTTGAAGTGATAATAACACCAAGGTAAATAAGATTATGAAAATTTTACACGGTATAACTGTCAGGAATTTTGTCATAATATACGTATTGAAAAAAACAATAACCGCCTCATCCCTAATTACAAGTTATGAAACTCCATAGAAGAAACAGCTATAGTCCAAATTTTCCATTGTTTAGATTTTTGCTTCTCTGTGTCAAGGGGTCAGATCTCCGGAAGTGCTTATAGCAAAATACAGGCTTTAATTTCAGGAGTTAATGTATCTGTCTATCTCACCCGAGATGTTTGTGGAGATCTGGCTTCATCACTATTCCCTGGACATGTACCAGAAGCTGCAGTCTCCCCAGGTGAAGGTAAGCACAATGGAACATACTCAGCCTTTTCACCACTGACCTTCCTCTGCCACTGCCCTCGCTCTCCTCCCCCTACTCTGCCCTTTGCTACCCAACCCCACCCTCTCTCTTCCCCTGCAATGCAGCACCACACTGCTCGCTGTTGCCTGGCTGAGCAACCCTCCACATATACTCCCACCACCCCCACTGTCCCCCTCTTGAAGTGAGCTCAGGGTGGGAAAACAAAGACAGCCAAATGCTGTTAAAGCATGAACTATGCACTGAAACAATACAAAAGATCCATTGGAAATCACTGTTGAAAATGTGTATAGAAAATATCTGGATGTTTTTACATACACTTTTTCAGCAGTGTGTGGATCTTTTATGTCCTTTCTCCACATGTACTACTTTATGAGATCTCGCACCTGTGAAAAAGTTTTTTGTGGTGGCCTGTATTAGATGAACCAGTGATACGGAAGAAAAGCTAAGGCTATGTTCATTAAGCTGAGCTGCTCTTTAAGCCTCTTTGGCAGCTGATCAGCCATCATTTAGAGGCCTTTTACTACAAATCTAGCTGTCTTGTAAAGTTAAAGTGGTTGGGGAAATTTTGGAGTAGCCATTGGATAAAAAGTTAGTTTCCTGCCCTGAGCAAACCAGGATGACGTTTTCTGGGGACGCAGCTAAGAGGATACTCATGATCTTTTTTTGAGTTGGCCAGGAGTATGGGGAAGCTTATTTTTGGTAAATAAATACCAAGAGCAGTTTCAACACCTAGCTCTTGGTTCACACCACTTGCAACCACATTACAACGCTACTTTTCAATTGTAGATTCGGACTCTGCCTTTAGATGTATCACTAGTGATTTTCACCCAGGGATCTCTAAAAAACAGGAAGCCACTACCAGTAGTGCTGCTAAACCAATTTTTATGGACTTTCACCTTACTGCAGTAAAGTAGACATCCAGGGCAGATGGTTGAATCAGTTCAAACATAATTTTATTAGCTGGATTACTGAGCATGCATCAAGACATCCAAGGCAGATGTTTTGAATCGTTGCTATAGGTTCTTTTTAGGCCTACAAACAGATTATGGGTAAAAAGAAATGTCTGAACTGAGTCATTATGAGAAAGATTTCTTGTTCTGGTTTAAGTTATTTCTTAGTTTGTAAGTGGTCTTTGAATATGTCAGTGTTTTTACAGTTGCGTGGCAGTAGGGACTTCACTAAAACGACAATGAGCGGTCAAATTGACGGCTGGTTTTTAAACTATATTATGTCAAGATAAAAAAATACCCAATTGAGATATTAATGCATTGCATATGTTAGTATGTCTTTTAGGAAACAACTGACACCAAAATTAACATTTAAACTATGATATTATTTTTAAACAATATAAACTTCAGAGAGACATGGTCGAACTTGAGTAGCAAAATTGAAAAGTGAAAACATGACCTGAAAAACAAAACGGAAAACGCGTATTGCTAATCCAACAAACATAACAAGGCCTGTAAATTGATCTAAAATTGATCTAAAACTCATTTTAATGCAAATATATGCAATTTTAGGAGCATTCAGGGAGCAGCAGGTCTGTATCTCTCCCCCCCCCCCCACAATGTTATTAAACTTTGAAAATACAAAACGGTCATACGACCATCTTTGGTCGTTCTAGCGTTAACCCAATGTTAATGTACATATTATAAATCTCATGTAAGATCATATCTTTCAATCTGTTTATTTTAATTGATCCTATTACTAAAACAAATGGAACCCATTATTAATTTCTAAAGTATGTAACAAAACTGAGTTTAAAGCACATTTCATTGCGATTGACATTCAAAAATAAATATTAAACATCTGAACGCTACAAAATCCCTTCACAGAATGATGGAGAAGATTTTGCACTCGCTGTGCCAAAGCATAAGTTAACTAATCCCATGATCATTTTCCTGGTCTCTCTAATGGCATACCGCATGATGTTATGCCCACTGTTGGTATATTTTCTAATTCTGGGAGTCATGGAAGTCCATTTTGAGTAACGTATTTTTCCATGATTTGTGTTAAAATGACATAATTTAGATGTTATAACATGTTTAATTTTGCCGGCAGCTAATGACTTTGTTTACATGAAGTAAATAATCTGATTAAGATGATTGATTGAATAAAGGTGATAGTTTGATTATGTTTTCTGCACGTTTGCAGTAATGTGATCTCTCCAACAATCCAAGTTTAAAAGACTCGCTGAGAAGTGGAAATACGAGCGAAACTTGAAGGGAGAATTCATCGATTTTTTTTTTTAACCCCCCTTATCTCTGTCAATCTGCAATAGGAATAGTGCATGAAAAGCATCTGCAGTTGTTCACGATCTTTTCCCCATCTCTGGAGTGGCAGTGAAAGTTGTTTTTTTTTTTCTTCCTTCCTGGCCGCCAAGTGACGTATCTTGACGTCATTTGGCAACAGGGTTTCTAATACTCTTATCTACTCTAAGGTAAGACTGGACCCAAATGCCCAAGTTTTCAGATATTCATCTGTTGGGTAAGTTTTTCGGTTTTGATTTTGGGATTCAGATATTTGGGGTTTTTTTATTTTTTTTTTTAATGTAGGCTATCAAATGCGAACTGGAAAATAACATTCGTCAGCCCGTTTTTGTGCTATATTTATACTTTTAATTACACTGTTAAAATGTGGAAATATATACTGTTTCAGCTGCAGCGCGTGACATCCCTCTCACTCTCAGTAGTGATGTCATGCTTCAGTTCCCCTTGGCCATTAAAGTGAAAACAAAATGCCAAAGACTTCAGCTGTGTGGCGACACTTCAAATTGAACGATGACAAGGCAGTGTGCCAAGTATGCAATTTGAAACTGACTTACCACGGTGACACAACAAGCATGATAAATCATAAATCATCTGAATGCTGTAAGCAGTTGGCTATTCTTATATGATGAAAAAAACCGAGACTATACTAGCAAGCAAACTTAGCTTTGCTCATGTCTGTTTTGCGGTTGCCATTATCAAGCTGCTTTTATCTGCCGTTTAAACAGTAACATTACACATGATTAAAAATGTGCATCTACTTTGCTTGCAAAATAGATACAACTGATCCGAATTGTTAAAATAAAACATTACATCTGGGGCTAAGGCAAAAATAGATAAATAGGAAATTGTTTTAGGCTTGGTCTAAAAAAGTCCAATAATAATTTGTTATGGCTATCTAATTAAAAGTATTGTTGTTATAACGGAAATAAGTGTGTTTTGTATCTCTGTTTGACTTGTTTTTTTGGGTTGTAAAACATTATAGACAGGTTAATAGCTGACGGAATGTGGAACTGGAGTTGGCCCCGCCCACTGCTCCTAGTGTATAGGAAGGGTTAAATGCCGTGGACAAATTTCAATTCAATGTGTGCAAGTACTGAGAAATAACAATAAAGAAATTATAAATAAATATAAATCTCAAATAATTTGTCGGCACTACTATGTTATTTCTGCGCTGCTGTTTCACAGTGCTTTCTCGGCATTGTCCTGTATTCTGAGCCTAGTATAATGAGTATTTATGTAGGTCTTTAATTTATCCGTGATAAGAAAAAATTGTCACAAGCTGTTATGTCACAAAAAGTGCATTGATAGGACCTCGTTCAGCCAAATCTCTCAGGATTACAAACATGTATAAAACACACCAAACCTTTTTTTATTAACAAATAACAATACAAACACCAATACTGTAGGATAACAGAATCCTTAACAATATCTTTAACTAAACCAAAAGACACGTGTTGCATCGCTATGCCGTCCATCTCATTCATCATCCATTATTCCATTATCCAAACTGCTTATCCTGCTCTTAGGGTCACGGGGATGCTGGAGCCTATCCCAACAGTCATTGGGCAGCAGGTGGGGGGGACACCCTGGACAGGCCACCAGACCATCACAGGGCCCCAGAATATCACAGGGCCATCTCATTCAATAACAAAAAAATGTCTGGTTGACTCCTTCCTCAGTCTTTTGACACCCCTCCTGCCCCCTCCGGCTGAAGTGCCGAGTATTCGCTGTTGATTACTACCGAAGCTTCGGAGCCCAAAATATGGTATTCAGGACAGCCCTACTCTAAACACACTGTTAAAAAACACAGCCTCATTCTCTCAACTGAGTTACGTTTCTGATGGTGGAAACAACGTTCCACAACAGTAGCACAGACGATTTTATGTGCAACGATACTGAAGCTTAGGCAAAATGTATTCTGGTATGTGTAGGCGCTGTGGGAAAGACTGTGAGCAGGAGAACACCGATTTCTCCGTCATAGTGAGGACTTTTTTGCTTAATTGACTAAATTAGTCATCAGCACTGATTGTACATGCACAAAACCATCAGTGAAATTTCCCTTGAAGCTGCTGAGCAACTTGGCTGAGCAGGGGAGACTTCCTGGAAAATGTCTCCGTCCCTGTTTTTTCCCTTCCCATTTCCAAAAACTTTAGGATATTAAGCTTCTTCATTTGACTGAGCATGAACATTGTTTCACCGTCACTCCAGAAATGTGGCTGTTTACTGCCACAAGTTATCCTTTGTCTATTATTTATAGGCAGGATGCCAGTCGCACAAATCCCTATCTTTTTGGTGCATGCGCACAATCAATTCTCTGAAAGAGCTCCAATTATGTATACAAAGCCCGGTAAATCAAATGATTGACGAAAAATCTAGCTTTGTTAATCGCATTGTGCTTATATTGGATTAGACCTTTGTTTGAGTTTGATTTATGGTGTTTACATGGCAGGTATAATAATCAAATTATTGCCCTAATTTCATAAAATCTAATTTTCAAATTGCATGTAAACATGCTGAATGTGAGGAGTGCCTTTTTGAGCCAAACACTATTGCCCCTAGTGGCTGATTTCATTTTGGTACTTCACCTCTCATTGATTTCTGTTTGCTCCAATTATCGGTGCACATAATCACATAAAATATCATGTAAATGGTCGCTGCTGGGCGACATCAATAAAAAAGGAAATAAGGTGGCTGGTCAATATCAGTCACTCCTTCTCTTCTCATACTTAAGAAATTATGGATTTAGAAATGAATCAGAACTGGCTTTTTGAGTTTATTTTAGTGTGAACACGTTAAGCATCCCTCTTCTCCAATGAATTCGTTTTGGACTTAGAGAAGCAGCATCAAGTTTTTTGTTTGTTTTTTTGGTTTTGTTTTTTGGTTTTGCTTCTTTTGTAAATACTTTCTTTTTGCTCTCAGTCATTGGCATAGGGGTAATTGCAGAGCCAGGCTTCTGCATTAAGGGATTGGCATGTGTTCCTTGTAGTAGTGCTTTTGCTTCCTTTCACCTATGCATACTGCATGCCTTTGATGGTCCATCCTGTTTGTTAGGTTTGTTCTGTCTGGTTGCACCAGAAACACCAACATCAATTCACCCCACAGTGAAGAGCTATTAAGGTTCTGTGTACATGAGACGAATTCCTGTATATGTCAAATGGGGTGGAAAATAAACAGTGCCTAGATATTGAGTTCAGTTCTTCCCTGTTTCATTATGGATGGTCTGAAATACCTTTGCAGACAGCTGGGGGTCCCTGGACTCCGCTTTAGCAGCCAGTAATGGTCAAGAAACACCCCTCAATGGCAAGCTCACCAGAATGGAAATGGAAATTAGTTTCTTATGCTAGGAGAAAAGTGGACTAAGCCCACGTAAATGAAAACAGCCTGTCAATCCTCTCTAATCACAGTAACTCTACCCTTTATAGTGGGACGACTTGAGCTCCTCATTTGAATCTTGTGGGGAGGAGATGTGCAGGGCAGATGTGTGAGTGTGAGTGCATGCGTGTGTGTGTGTGTATGTATATATATATATATATATATATATATATATATATATATATATATATATATATATATATATATACACACACACATGCACACATGCATTTCTTTGTTTTTTACACAGACTCATTACTGTGTTCACTCTTAAGTATCACTCACTTTGTTGTAGTGTAGTGCCAAAGGAAATTACTTGAATGTAAAATTAGTTGTTGCTTGAGTGTGAAAGTAGCCACTGTTGCTTAGAGTCCAATTTAGTTAACCACTGCCCTAACGTGACCTTATTTTTTTTTTATTTCCCCTCCTGAATCAGTCACACAGCACAGAAGCACAATGTCAATACTGTTAAAAAGCCACAATCACAGTGGTAGTCTTGATGTTGGTGTTTTCCTTTGTTGTATCTGTACCATACATCTGTGAAATAACACTTACAATGTCTGATAAATGTGAACCACGTGTGTCCCATAGATTGCATGGTCCAGTTGTGTGTTTAAAATGAGTTTACATTGAGAATAAAAGATGCAGTACACCCTCTCTCACCCTTACAACTTAACAGCAGAATTTCCATGGTACACATTCAGTTGCGGTGCACCGTTACAGTATGCTAAAAACAATGGAAAGCTCAACTAACAATACATTTTGGACAAATTTCTCTTTTGAAATTAATAGACATTCAGTTCTAATCATTAGAACTGGAGTTTATTTTGATATTCAAAGAATACTTTATAATTTTGAAACCTGAAAGCCAAACTACAAAATAGTACCAAAGTACCACTGCTACATAAAATTAGACAGAAAACACTGATGGCCATTGGACTCTTCTTGCAATGTGCTGCTTATTGCCCCAGATATACTGTAATTTACCTGTTGCCAAATGTACCTATTGGAATAATCCTCAAGTCTTTATAAAAACTTACAAACTTGAATCATTTTGCTATGTCCTGTGTCCATGTTTGACTGGCGCGGACTCAAATTAAAGATTTTGGCCAGATTGAGTCCTATTTTGTTGTCCGTCAAAAATGCAGAAACCAAAGGGAACATATGTCCTTATCATACTTGGACACCTTTTTATACTACTTTCTTGCCAAAAATGTAGGCATAAAGGATGCAGTTTTTCACATTTGAAGGAATGTTAATTGGACACGTCGGTATAGATTTAGTTATCCTTCCATACACACTCTTAGTATTGATTTTTCTGTGACTCGGGAAAATGCAGCCGACTAACAGTTTGATAAGAATATGTAAAAATTCTAGTTTTCTTTGACACTAAATATATTTTACATTTATATTATTTATGTATTATTATTTATAGATTATTATATTTATGTTTATATTATTTATAAACATCACAGATGTGAATAAGTTCAAGTAAATCTGTATGGTTTATTGATATAAAATACAAATTGGCATCTTACTACTTAACACTATAAAAATGACTTAATGGAAAACATTAAGCCACAGTAAATTAAAAAAGCTGACAAGACTGTTTTGAGTGTCCTGTAATTTTTTCATTTATTCGTTCATTCGTTTAGCTCACTGGACTCCAAAAACCTTCCATTTATCAGCAGTGAGATGAGTCAAATCTCCTTTTAACCGTATAGTGTCACTTGTAGAAAGGGCTACTGCATCATCTCCCAGCTGTCAGAGCAATGTATTCCTCTCGTCAATATGTTTCCTTTTGTTTGTTTTCTTTCTTTATGCTCCTTTCACTCTAAATGTTTTTGGCCTGTCCCACTTTTTTTTTCTGTCTGGCTGCACTCTGTCCTTGTTTTACAATCTCCCCCTCCTATTCTCATTCACCTTCGTCTTCCTCCCTCTTTCTTTCCCCCTTCTCCTTTCTCTACACTTACTGTGCAACTTTAACTCCACGTCTTCCCCTTTCTCTCCCTTTACTCTACTGTCGGTGCCCCTCCACCTTTGCTGTTGTCTTCCTCTTCCTCCTCCTTCTGCTCTTCCTCTCCCCCCTGGTGGTCACGGGTGAACAGTTGGCGCTGCTGCAGTACCGCCTCAGTATGTCCAGCGTGCCGTGCCAACCCCACGCCCCACCAGGCTCTGGGACCCTCCACAACTACCAAGTACTTTTACCTTTTCATTCACCCCTGCCCCTTCGGGGCCTCCTGGAGGTAAACTTAGGCCACTCAGAGTGTTGCTTACCATCAAGGGTACTTCTCTAGCAGTCACAAACAGGCTGGTTCATTTTCCCTCATGCAGATTTCGGCTGTGGTTGTAATTGTCATTGGTCTACTGCCACATTGTCAAACAATCAGTCATGACATGGTTTCTTTTTTTTTTTTTTTTTCTAATCTTAAAAATCAAGTTGGATGATAGAAGGGGAAGGCCAGTCTTGTAGACAGAAAAGTCCAACAAAGAAGTAGAGAAGTAGCCCTGATGGAAGACTTTATCCCAGAGTGATGCTTTTGAGTTTGAATCATGGAGCACAGCTGAACTGGTTTGTGTGTGATGTTCAGTGTGTGTGTGTGTGTGTGTGTGTGTGTGTGTGTGTGTGTGTGTGTGTGTGTGTGTGTTTTTGCATGCTTTTGTGTCTAGTGTGCTTGTCGCTTTCCATGTGCTTGTGGTTCATTTGTTAACACAATCTCATTCTTTTTCATGACACAATCTCTATTTAAAGCAAAAAAAAGAACTACTACATGTTAGAAAACATCAGTTACCTTATTTACCTTAGTTTGGTTGATTTATTCATTTAAAATTTTCTATAAATGTTCATGTTTCTTCATGTCATGCAACAATTACTATGCAGGTGCAATAACTGGTTTGCCATTATGCAGAGGAGGCAACACTGTACAAGTTTGTTGTTGTGGTGTTGCTGTCAACAGGTGGTAGAAAATGGAGGTCCCATTTTTCACAACGTAATTCTTGAAGTTGGTTGCCAATAATAAAATTGGAAAAAAAAAATTTCCAAAATTTTGGTCATGATCATTTGAAAGAATAGTTTCTAAAGTATTAACATTGATGATAGAATATACGGTGCCTTGCAAAAGTATTCAACCCCCTTGACAGTCATCACTCATTTCTTGATTATAAAAGATACTCGCACATCTGTTCCTGAACAATATTATTTTTGTGAATCCATAAGCTACAACAGCATGTTCCCAAAGCCAGAATAATTTGATTTTTTTTGTTAATAAATTAAAAACTAAAACATAGTGTTTGCATAAGTATTCAACCCCTTGTGCTCTGAAAGCGCCAAGTTTACGCAAATGATAAATTATTCCTAAAACAAACTCAAGTTAACTCAGTTGGACATAATTAGTGTGCACCTGTAAGATATTAAAGTAATGGTCTTGTTTATGGGTATAAAAAGCACTCTACTACTACAACAACAACTTAGTTTTGTATAGTGCCTTTTAAGCCCCAAGGACACTTTACACTAGATAAGAACAAAATAAAAAGATTAAAACAAAGATCAAAAGACTACAGACCATAGGCCTTAATAAAAAAGGTAGGTTTTCAGTAGTCTTTTAAATTTGTCCAAAGGGCGTCCGAGTAGTATATTGGTCTATTCCGTTTCCTACAAACATGGGGATCGCCAGTTTGAATCCCTGTGTTGCCTCCGGCTCAGTCGGGCGTCCCTACAGACGTAATTGGATGGGTTTGCGGGGGGTGTGTGTCCTAGTCGCTTAGTCGCTGCACTAGCGCCTCCTCTGGTTGGTCGGGGCGCCTGTTTGGGGGGGGGGGGCGAGGGGGAATAGCATTATCCTCCCACGCACTACGTCAAAACTCCTCACTGTCACATGAAAAGAAGCGGCTGGTGACTCCACATGTATCGGAGGAGGCATGTTGTAGTCTGCAGCCCTCCCTGGATCGGCAGAGGGGGCGGAGCAGTGACCAGAACAGCTCGGAAGAGTGGGGTAATTGGCCAGGTACAATTGGCGAGGAAAAGGGGCAGAAATCCAAAAAAAAAAAAAGAATGTCCAAAGAAGCAGTGTTGCGGGTCTCCAAAGGGTGGGGGCTGCCACACTAAATGCTCTATCCCCAAAAGTCCGCAGGCTGGTGTGGGGGATGGAAAGCAGGCCCATGTCTGCAAACTACAGATTCCGGGATAGAATATAGGGGTTGAGGGGGTCTGATAGGTACTAGGGGGTATGGGCATGAAGGGATTTATAGGTGAGGAGGGGGATTTTATAAGAAATGTGGGATTTGACCAGAAGCCAGTGAAGGTAGACAAGGGTGGAAGTGATGTGTTGCCAGGGCTTGGTGCTGGTGAACACCCTGACAGCTGAATTATGCACATACTGAAGCCTGTGTAGGGCTTTGCTGGTACCCCAGACAGGACTCCATTGCAATAATACACTCTTATGTAAAGTTCATTAGGCTGGCGTGAATGCCATCAGAAAATGAAGACAAAGGAGCATAATAAGAGACAAAGTGATTAAAATGCAGAAGGCAGGAAAGGAATACAAAACAATATCCAAGTGTTTGGATGTCCCACGGAACACTGTTGGATCCTTTGTCAGAAAGTGGAAGCTGTATCACACTTCCCAGATGCTTTGTAGGACAGGCCGTCCCTCAAAGCTAAGTGTCTGAGCAAGATGTGGGCTGGTGAGGAAAGCCACAGATGATCCTGCAATCACTTTGAAGGAGCTCCAGAGGTCAGTGGCTGAAGCTGGAGTAAATATGCATGAGTCAACCATATCACAGGCTCTCCATAAATCTGACCTGTATGGGAAGGTGGCAAGAAAGAAGCCGTTGCTCAAAACTATTCATATAAAAGCTACCAAGCATGAGAGTGTCACGCTGGGAGCAGGAAGAAGACCCAAATGCAGACAGCGGCGACAAACTGGGCCTAGAACAAGGTTTATTAAGGCAAAACAGACTTACAGACGGCAAGGGAGGCTCGAGACTACGTGGTGCATCGGGCTACCAAAAGTCAGTATTTGTGTGTGTGTGTGTGTGTGTGTGTGTGTGTGTGTGTGTGTGTGTGTGTGTGTGTGTGTGTGTTCAGCCCAGTATCATGCCAAAGCATGTAATGCACCTGCCAGTCCAACGTGTCAGTGTCACGGTTTGTGTCGCTCAGGTGTGAAAAGTACACGCGTGTATGAAGGTGCAGTGCCAGCAGGGGGCAATGATTAACTCAATGCCAGCAACTCCCCACAGAGGAAAAGAAGCATGGAGCATTTTCTAAAATCCCTCCCCTAACCCTAAGCCTAACCTGCCTTCACCTCCTATTCATCGGCCCCTGCTGGCATTACACCTTCATACACGTGTGTACTTTTCCCGCCTGAGCGAGGCAAACCGTGACACTGACACGTTGGACCGGCAGCTGTATTACACGCTTTGGCGTGATACCGGGTTGGTGTGTGTGAGTGAGTGAGTGAGTGAGTGAGTGAGAGAGAGTGTGTGCTAGTGTGAGATGATCTGACAAAGCGCCAGGGTAACCAAGGGGAATATATAACATTGGGGAACCAATCAGAGAGATTGGGCGCAGGTGAGCAGGACAGGAACAGAAAAGCCAATCAGGGAAAGGGGAACAGGTGAGTAAAGCAGGGGCAATCAGGTGAATGGGGCAATCAGGGTTATTCAGGCAAATGGGGTGCAGGTGAGCAGAAACATCAATCAGGGGATGGGGAACAGGTGAGCCTTGATGGACCAGACCACACAACCATGAACCACACAACCATGAAATGAACAGAACAGGAGCACCAAGCAGGTTGGGCAGGAGGGGTCCAGGGGAAGGTGACCAGGATGCAGGACTGAAGGCTGGAGCAGCTCCGGCAGAAAGGCAGGTGGATGACCTGGAGGTCGGCGACGTGGATGGGTCAGCCACTCAGGAGGTCGGCAACGCAGGCAGGACCGCCGTTCTGGAGGCCAGCGACGCAGACAGGACCGCCGCTCATGAGGTCAGCGATGCAGACAGGACTGCTGCTTGGGAGGCCGGCGACGCAGACATGATGGCCGCTCGGGGCACAGACATGGGAGGCGGCGGATTGGCTACTTGGGCCACAGGCATCCGGAACTCTATTTTAGTTTTTAATTTATTTACAGAAAGTGAGCGAAACAACTTATTTTGGCTTTGGGAACATGCTGTTAGAGCTTATGGGTTCACAAAAATAATGTTGTTCAGGAACAGATGTGTGAGTATCTTTTATAATCCAGAAATTAGTGATGACTGTCAAGGGGGTTGAATACTTTGGCATGGCACTGTAGTTTTGGCTATTTATCAAAGTAACTTTATTAATATCACAGCTTTGGCACTAACCATAAAATGTATGCATGGGAAAGTTTTAAAAATGATTCCGCTCCTTGGTAACCAGAGTCTTAAACATATTGGTTACAATTTGTTTTTAGGGATGACTTAGCTTTTTATGAAAATCATGAAAAAATTGTGACATTCTAGGTGTGTGAGTAGTTTTTACAGTTATAAAAAAAGCTGAAATCTAAAAATGAGTAGTTAAAAACCACGTCTTTACTATTGGACGTATTTGTTGATGACACTTGCAAGATGCCTGAAGGTGTGTGAGTAGTTTTTACAGTTATAAAAAAAGCTGAAATCTAAAAATGAGTAGTTAAAAACCACGTCTTTACTATTGGACGTATTTGTTGATGACACTTGCAAGATGCCTGAAGCCTTTGGGGATTGGTTGGCTGCTTTTGAACTGGGAAGCATTTTTGGTTGATTGCATTTGAATGTGGAGCTAAATGATGATTGGGTGCCTTGTTGTCCATGGAGCCCTCTGTAACTTTTTGGTTTTTCAGGAGCCCTTCAGTCCAACAGAAGAGCACGTTTTAGTCGTCCGTCTGCTAGTGAAGCACCTCCATGCCTTCTCCAACAGCCTAAAGCCTGAACAGTTGACCTCCTCGACTTCAGCCCATTCCCATGCACACACCAGCCCACTGGAGGAGTTCAAGAGGTGAGAAATCACCCACACGCGCCTGATACCCAAGTTGGATCTTAACTCTGTTGAACAGCTACCGGCCTCTTTCAGTGCGTTTAATCGTGGGGTTATCCTTGTAATTTTTCAGTCCGTCAACAAAGAGAGGCAATATTGATTTATTTTTTACAAAAATAAAAGCAGTGTGATTAAGAAAACCCTGATTACATGCAATATTGAAATAAGAAGCAGATGATATCCAAGGCTCAGCGTTTTCGGTTTTTACCGATTTTCACCGAAAATACCCAGATTTTTTTAAAAGGAGCAGATCAGTTTAAACTGATTTTCACCCTGATTTTATGTTTCCACAGATCCAAAAGTTGTTCCTGTTCGTGTGAGGTTATGTAACAGTGTCCTCTTGTGGTGAAATTCAGCATGCTGGATGGCTTTGAAAAATAAAAACCGAAAACGCTGAGCCTTGATTATATCATTTTTAATGAGATGAAAGGGATCTTTTTTAAACGACTCATCAAAAAAAAGTGTGAGTTATGGCATGACAGTGAGAAATTGACAAATTGTGTCCTGGCAAAATTCCCAAACTGGCTGTCTCCATCTGGCCACCTAATCACCCCCCTGTGTAATTGGCGCAATGATTCCTCCCTCTCCACTTCAAGCTGATGTGTGGTGAGCATTCTGGTACAGAATGGCTGCTGTGCATCACCCAGATGGGTGCTACACATTGGTGGTTGGTGAGGTGAGTTCCCCCTTTCACTGTAAAGCGCTTTGGGTGCCTTGATAAAGCGTTATACAGATGTAATCCGTTGGTGTTGTTAAATTACTGACTTGGCTCAGAAATAACTTTAAAAAAATGCTTGGTTTGAATGGAAATCTATGGAAATAGTCGCCCTCTACGTAGAATGTTACTTCCTGATGGTCTCTGGTGTCTTCCTTTTTAGGTCCACCGTTCTATGTGTATGAACACAACATTTTAATTCTTTTGGAGAAATGGACATGCAGTTTGCTGAAGGAGCACCATAATAAAAGGGCACTTGTTGTTTTATGTTCTTGCTTCCTACAGAGTGGTGGTGCAGCGTTTTGTCCAGCAGAAGCTCTACCTATTTCTTCAACATTGTTTTGGTCACTGGCCTCTGGATGCCACCTTTAGAGCAGTAAGCATCACTTTCACTAACTTCTGCAGACAAAAGCTTGTGAAATCAGACAATCTATAAACAAAGGATTTATCAATATCAATATGCATTTTGCTATATTGTGCTGCTGGCTGACAGGAGAAAGAGGTTTTAATTCCAACAACCACTATATAAGCCAACTGAATTTGTTCCTCTGTCTATGGTTAAAGGTGTACAATTCACAGGAATCAGCCTATGTAGTTATTGGGTTGGAATGAAAATCTGCATTCTCTTTGGCCTCACTGACATGTTATTGCAAGACACCTTGAAACTTCTTTAGGTTTTTCACAAATTAAACCTGACTTGTTTTGTTTTTACATTAGATCCATCCTTCACTGGATTAGGGATAGCTACCTTAAACAAACACAGCATTCTACTGTTAGCCACTGAGCCTCTCCACTGGAGCCATTGGGGGTTCCTCACCTATGGGCACTTCAGTGCTTGTTCAGAAAGAGTAGTGTTTTGTGGTCGCTTTCCCTGGACAAATTACCCCAGTGGAGATGTTAAACACTGGCTGTCTTGAATGCCATCTTCATTCCTAGCCTTTATGCTTAGAATTGCTTCCCTTGAAATATACATTTTCATGTGGATGCTCTAATCCAGTGTAACTTTGAAATAAGGGCAATTGTAATATAAGTCACCAACACCTGACTAAAATAATTGAATGTGGAAGGGCCAGAGCCCTGTCATAGTAACCATCTTCTTGTGACTCCTCGGTATTATCTAATTCATAATAGCATTGTACAAAGATGTACTAATGGACTGCATTCAGGTTTTTCTCTGTTGTCTCTCCCTGTAGGTTTTGGAGACTTGGTTGAGTTACATTCAGCCTTGGAGATACACAGGAGAAAAGACCAATCCTCAGCCGAACCAAAATAGAACAGTACCGGACAAGTGGTAAATCAGTATATTGTAACCCTTAAACTTATTTTAATTTCAATGCTTAACAAAATTACTTTTGTATGGTATTTTTATTAAGTATAATGTGCAATGCAGATGTGTGTGTGTGTTTTAACTGTCCTGCAAACAATTGGTGTAGATTTAGATAAGACATTGAACAACCACCAATATAGACTAAAATCAGGTCTATATTTTAAAAAAACAACAATAGTAATGCATGCTGCTATTATGTGGAAACATTCTGTCATCTACCTTTTATCAGTTTGAGACCACTTACTCTGAATGCATTCAGAAATGGGAAGGAAATATACAGTAAACTTAACATTTTAAAGATTTATGCCACCTGGAAAATGTGGAGGAATTCTGTAAGTGAGATGGGTCAATCCTCCATATCAATGGTTGTTTGTTAAAATTATGCTGAATTTAACAAAATGTACAGAATGCAAACGTTTGGGCACTTGAGAGCAAATTATATGCTTTGTTGAATCTCTACATGAAAATAAGGTAACACAACCTCTGCAGGGATCTTAAATATGACATATTTCTTCAACTCTGAAAACACACAGTTACTATTTATTTGCTGAAATTAACAGATTGGGGAAAAAATTAAATGGTAAATGTGGCATGTGCAAAAGTTAGGCACCCTTCTAGTTGATCCATTTATTTTTTTATGAGATCTCGGAACGTCATTGACATTTTAGGCCTTAATTTAGGCCAGGTGAAGACAATTCCAGAGCTCAATAAATTGTCTGACCCTATAACTTCTCGGGGTGTTGTGCTTACAGCCAATAATCATGGGCTCCTCTAAGCATCTGACTAAGGATCAGAAAATGAAAATAATTGACTTTTACAAAGCAGGGGATGGCTATAAAAGGATATCTAATCGCTTCCAGCTTGCAATTTCCACCGTCTGAAATATCATTAAGAAATGGAAGTTAAGGGAAACTGTTTAAGTCTGGACAAGATCTGGAAGACCAAGAAAAATCACCTATAAAACTGCTTGTAGACTGGCCAGATATGCAAAGCAAAAGTCTCCATATCACTGCAAAGGATCAACTCCTAAGAGTACGTCTGTCACCATCTTACAATGCTGTGATTGTAACTATTCCCCAATCCTCTGTGAATAGTACACATGACCATCGAAACTCTAGTTAATGGTCACAGCAATTTGCATATGAAACCGATAGTTTTCGGTCATTATTCCACTGATTTGTTTATAAGGGTGGGGATACCTGCAGTCAGTTGAGACTGAAGGGGTCACTTAGATGAGTGATGAAACGTTTGTCAATAAACATGTCCAGATGAACTGATTCAACTTTCTTTGATTTTCTCACCTGGATTATTGAGCGTGCATAAAGATATTTTTGACTCATTTTGGTGAGGATTGCCTTAAACTTGTACGTTAGTATGAGCGAACGGCGCATAAGATGGCAGGCTACAGGATGTGCTCCTAACCACCTGAGATCCAGTCTCAGATGCAGAAGGAGCAGGATCACTTAGAGGTCACTTAGATGAGTGATGAAACGTTTCTCTCAATAAACATTGTGTCCAGATGAACTGATTCAAATTTATTTCTTTGATTCCCTCTAGATGTTGTGTTAACTTATTTTCACATAGAGATTCAACAAAACAGGCAATTTGTCCAGGGGTGCACAAACATTTGCATCATAACATGAATAACTTGCTTTCTTGCAGGGCCTCATTCGTTCAGGAAAACCTGCTCATGTACACGAAGCTCTTTCAAGGATTTCTGAACAGAGCTGTGCGCACAGACCTTGTCATTGCCAAGAACGCACTGATGGTCTTCAGGGTATCCAAAGTCTTTGCCCAGCTTAATCTGTCAGAGATGATCCAGAAAGGTGAGGGCTAAAAACCCATATACAGCACAGACATTCAGACATTTGCTGAAAACTGAGCATACTATATTGGCATAAATTATATGGGTTTAGGGTTGCCTACAAATAATTGAGTTGTGAATGTTCACAATTTTGCAACCATTGATTATGTTTAATGGATTAAACAAATCAATCAATGTATCAATGTTTTTACCAAATGGGTCTTCTCAGCTTAAGGTAAACGAATACATTAAAAACCTACCTTTTGGATGTGTGGTAGTGGTTCATGTATAAACCTTCCTTTTACTGGGGGGGGGGGTCTTTTACTCTCGTGTAGCTGGGTAGTATATCACATAACTGCTGTCAATATTGGTTGAAGCAGAAACTGACGTGGCCATGGAAACTTCAACAATTACGGTACACTGAATTATAATGGTTTGCAACAGAGAAGGAAAATGTTCTAATACTGGCCACTAAACAGCTCGCCTTGAGCACATGGGGTTTCCTTGTTTATGGGCTTGCTCAGGTTGAAGAAAATTCACTTTAAATGGACAGATTTTCCCAGTAGGGATGTGTATCACCGACCCCCAGGTCATCAGTTTGTTAGTACGTTCAGAGACATAAAAAGAATAAAGGATAGAACAGTCAGCTATAATAAGTTATACACAAACCCTTCCTTTATTACACCACAGAAATGTAAAGGGAGATAAATCCATACAGACACATGTGCATAAATGCAGAATATGCTGTTATAGTGCTAGGAATATTCTATTGCACTGTACATTCTGCGGAATGGTATGTTAAATGTGGAGCATGTCAAAAACAAAAAAGGCCATTAACGACTAACGTACACTTTTATGCCAGCTCCCAGTGCAGTATTTTTTGTAATTGATCTGGTTATAATAGGGTTCTTACATTTTGAAAATGTCAAATCTGCCTCTGGTTGGCTTAGGTTTTGACTGTACGACATAAACCCACATCTCATATCCCAAATTCTGAATTTAATCACACAAATATACCACTTAATACCACATGGATGGCTAGAAAATCACATTTCACAGGAATGAGCCTCGCTAGTTGGTCAAATGTGCTCTGACCGTAACATAATGGAAACATTTGCATAAGTTTGAATATCAGCTGAACCTACGCCATTCTTTTTCCAGGGGAGCAGCTGTTCCTGGAGCCAGAGCACGTTCTCCACCACCGGCAGCCCCGCGGTTACCTGTCACCCAACCAAGCAGGCAGCTACCTGTCATCACGGCAACGGGTAGTGACCGACACAGTGTTCAGGGTGAAAAATCACGTCTATGCCCTGGAGGGTCAGGATTGCCAGTACAAACAGATGTTTGGCACGGAGCTTAGAGGAGCAGTAAGTCGGCCCGTGTGTATATCTCGCTTTGGGCCGAAAATTGCCATCCGAGTAGGCAACAGGGCAACAGACAGAGTAGGGGAGACAGATCAGAAAGCTGTCGAAATTTGTTTTTAAGCTAGTTGTGATATGCATGTGGCTCCAAAGGCAGAAGACTTGGCTGCACTTATTTAGCACAGCTATTATCAAAATTTGGGTGGAGAAGTACCAATTATTTTTTGGGGGGAGATTCTTTCCATCTCAGATAAAAAATAATAGTTGGTTGGTGAATGTGAAAGGAGAATTTTGGGATTGAAACAAGGTTGAATCAGTTCATCTGGTTACAACGTTTGTTGACATATGTTTCATCACTCAACTCTTCAGTCTAAACTGACTGCAGGTATCCCCACCCTTTACAATTTAATTTAACTTTCCTTCATTAATCCCCTTGGGGAAATTCATTTCCTGCAAATTAATCCATCCAACCTGTGATCTGTGTAGCTAGGAGCAGTGGGCTGTCACCTTCATGCTGCACCCGGAGACCAACTCCAGTTCTTTTTCCCATTGCCTTGCTCAGGGGCACAGACAGGAGTATAAACCCTAACATGCATGTGATGGTGGGGGAAAACGGAGCACCCGGAGAAAACCCACCACAGACACGGGGAGAACATGCAAACTGCACACAGAGGACAACTTGGGATGACCCCAAAGTTGGACAACCCCGGGGTTCGAACCCAGTACCTTCTTGCTTTGAGGCAACAGTGCTAATCACTGGTCCAACATGCCGCCCTAATAAACAATACAGTTATAAACAATAGTTGCATAACAACCGAAACAGATTGTAGACTCCGCAGTCTATACCCATCTCCAGGCCAGTGGCCACTCTTTCAAGGATGGGGATGTGCACATCCTTGATAGGGAGGATTGCTGGTTTGAATGAACAGGGAGTCAAGGAGGCCATCTATTTTAAGAGGGAATGACAATCCCTTAATTGGAGGGTTGGGGGGGCTAAGAGTACATCTGTCACTATCTTACAATGCTGTGATTGCAAACATTCCCAAATCCTCTGTGAATAGTACACATGGCCATTGAAACTCCAGTTAATGCTCACACCAATATTTACATATGAAATTGGGCGGTTTTTGTCGTTATGCAACTGTATTTTTTATAAAGGATGGAGATACCTGCAGTCAGTTTAGACTGAAGAGGTCACTTAGTTGAATGATGAAACGTATCTGTCAATAAACATTGTATCCAGTTAAACTGATTCCTACCTGGATTAATTGAGCATGCATCAAGAAAGGATTTTGGGATATTCCTGAGAATATACCCACTGTATTGGCTGTTGTTCAAAAATATGTGAATCCATTGCAATTTGAAACTTGTTTTGAATTTGACTTTATCTTCAGTTCCAATTTATTTTATTTAAAGCACCGATTTCATAAAATTATTCAGGTTATTTCATAAAATTATTCAGGTTCTGGTATACTCATTGTTGTAATACCTTGCAGGTCCTGAAGCTAATCCAGATCATTGCCCAGGCCCGACAGACAGCAAAGAGAATATCAGACCAGTCTGTTGAGGTTGTGGGTAAGAACTCATTCCTGACCTGGTTTGGAATTGGCTCGGCTAACCTCAACAACACCTTCTCAGGGTCTGAACCAGAAGAAACTGAGGAGTGTTTGAAGAAAGTTCACGAGTTCCTGGACAGGGCTCTGGAGAACTTGTGTCAGGTTTTCAGGGTCAGTGTTTGAAATTGGATTATGTTTATTTCACCAGGAAAGAAAATGGCTTGCAGCAGCAACAAATAGCCCACAGAAAGAAAATAAAGAATATCAATAAGAATTGAGCAATTCTAGAAAACTAGAACATCCATCCCTAATCTATACCCACTTAATCCAATAGGGTCATGGGGCCTAGAGTTTATGCCAGCAGAAGTTAGGCAGAAGACAAGGACACATCACTATCACAGGGCCCAAACACAGTTACTCACATACCATTCAAACCTGTGGACAATTTAGAGACTCCATCTAGAAAGCATGTATTTGAACTGTGTGAGGAAGCAGGTTTATCTGAATTCAACTTTTGTTTAACCTTTTGTGGAACTTTTGTTTGTTAAACAAAAGTTTAACTTTTGTTGTTTTGCTCTGCCTCAGCTTAATCCTGGGCAGCTGACACAGCTTCTATCAAATCTTGATACGTCCGAGGATGACTTCAACCACACACAGCTGCCAGACTGCATCCAGGGAGAGGATGGCCTCATCCTGACAGACCTGGGCAGGAGACAGGTTAGTATCAGAATCATGTTTATTGGCCATGTAAGTTTTCCACACACATGCAGTTTGACTCCGGTTTTGTGGCTCTCTTACTGTACTTAACATAGAATAACAACACAACAATCTTCAGAGATATACACAATATATGTGTATATATATACACTACCGTTCAAAAGTTTGGGATCACCCAAACAATTTTGTGTTTTCCATGAAAAGTCACACTTATTCACCACCATATGTTGTGAAATGAATAGAAAATAGAGTCAAGACATTGACAAGGTTAGAAATAATGATTTGTATTTGAAATAAGATTTTTTTTACATCAAACTTTGCTTTCGTCAAAGAATCCTCCATTTGCAGCAATTACAGCATTGCAGACCTTTGGCATTCTAGCTGTTAATTTGTTGATGTAATCTGGAGAAATTGCACCCCACGCTTCCAGAAGCAGCTCCCACAAGTTGGATTGGTTGGATGGGCACTTCTTTGAGCAGATTGAGTTTCTGGAGCATCACATTTGTGGGGTCAATTAAACGCTCAAAATGGCCAGAAAAAGAGAACTTTCATCTGAAACTCGACAGTCTATTCTTGTTCTTAGAAATGAAGGCTATTCCATGCGAGAAATTGCTAAGAAATTGAAGATTTCCTACACCGGTGTGTACTACTCCCTTCAGAGGACAGCACAAACAGGCTCTAACCAGAGTAGAAAAAGAAGTGGGAGGCCGCGTTGCACAACTGAGCAAGAAGATAAGTACATTAGAGTCTCTAGTTTGAGAAACAGACGCCTCACAGGTCCCCAACTGGCATCTTCATTAAATAGTACCTGTTAGAGCCTGTTTGTGCTGTCCTCTGAAGGGAGTAGTACACACCGGTGTAGGAAATCTTCAATTTCTTAGCAATTTCTCGCATGGAATAGCCTTCATTTCTAAGAACAAGAATAGACTGTCGAGTTTCAGATGAAAGTTCTCTTTTTCTGGCCATTTTGAGCGTTTAATTGACCCCACAAATGTGTTGCTCCAGAAACTCAATCTGCTCAAAGAAGTGCCCATCCAACCAATCCAACTTGTGGGAGCTGCTTCTGGAAGCGTGGGGTGCAATTTCTCCAGATTACATCAACAAATTAACAGCTAGAATGCCAAAGGTCTGCAATGCTGTAATTGCTGCAAATGGAGGATTCTTTGACGAAAGCAAAGTTTGATGTAAAAAAAATCTTATTTCAAATACAAATCATTATTTCTAACCTTGTCAATGTCTTGACTCTATTTTCTATTCATTTCACAACATATGGTGGTGAATAAGTGTGACTTTTCATGGAAAACACGAAATTGTTTGGGTGATCCCAAACTTTTGATCGGTAGTGTACATATATATAATTTATATACAGATATATACACAAGGATTGACTATATACAGGCAATTAAGAGGTAACAAAGTGCAATGGTACAGAGAATATACCAGAGATGCCAAAATAAAATTTAGCAGGTTACTTACATACATGCCTGAGGTAGATGGACATGACAGATTGTACCAGTATACGTACAATGTACAGTATATACAACATGGTTAGATTTATTTGACCATGTTAAGTGTTCATTTGAATGACAGCCCACGGAAAGGAACTTTTTATGTCTGGTTGTTTTGGGGACAGTGCTCTGTAGCACCTACCAGAGGGCAGGAGTTGGAACAGGTTGTGACCAGGAGGTGATGGGTCTCTCTGCATTGATGTTGCCTGCCCGTTTCCTGAAACTGGAGATGTATAAGTCCTGTATGGAGGGCAGGTTGGCACCAAAGATTTTCTCTGCAGACTTAACTGTCCGTTGTAGTCTGTCCCTGTCCTGTTTGGTGGCTGATTCAAACCAGGCAGTGGTGGATGTGCACAGGACAGATTGGATTATTGCAGAGTAGAACTGAATTAGCAGTTCCTGAGGCAGGTTGAACTTCCTGAGCTGGCAGAGAAAGAACATCCTCTGCTGGGCCTTTTTAATGATTATGTCCATTGGATGCCCATCTTAGGTCCTGGATGATTGTGGAACCCAGAAATCTGTAGGTTTACACCGCAGACACCGTGCTGTTGAGTATGGTGAGGGGGGCAGTGTTGGGAGGGCACCTCCTGAAGTCCACTGTCATCTCCACAGTTTTGAGCATGTTTAGCTCCATGTTGTTATGGCTTCGCCAGAGGGCCAGCTGTTCAACCTGGTGGTGGTGGTGACGAGTGTCTGTATGCATACTCGTCACCATCCCAGATAAGGCCAATGATGGTTGTGTCGCCCGCAAACTTCAGGAGTTTAACAGATGGATCTCCTGAAAAGCAGTCATTTGTGTAGAGGAAGAAGAGTTGAGGGGAGAGCACACATCCCTGGGGGGCACCAGTGCTGATTTTCCGGGTGCTGGATGTGATTTTTACCCAACCTTACCTGCTGCCTCCTGTCTGTCGGGAAGTTTTTAATCCACTGGCAGATGGTGGCTGGTACAGTAAGATGGGTAAATTTGAAGTGGAGTGTATCTGGGATGATGGTGTTGAATACTAAGCTAAACTCCACAAACAGGACACTTGCGTGTGTCCCTGGTGAGTTGAGGTGTTGGAAGATGTAGTGCAATCCCATGTTGACTGCATCTTCCACTGGCCTGTTTCATCGGTAAGCAAACTGCAGGGGTTCAAGCAGGGGGCCTTTGATTTCCTTCAGGTGGCCCAACACCAGTCTCTCGAAGGATTTCATAACCACAGATGTTAGGGCAACGGGCATGTAGTCATTTAATCCTGTGATATGGCATTTCTTAGGGACCGGGATGATAGTGGAGCTCTTGAAGCAGGAGGAGACTTCACACAGCTCCAGTGATCTGGTGAAGATCAGTGTGAAAATGGGGGCCAGCTGGTCAGCATAGGCTTTCAGACAGGAGGGTGACACACCATCTGGGCCCAGTGCCTTCCTAGTCTTCTGTCTCTAGAAGAGCTGGCGCACATCCTCAACACAGATCCTGAGTGTGGGTGGGGGGTCAGTGGGGAGGGGAGAAGGGCTGCCAGGGGATGCAGTTGATTGTGTGTTGTGGCTGGAGAGGGTGAGGGGTGTGAAAGTGCACTTATCAAACTTGCAGTAAAACCCATTTAGATCATAAACCAGTTGATGGTTCCCTGCAGTGTTGGGGGATGGTCTCCTGTAGTTGTCTTTATGCATGGTCAACAATCCAGGTAAGAAAATCAAAGAAAGTTGAGTCGGTTCATCTATACACAATGTTTATTAAGAGAAGCATTTCATCACTCATCTAATCAAAGAAAGTTGAATCAGTTCATCTGGATAAGTTTATTGACCATCGTTTCATCACTTATCTAAGTGACCTCTTTAGTCTAAACTGAATGCAGGTATCCCCACCCTTATAAACAATACAGTTGCATACAGGGATACCTGCAGTCAGTTTAGACTGAAGAGGTCACTTAGATGATTGGTGAAACGCTTCTGTCAATAAACGTTGTATCCTAATGAACTGATTCAGCGTTCTTTGATTTTCTTACCTGGATTATTGAGCATGCATAAAGACATCACTCCTCGAAGTGACCTCTTCAGTCTCAACCGACTGCAGGTATTCCCACCCATATAAACAATACAGTTGCATAACAATGATCAGTTTCATATTCAAATAAACGTGACCATTAACTAGAGTTTAAATGGCCATGTGTACTATTCACAGAGGATTTGGAAATGTTTGCAATCACAGCACTGTAAGATGGCGAGAGATGTACTCTTAGCCGCCCCGCCCCCCAGTTTCGGGGATGGTCATTCTTTCTTCACATAGATGGCCTCTTTAACTCCCCGTTCAAACCAGCGTTCCTCCTTATCAAGGATGTGCACATCCTCATCCTTGAAAGACTGGCCACTGGCCTGTAGATGGGTGTAGACTGTGGAGTCATGCCCTGACGTGTTAGCTCTTCTGTATTGTGCCATCCTCTTGGCCAGCGTCTGTTTGGTTTCCCCAGTGTACAATTCACAGCAATTATCCCGGCACTTAACAGCATACACTATATTGCTCTGTTTGTGCCGGGGGACCTGATCCTTGAGGTGGACAAATTCCTGGTGCAGTGAGTTTTGGGGTTTTAAAGCAACTGGGATGCGATGTTTGGAAAATACACATCTCAACTGCTTCGACATTCCCGCCACATACGGAATCACCACTGGTTTATGCTTGGGCATCTAGTACATCTTAGTACATCTGCTGCCATCTTACAATGTTATGATTGCAACCATTCCCAAATCCTCTGTGAATAGTACACATTGCCTTTGAAACTAGTTAATGCTGTCTGGATGCATGCACAATAATGCAGGTAAGAAAATCAAAGAAGGTTGAATCCGTTCATCTGGATACAACATTTATTGACATAATATTGACACAATAGACGTGGTATCCAGATGAACTGATTTAACTTTCTTTGATCTAGTTAATGTTTCATATGCAATTTGCATATGAAACTGATCGTTGTTTTTGGTCATTTCACTGTATTGCATATAAGGGTGGGGGTACCTGCCGTCAGTTGAGACTGAAGAGGTCACTTAGATGAGTGATGAAACATTTCTCTCTCAATAAACGTTGTGTCAAGATGAACTGATTCAACTTGCTGTGATTTTCTTACCTTTTTTATTGAGCATGCATAAAGACTTACCCTACTTGTGTCTCTTAACTTTTGAGTTCATCTAGCCTGCTGTCACAAAGCAGAAAAAATTGTCCCTACTCTCAAATGAGCAAGCAATACAACCATTTTACAACACCTGCTGTCTCATGTGCAGATCATCAATGGACAGCGTAGGTTTGATTTTGTGTACCAAGGAGACCCGGAGCTCCTGCCCATCAGGAGTTATGAGAATGCCCTGCTAGTGCGAGTTCTCTACAGAATATCCTCCCTGGTCAATGAAAGGGTAAGTGATGCAAAATCATGCCGTTCTCTATAAACAAAAGTAGTCCAAATTTGTACAGCGCTTGTTAAACCTGTTGAAATTGCTTTCCAGACAATTAAAACAATGTTAAATAAAAACCTATAGGATAATCACTGTGTTAGATATGAATTAACAGGTTTACTCATAATTAAAACTGAGAACTTGTGAAAATGAATAAGGCCTCATCGTTTCCTAAAGATCCTGTTGCAATATGTGACAAAAGCTGCATTGAAGAAACAATCGTAACCACCACATGAGAATCTACCTTGGAAATCTAACGGCATTGACTTATACGTGTCTTTGATTTCTTGCTCCCACAGTTTGGAGGTCGTATGAATGCACTGTGCTCACGGCCCGACTTCCTTGGTCGCCTCAGTTGCCATTACTTGAGAAACTCCGATTCAACTGCAAAACTGAGGAAGTACCCAGTTACTCGTCATATGCTGGGGAGAAGCCGCCAGCCAAGGCTTAGTTTACGCCCATTAGCCAGCTACAGGATGCTGTTAACGCTTCTGCTTTTCTACATGTTTGGGTTCCTCTTGTCTTTGGGCCCCATATCCAGTACTCTGCTCATCTTGCTTGGGGGATTCCTGTACGGAGTCCTCATGACCCTGATTGGAGACAAACTGAAGTCACACTAGCAAAACGGCACATTGCAGTGGTCCTATACATCTGAAATGTACAGATTATCAGTCCATTACATCATTTGTAGGTCTTGGAAAGATTTCAATAAAGGTTTTAAAAATATGAAAATAAATGGTCAAAGAAAGTTGATTCAGTTCATCTGGACACATTTATTGACAGATACATTTCATCTCTCATCTAAGTGACCTCTTCAGTCTAAACTGACTACACGTATCCCCACCCCAGTAAACAGTACAGTTGCATAATAACTGAAACCAATGATCAGTTTCATATGCAAATATGGGGGTGACCATTCTGTAGAGTTACAATGGCCTTGTGTACTGTTCACAGAAGATTTGGGAATGTTTGCAACCACAGCATTGTAAGATGGTGACAGATGTACTCTTAGCGCCCCCCCCCCCCCCCGGTTCAGGAATAGTCATTCCCTCTTCACATAGATGGCCTTTGACTCCCCGTTCAAACCCGCGTTCCTCCTTATCAAGGATGTGTACATCCTCATCTTTGAAAGAGTGCTCACTGGCCTGTACATGGGTTTATGTAGGGGGGACTAAGAGGACATCTGTCGCCATCTTACTATGCTGTGATTGCAAACATTCCCAAATCCTCTTTGAATAGTACACATGGCCATTATAACTCTAGTTAATGGTCATGCCTATATTTGCATATGAAACTGATCATTGGTTTCGGTCGTTATGCAGCTGTATTGTTTATAAGGGTGGGGATACCTGCGGTCAGTTTAGACTGAAGAGGTCACTTAGATGAGTGACGAAACATATCTGTCAATAAACGTCATATCTAGATGAACTGATTCAACTTTCTTTGATTTTCTTACCTGGATTATTAAGCATGCATAAAGACGAAAATAAATAGGATTAAAAATTGTTACTCACCCTTAGTTTTAGTAAAAATTATAATGTAATATCTAACTGACCCCCATAAGGATTTGCCCCTGTCCACAGGGAGGACATAGTCAGCCACAAGATGATGTCTCTGAAGCTGGTTGCCATTCATTGTCTTACTTAAAGAATCTTCAGCAGTTTTAATACTTGCCAACTTCTTCTTTTGGCTACTCCTGTTAGGAGTCACCACAGCGGATTATCAGTTTCCACCACTTCCTGTCCTCTGCATCATCTTCTGTCACGTCAACCCTCCTGCATGTCTCCCTCACCACATCCATACACCTCCTCTTTGGCCCTCTGGCACTGTAACTCAGTGGTTAGCACTGTTGCATCACAGCAAGAAAGTCCTGGGTTTGAACCCCAGGCCGTCCCAGCTCTTTTCTGTGTGGAGTTTGCATGTTCTCCCCGTGTCTGCATGGGTTTCCTCCGGTTTCCTCCCATCATCAAGAAGGCATGCATGTTAGGGTTAATACTCCTGCCTGTGCACCCAACCAAGACAATAGTAAAAGAACTGGAGTTGGTCCCCGAGCGCTGCAGCTGCTCGCTGCTCCGATACAATAGGATAGGTTAAATGCAGAAAACAAATTTCATTGTAACCTGTACAATGACAAAATAAAGTAGCTTTCTTACTTTCTCTTTTCCTCTTGCCTGGCAGCTCCATATTCAGCATCCTTCCCCAATATACCCAGCATCTGTCCTCCGCACATGTCCAAACATCTCAAACTCACCTCTTGCTTTGTCTCCAAACCGTCCAAACTGAGCTGTCCCTCTAATATACTCATTCCTAATCCTGTCCGTCTCTGTCACTTCATGCAAAAATCTTAGCATCGCCAACTCTGCCAGCTCCACCTCCTGTCTTTTCATCAGTGCCGTCATCTCCAAGCCATACAACATAGCTGGTCTCACTACCATCTTGTAAACCTTCCCTTTCACTCTTGCTGGTACCCTTCTGTCACAAATCACTCCTGACACTCTTCTCCACCCACTCCGCCCTGCCTGTACTTTTCTTGCCTCTCCTGCACTCCTCATTACTTTGAACAGTTGACCCCAAGTATTTAAACTTATATGCCTTCGTCACCTCTACTCCTTGCATCCTCACCATTCAGCTGTCCTCCCTCTTGTTCACGCATGTGTATTCTGTCTTGCTCCTACTGACTTTCATTCCTCTTCTCTCCAGTGCATACCTCCACCTCTCCAGGCTCTCCTCAACCTGCACCCTGCTCTCTCCACAGATCACAATGTCATCCATGAACATCATAGTCCACCGAGACTTCTACCTGATCTCATTCGTAAACATGTCCATCCTTGATGTAATCCCACCTCCACCTCTAACCCATCCGTCATTCCTACCACACACCTCATCACTCTGCCCTCATGTATATCCTGCACCACTCTTACATACTTCTCTGCCACTCCCGACTTCCTCATACAATACCACACCTCCTCTCTCAGCACCCTGTCATAGGTTTTCTCTAAATCCAGAAAGACACAATGTAACTCCTGACCTTGTCTATACTTCTCCATCAATATTCTCAAAGCAAACGTTGCATCTGTAGTGCTCTTTCATGACATGAAACCATAATGCTGCTCGCTAATCATCAGCTCTCCACTTAACCTAGCCCGAACAGATGCCTTGACCAACCAGAGGAGGCGCTAGTGCAGCAACCAGGACACATACCCACATCCGCCTTCCCACCCGCAGACACGGCCAATAGTGTCTCTAGGGACGCCTCACCAAACCGACGGTAACACGGGGATTCGAACCGCTGATCTCCATGTTGGTAGGCAACGGAATAGACCGCTACCCGGATGCTGGAATAATTTTTGATATGAAGACTAATACTGAGCTCAAGAGTTCTATGGCCTTGTTAAGCCATTTTCAAAGTTTAAAACTACATATTCAGTTGAACACTTCACAAATCTACAAATATTAATATTGAGAAATAAAGTCTAAAAAGAATTGTGAAATTAAATTTGTATAGGAACAACGGGTTGACCGATTATCCTTGCCGATTATCGGATCTGATATTAAGCATATTCACGGTTATCGGAGTCGTTATTTTTTATCTGATTGCCAATGAAAAAATTATTTTAAAATGCACTACTTGGGCTCTGATGCAGCCTGCCCTCTCTCTGTAGTTACCACTCTGGTCTCGAGCAATGAATGTCCCGCCCATCTGATTGCTTACAGGTCATGGATATCAACATGCATTTGCAGACTGGTTCAAATATAAGGCAACAGATATTGCCGAAGTTGCAGTAAACATCACAATCATCTGAGCTTACGTTGCAAAAATGCTGACAAATATGCCCAGTTACACCGCTGAAAATGCCTGAATAATGCAATTTGTTGCAGTGATATATGCTTAACTATAACGAGATAAGAGTTCATTTATGTAGCGATGGCTATCTTTGAGTAACATTGATGCCAGTGTCTTAATGCATGCTTAATAATCCAGGTGAGGAAATCACAGAAAGTTGTATCAGTTCATCTGGACGCAACGAGAGAAACATTTCATCCAAGTGACCTCTTCAGTCTCAACTGACTGCAGGTATACCCACCCTAATAAACAATACAGTGGCATAACAACCACAATGAGTACATCTGTCGCCATTTTACAATGCTGTGATTGCAAACATTCCCAAATGCTCTGTCAGGAGTACACATTGCCGTTGAAACTAGTTAATGGTCATGACAATTTGCATATGAAACTGATCATTGTTTTCGGTCGTTATGCCACTGTATTGTTTATAAGGGTGGAGATACCTGCAGTCAGTTGAGACTGAAGAGGTCCCTTAGATGAGTGATGAAACATTTCTCTCTCGATAAACGTTGGCGCTTGTGCAACTATAACTTATTCTAACTACCATATTGCAAACGTAACACTTCTGTATGAGCTGGCGTTTTTACATGTTACTAGTTCAGTGCCTATTCATCCAAACTTCACGCTAGAAGGAATAAGGGTGCAATCCCCCCTCCGACCACAATCTGGGTTGCAACGGCAGATTGGCGTTGTTTGTGTTCTGCTCATTGACTCCACAGGAAGTGAGAAGCAGAAGGAATATGGGTGTCATCCCCACTCCAGCCACAATGTGGGTTGCAATATCAGAGGGATGCTGTTCATGTTTCTGCTCGTTGCCCCTACGGGAAGTGAAGAAGCAGAATTTGTTATGACTGACTTTTCTGAAAACTTTATTGCTTGCAGCTTTCACGAGAACTGCTCATCCAAACAATTTCACACTCCACACACTGCACTTCCTTGAGTCCTCAGTTATACACCCACAAAGTGTGAAGTCAATCGGATGAATGGTTGTCGAGAAAATCCCGTGTTGTATAATACGAGGTCCTCCTGTATTGGAAAATAAAATGCATTGAATCAGTAAGGGGCACAATTTGTCCCTAATTTTCGTACACGTCGTTTCATATATACATTAGGTGTTCAAATCGCCGACACAACATCAGTTAAAATCAAACAAGTTATACAAGCAGAGTAGAGAAGTTGAATTTCAGTGATGAGCTACAAACTGACAAGCTCTGCGTGCTGTGGGTCATTGTACGTTAGCATCATGCCGTCATTTGGCAAAATTCAATGGTGGTCTTGTGAAGTTATACCACCCTCAGTCCTTTGCAGTTACTGATTGTTTCCATTTGTTTAGGATGGACACAATAATATGCTTGTGATTTCTCAGTCTTGTTTGTGTCAAACCAATCAGTATTGCAAATCCAAAGTATAATACACATATTTTTGTTACACTTGTAATTCTAAGTGCTTTTGTTATTTTGTCTTGCAACAAAGCACTTCACACCGTGGGTATCGGCGTATTGGATTCTCAAAAAATCATTACATAATTGGGGGAGAAGGTAGGACTTGCGGCGGGGGGCAGGGAGCTTGGGGGGTGTTTTATATATCCATATAGAAGGTGGCAACCCTAGGACAGATGCATGTATACAGACAGGGACTCCCATTTTAGTTGGATAGGTAGCCAATGGTCATAACGTAAGCTAATGTTGAGTCTCAGAGCTAACTTGAATGTGATAGCGGACATCAGCAAGTTCATTTGTTGATCCATATCACTGGACAACAAATTTTTTTCAAAGGTTTTGCTTCCTGAAAAGAAATGAGAGATTATGATAGACAATGTCAAGCTGAACACAAAAATGATTTCAGATTTGCTGTATCACGTAGGAATTTGGAGAAACGTTGAGATAACATTTATTGAATTTAACATGTTTAATCGCATAATGATGCTGACACATTGTGTTAGTTCAACTGAGCTTCAAATGTTTTGCAGCCGATTTCCGTTTGTACTCAGCATCTGGTGCCTCTTGGTAGTCAGTCAGCATTGATGGATTCCAGCGGCCCTGATACCTCCTTTCCACGGTCGCAATGTCCAGGTGAAACTTTTCACGATGTTCACTGGCTGCACCAAGATCAGCAGGGAAGAAGTCCAAGTGTGAATGCAGAAAATTAATTTTCAATGACATGTTGCACTTTATGGTTTTGTATGCTTTATGTTGTCAAGCAGCTCATTGTAGTTTGGTGCTCTGTAGTTGCCAAGAAGTTTCTCAACATCCTTAAATGCCTTCTATGCTATTTTCTCTGGCCCCACTAGCAGATCCTCTAACACCCTGTCTTTGATGACTTGTCTGATTGTCGACCAACAAAAATGCCTTCCTTAATCTTGGCATCAGTTATACTTGGAAACATCTGCCTCAAATAGTGAAATCCATCACCTTTGTTCATTGCTTTCACAACATTTTTCGTCTAGGTTTTATATGAGGAGAAGACAGAAATATCTTTGTTGCGTCAACAAGTGGTTTATGCGCCACACTTTTCTGCCCTGGAACGAAATACTTAAGAGTGGCCAGTTCTTTTTAATGTAATTTGACTTTTTAGCAGCGGCACAGTGGTGCAGTGGTTAGCGTGGTCGCCTCACAGCAAAGAAGGTAATGGGTTTGAGCCCCGGGGTAGTCCAACCTTGGTGGTCATCCCGGGTTGTCCTCTGTGTGGAGTTTGCATGTTCTCCCTGTGTCTGTGAGGGTTTCCTCCGGGGGCTCCGGTTTCCTCCCACAGTCCAAAGACATGTAGGTCAGGTGAATCGGCCGTACTAAAAATTGTCCCTAGGTATGAATATGTGTGTGTGTGTATGTATGTCGGCCCTGTGTGATAGTCTGGCGACCTGTCTAGGGTGTCTCCCCGCCTGCCGCCCAATGACTGCAGGGATAGGCTCCAGCATCCCTGCGACCATGAGAGCAGGATAAGCGGTTCGGATAATGGGTGGATGGATGGACTTTTTTAGCGCAGCTATCCCATTCACAAAGGAAACAACAGTACTTTGTATATGAGCTCCATTCCTAGTAGCAATGCCAATACTTTTAGATCACCACAGATGTTCCAGTCGTCATTGTTGTTCTGTGTGTGTGTGTTTCAACAACAGTTCCATGTTATTGTAGGTTTCTTTCATGTGTACTGCATAGCCAATGGATACTGATGGGTGGACATTGCCATTGTGTAACAGGACAGTTTTCAGACTTAACTTTTACGTATCTATAAAAAGATACCATTGTTGTGGGTCGTGCACACAACCCAAAGCCATGAACAATCCATACACTACACTCAGTGTAGGTGCTATGCACCTACACTGAGTGCATGCCCAGGCATGCTTGAACTGACCAAAAACAGCTTGCTTTTTGGGCAATATACTAGTAGACTTAAAATATGATGGGAAATCACGAAAGTAGGTTATATCTACAAAACGGTATGTGATAGGAAAAATGTAAGGGCATTTTTGTGATCAGCAGCCCAAAATCACTAAAATACTCCCAAAAGTGTTCAGGAAGCAAAATCTTCGTTGTCCAGTCCAGCTGACTAGCAAAAAAATTGATTGCCTACGTTATTTCTTACCGCTGGGCACTCCCTGCTCTTTTTAAGATAATGAAAAGTTATCTTTTAAGTAAGCATATGCTTAAAGGCATATTGTGTGCAAGTTTTTTTTTAAGTTTTGTGTTGGAGTTTGTTATTCTAAAATTTGACATCAAGATTTTAATTTTTACTGAAAATTTATATCATTCCAAATATTGGTTATCGGTCTCCTTGGTTACTAATAATCGGTATTGGTACTGGCCCTGAAATAACCATATCAGTTGACCCCTAAGAACCCTGTAAGTAGCAGAGAGGCAATGCACAATGAGGTTTTCTGGTTGTTGAGTTTGCTGAGCTGCTTTATTTTTTTCAGTGATTTGCTATAATCTTGTAAATAAATAGAAGTGGGTTGCTGCTGTGTAGATGGCGCATTCTTTTTCTTTTAGTGTTTTTGATGGTCTTTTTTAGAACTGTACATATAAAATATTAAAAAAAAGTTTCTAACCATGTTGGAACTTCCCCCACCAAAACAGTTACAAATGATAATTACTTAATGTCCTCAATAAACCACTCCTTTGCAATCCTACTGGCTTTATTCTTGGATTGAACGCAAAGCTATCAGAACAGGATATGTTAAAACATCCCATGGGGCTTTTTCCTCTGACAGAAACTGATATGTCACAACACCACTAAACTTTGTCAAGTCTCTATTGCAAGGCATTTATTTTCATGAGTACTGCTGTAATGCTAGCATGAAAAGGTGAGTGTATGTGGACTGTATCATGTTGGAAGGGGTGGCTAGTTGAAAGTGTTGAGAACAAGAAACCGAAATCTAACCAAAAACACCATGATCCTGTTTTGATGTACTTTTCCTGCCATGGTCTTCTTTGAGGGTATAATATTGGCCAAAGGCTCTAGAAAAGAAATATTAAAAAAGTTTGTAGTAAAAAAAAAAAACCAAACAAAAAAACTAGTAATTGAGGGTGCAGGATTGCAGTCATCTCAAATTACTGAACATTTACAATGAACACCTTTGACAGTGATGAATATGTTTCAGGCTAAATTGTTTTTAGTAATTATAGGATTTATTAATAACCAAAAATTGATGATTCTTACCACAAATACAACTTTATATGCAACCCCTCTACACTCATTCTCTCACAGTGAACACTGTTAAAACAAGAAAAATTTATACACTGAAAAATATAACTGCTAGCATTTCATATGTGAGGAAGATGGTTGTTTTTATGTTAAGATACATTTTCCTCTATATCCTCTTGATGCTATCTTCATTGTCCCTCTCTGGCATTCAGTTATCCTGCCCCAGCACCCAGTCACTAGAAGGCTGGAGATAGTGGCTAGAGTATGGGACAGGTTGGTGGATGCCACTTGGCTAGTTACAGTGATGCTGCTAGGGAGGATAAACCTGAGGCCTTCTTCAGTGTCATGTCAGATCTTCTACCAGTCTCCTTAAGCTCTGATTCAAGATATCACTAAGAGAAGAGTCTCCTCTGAAATCGTCTACATCCCTGTAGAAGTCCCAATTTCACAAATTGTATCTGCTCCCAAAATTGTTAGAGGCAACCCAGGTATTGGTTTGCCAAAACAACCCATGAAAGTTTGAACTATAATGGAGGCTTTTCGCATTCAGAAACTGACCAAATCAACCTTTTTTTTTGGTGTATTTAGCACCTGATTTGTGTTGAGCTGTTTCACATCTCTGACTTTTCTTCTCTATAGATCAACCCTTCATGTTGCAGCAATTGAACCCTGCCTTATCTAAAGCTTAACAACAACCAATAAATGTCTCATTTTACAGCAATCCTGCCTTCTGTCTTTCCTTAAATCTGAGAGATAAAACTTTTGTTGATGGGTTTCTGACATTGTCACTGATATGAATGTTTATGAGTGGATCAGCTGCTGATTCATTCATTCATCTTCAGCCACTTCTCCGGGGTTGGGTTGCGGTGGCAGCAAGCGAAGTGGGGCACTCCAGACGTCCCTCTCCCCAGTAACACCCTCCAGCTCCTCCTTGGGGATCCCAAGGCATTCCCAGGCCAGATTGGACATGTAGTCCCTCCAGTGAGTTCTGGGTCTACACTGGGGTCTCCTCCCAATTGGCAATGCCTGGTAAACCTCCAAAGGAAGGCGCCCAGGAGGCATCCTAATCAGATGCCCAAACTACCTCAACTGGCTCCTTTCGACTGCTGAATCAGTTTAAATTTGAGTATCATAGTCTAGTATTACACAATGGCCAAATCCTTGTAATCATTACTACTGCAAAACTTTCTTTCCTCTCATTTTAACACCTCGACCAGGCTACTATTTTTCTGTAAACTTGCAGATTCTTCCAAATCACCACCAAAGGAGTAGTCTCACAATACCAGACAATCGGAGATCTCTGCCTACCGATTTAGCTGAGTGAAGCTATGGCAAGCTGTTATAGCTTCACTGCATTTCTGCAGGATATCACAAATTCAGTTCTAACTATCCATCTATTGTCCAAACCACTTATCCTGCTCTCAGGGTCACGGGGAAGCTGGAGCCTATCCCAGCAGTCATTGGAGACACCCTAGACAGGCCACTAGGCCATCATACAGGGCCAACACACACACACACATGCATACCTAGGGACAATTTAGTATGGCCAATTCACCTGACCTACATGTCTTTGGACTGTGGGAGGAAAATGGAGCCCCTGGAGGAAACCCACGCAGATACGGGGACAACATACAAACTCCACACAGAGGACAACCCGGGACAACCCCCACAGTTGAACTACCCTGGGGCTCGAACCCAGTACCCTTCTTGCTGTAATGCGACCACGCTAACCACTAAGCCACCGCGCCGCCTAGTTTTAACTAATTAGAATGCAAATTATTGATATCAGAAATTCAATTGGCTAGTGTGTCCATTTTGGGAACCTCAGAATTGCATCTCTGCTCTTTGCAGATGATGTGGTTTTGTTGGCTTCATCAGAACGTGACCTCCGGCGTGCACTGGGGCAGTTTGCAGCTGAGTGTGAAATGGCTGGGATGAGAGTCAGCACCTCCAAGTCTGAGGCCATGGTTCTCTACCGGAAAGTGGTGGCTTGCTCCCTGCGGGATGGGGATGAGTTGTTGCCTCAAGTGAAGGAGTTCAAGTATCTCGGGGTCTTGTTCATGAGTGAGGGTAGGATGGAGCGGGAGATTGACAGGTGGATTGGTGCAGCATCAGCAGTAATGCGGACGTTGTACTGGGCGGTTGTGGTGAAGAGGGAGCTGAGCCAGAAGGCAAAGCTCTCAATTTACCAGTCAATCTTCATTCTAACCCTCACCTATGGTCATGAGCTTTGGGTAGTGACTGAAAGGGTGAGATCACAGATACAAGCGACTGAAATGAGTTTCCTCCGTAGGGTGTCTGGGCTCAGCCTTAGAGATAAAGTGAGGAGCTCAGACATCCGGAGGGAGCTTGGAATAGAGCCGCTGCTCCTTCCCATCGAAAGGAGCCAGTTGAGATGGTTCAGGCATCTGATTAGGATGCCTCCTGGGCGCCTTCCTTTGGAGGTTTACCAGGCATGGCCAACTGGAAGGAGACCCTGGGGTAGACCCAGAACTCGCTGGAGGGACTACATGTGTAATCTGGCCTGGGAACGCCTTGGGATCCCCAAGGAGGAGCTGGAGGGCGTTGCTGGGAAGAGGGGCATCTGGAGTGCCCTACTTAGCTTGCTGCCACCGGGACCCGACCCCAGAGAAGCAGCTGAAGACGAGATGAGATGAGATGAGATGAGAAATTCAATTGTATCAAGTCATAATGTGTATTCTGACACAGACACAATCATCAAAAAGGCCCAGCAGAGGATGTACTTTCTCCGCCAGCTCAAAAAATTTCAACCTGCCACAGGAACCGCTGATTCAGTTTTACACTGCAATAATCCAGTCTGTTCTCTGCACATCCATCACTGTCTGGTTTGGTTCGGCAACCAAACAGGACAGGGACTACAACGGACAGTTAGGTCTGTAGAGAAAATTATTGGTGCCAACCTGCCCTCCATTCAGGATTTATACACCTCCAGACTCAGGAAATGAGCAGGCTACATCACTGCAGACCCACCAAAACCATGGATGTATTATAGTAGAATACATCCATGATCAAAACCTGGTCACAACCTGTTCCAACTCCTTCCCTCTGGTAGGCGCTACAGAGCACTGTACCCCAAAACAACCAGATATAAAAAGTTTCTTTCCGCAGGCTGTCATGCAAATGAACACTTAACACTGTCAAATAAATCCAACCATTTTGTATCTACTGTACCATTGTGCGTATACTGGTACGCTCTGTCATGTCCATCTACCACAGGCATGTATGTAAATAACCTGCTAACATCTGTTTCCGCATCTCTGATATATTCTCTGCACCATTGCACTTTATCACCTCTCATTTCGCCTGTATAAGTCAGTCCTTGTGTATATATCTGGAGATTATTGTATTGTACTGTTGTTATTCTATGTTAAGTACACCGAGAGCCATGAAACCAGAGTCAAATTCCATGTAAGTGCAAACCTACATGGCCAATAAACATGATTCTGATTCTGATATCAGAAATTCAATTTCAACTAGTAAAAATTGATATATTATTGATATCAGAAACACACCGCAGGGTGGGCTCCAATTATTGGGACATCCCACTGCTTAGCCTCCCTATCGTTAGTTAAAATAGTTAAAATGCCAATTCTTGATTTCGGAAATTCTATTTTAACGTTTTTTTTTGTTTCTTTTTTTTCATAAATTTCAATGAGAGTTGGAATTTGACCTAGTTAAAATGCCAATTTCTGATATAAAAACAATTATTTATATCAACAATATAATTTCAACCATTTGATGTACCAATTTTTGCTATCATGAATTCAATTTTAGCTAGCAGAAATGCCAATTGTTTATCATAGATACATTTTTAACTAGTTGACAATCCATTTGTTTATCAAATACAATTTTCATTATCAAGAATTTGAATTTAATTCTGAATTTTTAACATTTGATTTTAATGATATCAACAAATAGATTTTCAACTAGTTAAAATTTCATTTATCCATCCATTATCTAAACCGCTTATCCTACTCAGGGTCGCAGAGATGCTGGAGCCTATATCCCAGCAGTCATTGGGTGGCAGGCAGGGAGACACCCTGGACAGGCCGCCAGACCATCACCATCACAGGGCCAACACACACACACACACACACATTCACACCTAGCAACAGTTAAGTGCGGCCGATTCACCTTCTTTAAGATAACACAAAGTTTTAAGTTTATGAATTCATAAACTTAAAACTATGTGTTATCTTAAAGAAGGGTGAATCAGTTCATGTGGATACAATGTTTATTAACAGATACATTTCTTCACTCAACTAAGTGACATCCTCAGTCTTCCTTCTTTGATTCTCTTGCCTGGATTATTGAGCATGCATCAACACAAATGTTATCTCACTTCTCTTTCCAACTTGGCAGCATTCGCAGTTCAACATTGACAACTGCCTTTCCCCACAGTGTAACTTGGGTTTATAAAATATCAATACTTGTTAATACGTGTCTGGAGGAAGAACAAGTTTGACAACATCGGGTTGTGGTATACAAAAATCCTCGCTCTGTAAAGTCAGATTAACCACTGGAGATCTGGGGAGATTTCACAGTCACATCACCCTGATTCTCACGCTAGTTAGCACTTTTACAATGTTGTGGTAAAGCAGAAGTTTGAACAAGTGCTCTGGAACCACACGGCATCTGAACCTCACATCGACTCGTACTTGATGTGCCGTGACAACTCAGAACACTTGTGCATTCTTCAGCGTTGAAGCCCTTACAACAAATATACTTGTATTTTTCCATGGCAGTGTACTGCTAAAAAGATCTGTTCACACTTGATGTTCCCTGACCGTTGTTCTCTGTTCACGCTACAGACTGCACAATACACAAGTTAGTTGACTCAACACTTTTTTTCCCTGCACCAGTGTGTGTTTGACTTTAGTTTGACTTTAGTCCCCACATTGCTGCTCAATTATTGACTGAAACTGATTAGCATGAGTCGATTTTTAATTGATTGCTCTAATAAATTGTTTTCATTGAAGGGGACCGCCGCTAGCTTACGCCTGTTCTAAGTAAAGCTCTGCTGCTCCTTGAAAAAACGTGTTAAGTTAGCCAGTCATTGCAATGCAAATTAACAATGAACTAAACAAAATTCACTTAAAAAAAAATTTTTTTAGGAAATGCTCCTATTTCAATATGAAGGCGATACCTGAGTGTTATAATAGTAGATTATTTGCTTTTATTAAAAGCTTAGGGAACAAGATACAAGGTCTATGACTAAAACCTATAATTTACAAGCATGTGCTATTGTGGGCCAGGTTTTCATTCTGTATGACCTTAAAACCTTTGATTTTTAATTAGTTAGAGAATCCCATAAAAAAAAATTTTTAATCACAGGTAATTCATTTAAGTATTTTGCAGAATTTAATTGCCCCTGTACACAGAAATTATTTTAAAAAGAAAACGAGACTACATATTTTGAGTGTTGAAGGGTTGTTATTCTAATGATGCTTAGAATTACCATCTAGGAGAGACTAATTAATGTATGATTTGATTTGAGGCAAGTGTAGATGGTAAGGAAATATAATGTAGGAAATTATATTGTCATTATAACCATGTTAAAGAGAAAGCCGGGTTACTTATTAGGGCAAAGTAAATAGACAGGATGTTTGCCGTGTCTGCTATGAAGTAGCTAACTTTGACTGTCATGTTTATATAGAGTCAGGATGACATGTTGTGATGACATGTCATCCTGTTAGATGACATGTTAGAATAAACAAAACAGAAATGGGGCTGGGAGCTGGGCGTCTCCGATTGGTCAGAATCAAAGGATGATCGCCAACAATAATGGTATTTAGGCAGAAATGAGAAATGTCTCACAAGAGAGGCAGCTGATACACTTCTTGTATTCACACACTCTCCCGTGCATGGTAAAAGCTCCATAAATCTGTGCAAATTATTTATTTTCAATTCTAAAAAAAAAAAAATACTGTCTTGTGTTATTTTGCCTAAGTGCTCTGGATTTATCTCTTCAACAACAGTGCAGGTGTGAAAGAGGCCACACACCTCACGTAGCCTTCATCAACAGCTGTTGTGGATCCTTTGTAAGAAGTACATGAGCCTACAGAGGTGACAAAGGACAGCTGTCAAAATGTTTGCGTTTAACGGACTTTTTCTGAGGTACGTTGTCTGTTGTGCTATTTTTCCACTGTTTTTGTTCTTTTGGGGTCAGTAGTTGTTTTGCCTTCAAAGACCATTTTCAAATTTATCTGCAGGGTGTCTTGGCTGTCTCTCATTCTATTGGGAGCCATCACTTGCTATCCACAACAAAACCCAAAGCCACAAAACCCACAACACCCACAAAACCCACAAGGTAGGCCGTAATACCTGCCTCAAACTTCAAATCTTATTCTTTAGCAGGCACGGGCAACCATATGCTATGGAGTAGCAGGAGTTGGTTTTCCTTGAAAACAAACACTACACCAGGTGACATCCGTTATTATTCTGTACATTTTCCTTTTTTTTAAAGGGTAGCTTTGAAGTCACCTGGCGTAATATTGGATTGAATAGAGAACCTGCATAATTGTATGACATGATTGCCTGCATCTGCTTTGCAGTAAATCAACTTCTACAACTGATGAAATAAAATTCAAAGAAAAGAAAAAAAACGGAGGTGGGGGGGGGTTAACATGTCTGTATATTTTCAACTGCAGAGGAGGGCTCAACTAATGCTGCCCCGTCACCTAGTGACTTCATTAAAAGGCTGACTTCTACTTCTGACTTTTCAGCCGCTGGAAGACAAGATGGCTACTCTACATCCACCTTGTCCTTCCCAAACATTGGGACTCATACTGGTCTGACCCACGGAGCGGGCGCTGGACACGGTGCCGCCACTCCAGGATATCACACACCTAGTCATGGTGGTTATGGTGGTGGCTATGGTTATAGTGGTGGTTATGGTGGTGCTGATGCTGGTGCCGGTGCTGGTGCTGGTGGTGCTGGTGCTGGTGGTGGTGCTGGTGGTGCTGGTGGTGCTGGTGGTGCTGGTGAACTGGCCGGGCTCTCTGAGCCCTTCTTCTCTGACGTGTCAGATCTGGACCCAGTCTATGCCTTCAGCGCTCGCTCAAGATATAACCATGGGAGAAGGGTATACGCTGAGACCACCTACCTGCCCGACCTTCCACCTATACCTATGGCCGTACCCAAAGGCAAACCTGCCACCCCAAAGCAACACCTTAAAGTTTAAAGCTAAAGGTGGCTTTTGAGCATTCAGAGGTAAAGAAACGGAGAGTCTTGTCTGACAAATGTTGCATCTGTTCTATTTTGACCTGTGTCGCTGAATCTTTTCTTTCTTTTTTTCAGGTCAATCTTTGATGTTTTATTCAGCCTGCACACTGGCCCATCTGTAGTGTCTCAGCAAAATCAATAAATGTCTTGCTAAACATATGTCTGTCGTTCCTTTTCCAACCTGAGCGATATGTTATCGACTGGGCACACAGGATGTTGCAATTCCTAACAGGCAGAAAATGTAGGAGAACCCTGCCCCCATTTTTTTTAAACTTTGGTTACATCACATATGCCAAGGCTGGCCATCACACAATCATCATTACACAACCCTCAAGGTGCCGATTTAGAAGAGTTCGTTTTAAACCAGCAGTTCAAGGTAGTGTATCTCTTGGATGGTGAAAAAAAAAATCAAGAGACTCCCAGAACCTGTCAGGCTTGTGTGCAGTGTGTTGTTTTGCATTGGAAAATGGCTAAATTATTATACGGAGTTCAGTCAGCTTGACTCTCATTTCTGATTTCTACTCAATGTCATTGCAATAACCCTTGCACAGGGTTTCCATTTGTGAAACCAAGTGTTAATCAGGTCAACCTGACTTGAGCAGATATGGTGGGCTAATGGCATCCTCAAACATTTGGTAAACTCGATAGCAATGTCTGAATGGAAAACTAACTAACTAAATAAATAAATGAATTTCACGAACAGTGAAATAGAGATAGTGGTCGATGCATTATAGAGGCCAGAAAATGTCATTTTGTTATTTCTCAGAATATTTATTAAAAAGGGGTTGAGTTGACATGACCAGACCTGACCCCTGCATAGCTAATGATGAGTTAAACAAATGGTCCTACTTGATGGTTGGACGTGTTGCCCTGCTGGCGGGCTGAGGACACTGGAGTTATCTGTCATGGAATTGTCACCGAATTCCCATGGTCATCAGAACTGCTGCGGGAAGCCCCTCGACTGTACATCAGTGCTGATGGTGAGTCATGATAATGTTTCTCATTTCCAAACAGCATTGACAGATGCCATCTCAACTCTGAAAATGCCTTTAAAGGGTTTATAAAGAGCAGGTTGTGCATATAGGCTACGCTGATGTATTCTTTTACAGTGTCTGGTGGTGGAGGAGTAGAGGAGGAGGGTTGGAGGCTGCGGGCCACTGCGGGACAACCAGGATGTCTCGAATGTCACTTGTAGCCTACATCAAAATAACTTGTTGGGAAATAAACATTTGTATCAGCTTGACTGTTGCCTTTCATTTAAATTCGATTTATCACACCGCAAACGCGTCTGTGGGGGCATTTGGCCAGGGTTGGGGGTCGTCCTTCCGCCTCTCAGGAGAGAGTCAAGTCTTTATTTCTGGGACAATGGCCCTTGTTCTTCAAAGCTCCATACTACATCCAAATCCGATCGCAAATTGAGCGTCGATGAATTTCACCGGAAAATTTGCAACTCGTCACTTTCATCTTGGGCGTATCTATAGGCTCAAACTTGTGTATGTCTTGCCACCCATGCCGTGGTGACGTGATAAAGAACCCGCAGCTCTTCTTCAGTGCTTTACTCGTTGATCTGCAATCACAGGGTGCAAGAACAGCTCTCAGTCCCAGGCCTGAACTGGAATATTTGAGGACCCCTAGAGCAACTATGACAAAGTGCAGGCGTATTATCTTTAATCTGACTTCTCTCATAGTTGCGGATTTTTGTCCAATTCGTACCGCAGCAGATCTATGGAAAATCCAATAAATGTGAGATACAATTAGTAATTACTAACTAAACCAGCAGGCGGCGAAATTACCTCATATGAGCTGACAGAACAATATTCTGTATTGGAAGGGATTTTCTCTTTGTAATTAAGAAAACAAACAAATATACAAACAGTGCAGACGTGTGCTCAATATAATGGTATACAGAGAAACAATAATATGAATTTGTATAAATAAGTAAAAAACATAACACACAAGAGTAATGAATTAAAAACAAATAGATTTGGCATAAACTTCATTAATATAAAATAATAGGAGAAAAACAAAAACCACTGTATTCTTGTTGAAAGAGATCACCATACAGTTTGAGAGTCTTAATATATTCTTTAAATTCACATAAAAATCCAGTAAAATTTGGGGCAACTTGTTATTTTGCATTTATGTATGTGAAATTTAGAATCGATAATTTTACAACGAATTCATTGTCACAATTATTATGCCCATAAAGTGTAATGACATTTTTACATTCAATTTTAATATGGTGATTATTTTTACATGAGATATAATCTTTCATTCAGGTCTAAAAAGTAAATGAATGTATAAAATGGTAGAATAATTGCGTTAATGATTCTGGTTCATTATTGCAGAAATAACATTTGTTTATAGGGCGTCCAGGTGGCGTGGCGGTCTATTCCGTTGCTCACCAACACGGGGATCGCCATTCGAATCCCTCGTGTCACCTCCGGCTTGGTTGGGCGTCCCTACAGACGCAGTTGGCTGTGTTCTGTGGGTGGGAAGCCGGATGTGGGTATGTGTCCTGGTCGCTACACTAGCACCTCCTCTGGTAGGTCGGGGCGCCTGTTCGGGGGAAGGCGTGGCGTCATCCTCCCGCGCACTACGTCACCCTGGTGAAACGCCTCACTGTCAGGTGAAAAGAAGCGGCTGGCGACTCCACATGTATCGGAGGAGGCATGTGGTAGTCTGCAGCTCCTCCCCGGATTGGCAGAGGGGGTTGAGCAGTGACCGGTACGGCTTTTGTTAATAAATCCTCCCTCCCGGCGGCTAAAGATTCCGCTGCCTCTTTTGGTTCCCCTCCAGCCGTTGCCATAACATGACCACCGCGTTAGGTACTATATCACATGTTTTAACAGGATAAGGGCATTTTCTTTAAAAAGACACTTATGTGTTCTTGTGACTGTAATACCAAGGTAAGTAAATTGATTTTCCACAATCTTAAAAGGGACGTTGGTATACTCCGATGTAGGTGCCTCCCCAGTCACAGGAAAAAAGTTCCCTTTTGTGTAAATTTAGTTAGTATCCTGAGAACAGGCTAAATTGAGTGAGTAATGACGGCATGTGGGGTAGGGAGGTGTTTGGGCTTGATATGAAAAGATATAAAATTTTAGCATCAACATTTAATAAGGAGATCGGCCCATAGCCGGAGAAAAGCAGCAGTTTGTTTATTTTCAAAGCAGATGGAAATTCGCGGCAAAATAGCGTGTCATTTGACAGCGTGAGAAATAGGAGGTGTGGCGTGAGAGCGTGTGAGGACAACCGTTTGCGTGAGTGGGCAGTTATGGAGCCCTCCGAGGGGAGCCAAGATGGCGGCGTAGTGTTCGGTCTACTGCAGAACCCGCTCTGTCTTGAAAACTTTTTAAAAGCAACAAAACGAACTTTCAGGATAAAAAATTGAAGCCACGTGTGATGGCAAAAAATCTGGGCTCAGATAAGAGAAAAATTACGACTCCCAGTTCTTCTCCATCCAAACGTTTTGGCAAGAGACAAAACATGGAAACCGACGCCGCAGAAAACATCATTGCTACGCTCAAGATGGCCATCAAAGAGCAAGGAGCTAGTAGCATTGGGAAAAGTATCAGTGACCTGCAGGTTACTGTTAACTTTATTTCTGAAGATCTCAAGGAGCTGAAAGGAAAGTTGACGCACACTGAAGCGAGAGTGAGTAAAGCAGAGGAAAAAATCCAAAATTTGGAAAGCAAGGTGCTGGAGCTGTCACGATACAAACGAAGATGGAACCCGCGACTTCACGGGCTAACCGAGGAAGGCGGGGAAGACGTTCGCAGAAAGGTAATTGAAATCTGCCAAAACATGGCTCCTGACCACCGAGAGACATTCCCGGAGGTACTCGACTCAGTGCACAGGCTTGGGCAAAGACGTGAGTCTTCAGCGGCACCACTGCCCCGTGTAGTAATAATTCAATTCACTATGAGGCATTTTCGAGACATTATCTGGAAGACGGCGAAACGATCCCACTATTTGACGCTGCCCAGGAAGCTGCGCTTTAAGGAAGACCTTTCTCCCGAGGACCGAGAGAGGCGCAACCTATTGTGGCCGCAGGTTGAGAAAGCACGAAAGGAGGGGAAGATTGCACACTTCGTGGGAGCACGTGCGTTTGTGAACAGAAAGGAGATTCACTGAAGTGCCTTTCATCATGTAAGCTAATATGACTCAGGAGTTATTTTTCCTTATTCGTTTTATAAATATACAATATGCTGTTGCTGCTAAAAACACTTGTTATGTAATGACAGAGTAGTTCTGTTCTCTCTGTAATTTACACACTTTTTCTCAGGGTGAAAAGTTAGTTACACTCAAAATTTCATCTTTATCTTTTGATTCTTTTAATGCTCGAGGATTAAGGGACAATACCAAAAGGAAAGCACTGCTATTATATGCTAAAAGCCTCAATACTGATTTTTGTTTGATACAAGAATCTCATTCTGAACCTAATGACATTAGATTCTGGAAATCCCAATGGGGAGATGACTTGTGGATGTCTCATGGCACAAACCACTCAGCAGGAACTCTGACTTTGAAACACAAGTTTAAAGGGAAAGTTATCTCTTCACAGACAGATCCAAACGGTCACTTTATTTTGTTGGTTATTTCATTTAATGACTAGATATTTTTATTGGGAAACGTTTATGGTTATAACAACAAACAGGAGAATATTACCTTAATGCATTCAGTAAACGCAAAAATTTATTCTATAATAAGTAAATTTGCAGATCTAAAGATCATATTCGGAGGAGACTGGAATCATTCAATTAATGATATGTTAGATAGATGGCCAAATAAAAGTAATACAAATAATAATTATTTGTTAGATTTTATAAATGAAAGAGATCTGATTGATATTTGGAGGTATAAGAATCCTACAGTTAAAGAATTTACGTGGAAGAACAGGTCAGGGTCATTACAGTCTCGGGTAACACTTTAGTATGGGGAACATAAAAAAACTTAATTACTAGTGAATTAGTAATGATCAAGATGTCACTTTAGTATGGGGAACATATTCTAAGTAACAAAAACTTAATTTACAGTAATTTAACACTATTAACACTTGTAGTTTTGTGTTTTGTTATGTAAGAACGGACCATATTCATTAAGTGTTAGTAAGGGAGAATAACTTTTCTTGTGGTACTACCACCTTATAAAGTCCTTACTAAGCAAAGTATTTTGATATGGTACTACTAATAAGCAATAATGCTGAGGTTATAGAGGGAAAACTCATAGTTAATGGCTTACTGGTTGTATAATAAGGCCATGCAGAATAAGGCATTAATGAGTACGCAATAATGACCAATTAAGAGCCAATATGTTGCTAATTTGCATGCTAATAAGCACCTAATTAATGGTGACTACGTTCCCCATACTAAAGTGTTACCCAGTCTCGTATTGACTATTGGTTGATTTCTGATCCATTATCTGAACATATCTCTTCAGTTAAAATGTTACCAACACCCTTGACGGATCATAAAACTATCTTTTTGGAGCTGTATATGTCTACTAGTCATCAGACTAAAAGAGTCAACTCATATTGGAAATTAAATAATTCTCTTTTATTGAATGAATCTTTGGTAAAGGAGATTAAGATAAAAATAGATTAATGCTGGGATAAGGCATGTGCTGAAAATATGTATGGCAAAAATTGGGAGTTCATGAAATTTGAATTAAGGTCCCTTATAATGAAAAGAGGAGCTGAAATAGTTAAAAACAGAAAAAATGAAGAATCAGAAATTATCTCTGACATTATTGCTATATCATCACAGCCACTTGAAAATTTATCAGACTTTAACAGACTTCAAATTCTGCAATTAAAATTAGATAATCTATATATTCACAAGGCAAAAGGAGCCTTTGTGCGCTCTAGGAGGAGATGGCTTGAGGAGGGAGAGCAAAACTCCAGCTATTTCTTCAAATTAGAGAAACGACATAATACACTTTGCAGCATGACCAAACTGTTCAGATGGTGTCATCACACAAGACCCTAAAAAGATTTCTGAGACATGTGAACTATTTTAAAGACTTATATAAGTCTAAACTGTCAACAAATGACATGGAAAGTTTCTTCAACTCTTTAGGTAATATTGAGAGCATCAGCAATGCTAATAAAGATTTGTGTGATGCCCCCATCACAACATTGGATGTTGAGGATGCTATTAGAAAAATGAATCTCATTAAGAGTCCTGGGAATGACGGATTAACCTCAGAGTTATATAAATGTTTCTCCAAGGACTTATCACGCTTTTTACATAAAGTATATATGGAAAGCATTGCTAATGAAAAGCTCCCTCCTTCACTGTCTCAGGGGTTGATCACTTTGATTCCCAAACCGCAAAAAGACTATTTGTTGTTAGATAATTGGAGACCTATTTCACTCTTGAACAATGACTACAAGATAATTGCTATGTGTTTGGCTAAAAAATTGGAAAGTACACTTAATGACATTATTGATGAAACACAGTCTGGTTTCATGACTGGTAGACACATAACAAACAACATAAGACTGGTGATTGATATCTTGGATCATTCAGAATTAATTACAGATAACAGCTTCATTCTTTTTTTAGATTTTTATAAAGCTTTTGATTCCATTCATATTTAAAGCACTTGACATTTTTGGTTTTGGGAATATGTTTAATATTTAATATGAATATGTCAAGGTTGTCCAATCTCGGCATATCTCTTCCTTCTTCCTATGCAATTACTCTCCATTCATTTCAAAAACAGTGATGTATTGGGTCTCTCTATTGTTGGCAGAACACTGTCTATCACTCAACTTGCAGATGATACAAAACTTTTTTTAAAGAATAAATTTCAAGTTGATAAAGCAATCAAAGTCATTAAGTCTTTCTCAATGGCCTCCGGCCTTAAACTGAACATTTCAAAATGTGAGCTTCTTCCTGTTAATAGTTGCACAGATACTATTATTTCTGGGATCCCTGTGAAGCATAAGGTTAAATATCTTGGTATTATAATTGAAAAAGACCAAAGCTCTAGACCAGGGGTCTCAAACTCAACTTACCTGGGGGCCACTGGAGGTAGAGTTTGGGTGAGGCTGGGCCGCAAGTATTCCACAAAAAAAAAGTACAACCGATCCAATGTTCTCAATCTTTTTTTAAATTTTTTATTTATATATACAGGTGATCAAAACAAGACAGGTAACAGTACAAGTGCAGGAACAAAAACGAACAGTGTGAGACAAAAAGGGGACACCAGGTTCTGTTATGACAAGATGGAATACTAATAAGCTAATAAGCTAAAAACAAAAACAAAACAAAACAACAAAAACAAACAAGCTATCAAATAAGCTCATTGACCTGCACTGCAGGTCAATGAGCTTATTTGAAGCACAGGAGGGGCATCTTGCACATCAAAGGAGAAGGGGTCAGCAAAAATTTGAAAAATGGCTCTGTGTGTCTTGAACTCTGCGAACCTGTGATCAAATTGCTTCTGTAGCTTCACAATGGCATCAGCATACTTCTCACCACTGAATGGTTTGCCTGCATCCATGAGTGCCTTGCATGCTGGGAAATGACAGAGGTTTGTCTGAGAGAGCTGGGCTTTCCATAACACAAGTTTTGTGGAGAATGATCTCACGTTGTCATAGGCAGCACTGACAAGCTGCCCCTGGTTTTCAGTACATTCAGCTCATGTGTGATGTCAACAAGGAAAGCTAAGTCCATGAGCCATTTGGGATCACTTAGCACAGGAACAGCCATCCCAGCCTTCTCCATGAAGGCTTTCACTTCTGCTCTCAACTCAAAAAACCTCTTCAAGACGTTTCCCCTGCTGAGCCAACGTACCTCAGTGAAGTAGAGCACATCCTCATATGCTGACTCTATTTCCTCCAAAAAAGTGCGGAACTCCCAGTGCTTTAAACCCCTGGATCTGATATGGTTGATGCATTTCACAACGGCAGACATCACATTGTCAAACTTCAGGCATTTGCTGCAAAGGGCCTGCTGATGGATAATGCAGTGCAGAGCAATGGCCTCCTCCACACCCTCCTCTTCCAGTTTTTTTTTGAACAAGTGCCACCACTCCATTTCTCCTCCCTGTCATTGATGGTGCTCCGTCAGTTGTTATTCCAGCAAACCTCTTCCATGGCAAACCCGCATCCACAATGGCATTACACAGCTGGCGGAATATCTCCTGAGAGGTGGTCTGGCCATGCATTGGAATCACTGTGAGCACTCCTCCATCACTTCAAAACTGTCGTCAACACCACGGACATAGATTGCGAGCTGCGCAGTGTCAATGATGTCTGTGCTCTCATCACGAGCGACTTGAGTATGCACAGAAACGTTTGGCTTTCTCACGCAGTTGATCATATATGTTACCCGACAGGTCAGAAATGCGCTCTGCCACTGTGTTGGCTGAAAGGCTGATGTTGCTAAACTGACCCTTCTTTTCCGGACAGACTATACTTGCAGCCTGTAACATGCACTTTTTAACAAACTCCCCTTCTTTGAATGGCTTTCCCCACGTAGCTAGCTTCGACTGCTGCATCATTATCTTTGCTAGCTTTCTTGAAGAAATCTTGTCGCTTCAGTAAACATGTTTTAAGATTGGCGACCCGTTTCTCTCTCTCGTCTCCCTGGTATTTTGTATACTCATCAGCATGTCTAGTCGAATATGACGTCTGATGTTGTATTCCTTGTGCACCATAACTTTCTCGGTGCATATAAGACATGTCGGGCTGCCTCTGTGCTCAACAAAAAAATATGCCGTCTCCCACTTTTCCTGAAATTGTCTGTGCTCGTCACCAACTTTTCTCTTCGCGGCAGGTTTTGAGAAAGACATAACTGGGGCTTGCTGACAGGATATATTTCCCTTCCACTTGGTGTCGCTCCGGAATCAAGTTTCAACCAGGTTTCAACCGTTGCTAATTCGCGCTGCCCATTATGGTGCGTTCAAGTTGTGCTCGGAAGTCGGACTTTCTGAGCTCCGAGTTGGACATTTCAACTGGAAGTCTGAAATCCGAGTCATCACTGTCATGAGCCTGCACTATGGTAGCTCATAATTGAAAAATAAAAGCCCAGGGCAAGCGCGGGCCGCACTAACACTATACTTTGATGTCAAGTAGGGGGCCACAAAATAATGTCCCGCGGGCCCGCGGGCCGCGAGTTTGAGACCCATGCTCTAGACCATCTGAAAATTTTAATCCACTTATAGCTTCAGTCCAACAGAGGTTTAACCTTTGGCTTCAAAGAGATTTGTCTATTACTGGAAGATCCTTGGTAGCTAAAGTTGAAGGCCTCTCCAGACTTATATATGCAGCTATGGCACTTGATGTCTCAAAAGACATATGCACTAAAATTGACAGAATATTATTTGAATTTATCTGGAAAAAAAGAATACATTATATTAAGAAGAATGTCATGATAAATAAGTTATGTTCTGGTGGGATTAATTCTTTAGACTTCACCTCCTTAAACTCTTCTTTTAAAGTCAAATGGATCAAACTTTTCTTAAAAAATCCCAACTCAATCTGGAATTTTATTACTGCCCATATATTTAATTCACTTGGAGGAATGCATTTTCTCCTAAGGTGCAATTACAATATTTATAAATTACCGATAAAACTGTCCAACTTTCATAGTCAACTTTTGTTATCCTGGTCAATGATGTACTCACACAATTTTTCTCCCCATAAATATTTCATTTGGAACAATCAAGATATTAGGTTGAAGAACAAATCTTTATATATTAAGAGATGGGTTGATAATAAAATTTTACTTGTTAGTCAATTACTGAATGACAATGGTCAGCTTTTCACTTATGAAGAATTTCTTTCTGTATATGGTTTCCCTGTTACACCAAGAGAATATTCTATTGTATTTGATGCAATACCAGATGGAGTTAGAAGGTTATTGTTGTCTGCTCCTAAAGGTAAAAGTTGTACTATTCCAGGTTTAACTCCTGATGACATATATATTGGTAACTTGTGTCCTTTATTAAGTGATAAAGCCACTAATCAGTGCATTAGAAATATTATTCAGAGAGACATTGTTTCTAAACCTGCAGCCGTTTTCTACTTGAATAATATTTATAATGACATAGATTGGAGGAACACTTGGATTTTATCACGAAAATATTGTATTACAAATAAGGTACGAGAAGTTACATTTAAACTGCTTCACAGATGTTATCCAGTCAAGTCCCTTCTTGTAAAATACAAGATTAATATTGACACACTCTGTTCCTTTTGTGGCAATGTGGATGAAACCATATGTCATTTATTTTGGGATTGTACTTACTCTCATGTTTTTTGGATTGATCTAAATAATCTCATAAATAACAAAATTGACTGTTCTTGTAAACTGAACATCCAACATGTTTTATTTGGTCTGTCACAAAATGAGGAAATAAGTTCGGAAAAAATGTATATTATCAACCTTCTATTAATATTTGCTAAATTTCATATTCATTGTACCAAATTTGCACACCAGCATCCAAACATTAGTGTATTCAAAGCACTTCTTTCATCCTATTTAGGATCTTTAAAAAAAAATGTATGAATCCTAAAGCCAGCAAAACCAGAAGACTATGTGAAGAATATAATTAAACTTAAATCCTGTATCTCGAGCTTTTTTATTTAAAAAAAATTTTTTTTTTATGGATATGTACATTTTAATTGTGAAATAATTTATATTTTTGTAACTATTTTTTCTCCTATTGTGATGTAATATTTTCTTGTTTATATGTTTTGTTCAATAAAGAAAAAGAAAGAAAAAAGTTATGGAGCCCTCCAAGAGAACACACCAACGGACTGTTTATTAAGTCAGGATTAATCAAATTTAAAGATTTAGTTGAGTTACATACCTTGTTAGTTATGTGCAGGGCAAAAAGCAGAGTATTACCAGAAGTTTTACAAAAATTATTTGTTTTTAGTTCAGAGGACGAGGCCCATAGAAGGAGATTTTATTTTAAACATCAGTATGCTCATACCACTTTAAAGCAGATGTGTATTTCAGTATGTGGCGTCAAACTGTGGCATTCTTTATAGTACGATCTAAAGGGTTGTGTTGAGGTGTTTTTCTTCAGCGGATTATACTTTGCGTACTTACAAATAAACAGACTTGTATTCAACAACGATTGTGAATGTTACACTTCTAATAGAACCGAATTAAATCATACGCACACCGAGAGCCACGTTTCACATCACTTTACTTTACTCCATATTTATTCTTCTTCCGCGTTCCGCATCAAAGCGCAACGTAATGAAGTAATCAAACACGACACCCCCTCTTACTTGGATTAGGACTCTAATGTCTCCTTTACATAAACAACAGGTCACTTGAACAACATAACCATATATCTGAATGTTAATAACATATTCTCTCACAGAATAAACATTCCTGCCCCCTAGCATTGTGTATTCATTTTATCTATTACCATACACATGAACATATGCATTCTCACATTGAATTCACTTCATAACAAAACCTGTGAATCTCTGGGGCATCTTTATTTCTCGGCGAGGTCTCTCTGTCTGTGCTGTCAGATGTCGGCATGGGGATGACCCCTGACTGAGTGTCTCTGGTGTGGACCTCTCTGTGTGTTCAAGTCCCTGGTTTTCATTCTCACTCAGTGTTGTCTGTGTTTCTCTTCCAGCAGGTGATGACGTCAGCTCAGCTGGTATGTACCTTTTGACATGGGTTGTGTTTCTGGAGTACTGAGCTCCTGTGGGTGACTCGACTACCACATTGTTACCGTTCTTACTGATTACCGTGTGTGGTGTCTGGTTGAAAGTTGTCGTGAACTTATCTGCCTTGTCCTGTTTCAAAAGGACTTCATCTCCCACTTGTACTTGGGATGGTTTGGCTCCGTGTCGGTCGTCGGCGTATATTTTCGACTTCCCCTTTCGCTCTGCATCAGTGGCCCGTGCCTCCAGGTCACTCCTAGGTGTACTGATGTCTGGCAGCTTTCCTCTCAGCTTTCTGTTGAACAAGAGTTCGGCTGGGCTCTTGCCTGTGGTGGAGTGGTCTATGGATCTGTAGATGGTGACGTACCTCCGGAGTTCCTTCCCCCAGTCCAGTCCCTCCGCTTGTGCAATGCGTATCCGTTTCATGATCGACGCGTTTTGCCTCTCCACTTCTCCATTTGCTTGTGCCCATTTAGGCGTTGTTTTCACATGCTGTATGCCGTTGTCTTGACAGAACTCCTGGAACTGTGATGACAAGAACTGTGGTCCACAGTCGGACGTGATAGAGACAGGTAGACCGTGGCGGCTGAATATGTTCTCTAGACGGTCTATCACTTTGTCTGTCGTGGTGGATCGCATGATCTCGTACTCATAATATCTGCTGTAGTAGTCTACAACTACTAAGATAGAATGTCCTGTTGGTAATGGACCTAACAAATCCGTAGCAATATCCTGCCATGGTCCATCAGCGAGAGCTGTGGGCCGCAATGGCTCTGGTACGTCGGGCCTCGCCACTAGTTGGCACCCGTGACATGACTTAACATATTTCTCTGTTGCCCCGTACATCTCTGGCCACCACACCTTTCCCCTGAGATGCTGTCCCTACAATACCTAAATGTCCTTCATGAGCTAACACTAGAGCTCTGTTCTGTAGGCTCTGCGGTAGAACAATTCTCGTTCCTCTTAACACTAACTGTCTTATAGTGCATAGTTCCTTTGCGATAGGTGCATAGGCTGAACACTTCTCTAACCGGCCACTCTGTATCGCTTTCCTCACCTCATTCAGTTCTTCATCCTCTGCAGAGGCTCTCTCCACCTCTTTTGTAGTCAGCGCCCTGGGCGTTGATTGCACTGCCACAAACCGCGCGTATTCTTCCACTCCATGTGCGTGTGTCGTCTTCTTTGCAGTGTCCCCAGGAGACGAGACAGAGGATCAGCAATGTTGTACTTTCCAGATATGTGTATCACTTGAAAGTCATAAGGTTGGAGACGGAGCACCCAACGCTCAATTCGGGCGCACAGTTTTGATCTGGGGCTATAGATCACCTCCAGAGCCTTATGATCCGTTATCAGGTCGAACCTCTTGCCGTATATGTATGGGTGTAGGCGTTCACATGCCCAAACCAGTGCCAGGGCCTCGCGCTCCGTTTGAGAATATCTCCTCTCACAGTCTGTCAGGCTCCTGCTCACATAACATATAGGCACCATAACTCCCTGCTGTTCCTGTACCAGAACTGCTCCTATGCCTACCAGCCCTGCATCAGCTATCACTTTTATGGGGGCATCTTTATCAAAGTACGCCAGTGTGCCCGCCTCAGCTAACTTATTTTTCAGTGTCTCAAATGTCTGTTTCTGCTCTGGGCCAAAGACAAATGGCACATCCTTTTTGGTCAGTCTCCGCAGCGGCTCTGAGATTGCGGCAAACTGGGGTATGAATCTACTACTGTACCCAGCCAAACCCAGGTAACTGCGGACCTCTGATCTGTTCTCCGGCTCACGTGCTTCGGCCAGTGCTCTCACTCTCTCGCTTGTGGGCCCTATCCCCATCTCTGATAGTAACATGCCCATGAACACTAGTTTGTCCATCTCAAACTGACACTTCTCACCATTTAAGGTCAAGCCGCATCTCTCAAGTCTCTCCAGTACAGCGTGTAGTCACTGGTCATGTGTCTCACGATCCGGTGCATGGACGATGATGTCATCGGATGTGTTTGCAACTCCTTCGATGCCAGCCAGTGCCGTTGCCACTTCATGTTGGTACTGCTCACTCGCAGACGAGACTCCAAATATGAGCCTTTTGCAGGGGTATGTTCCACTGTGCACGGCGAATGTTGTTATGGCTCTTGACTCTGGTGTGAGCTCCATTTGATGGTAGCCCCATTTTAGATCGAGTTTACTAAACACAACTGAACCGTTCATGTCATGTAACAGTTCATCTACTGTCGGGATTGGATATCTTCCCCGGATGATAGCCCTGTTTGCCATTCTCATATCTAGGCATAGTCTGATGTCAGTATCTTTTGCTTTGGGAACTACTACGACTGGGTTTACCCACGGTGTTGGGCCCTTAACCTTTTCGATAATGTCCATGCTTAGCAGCTCCTCTATCTTCTTGTTGACTGCCTCCATCAGATGGAATGGTCGGTACTCGTCTCAGTGGTTGTGCTACGGGTTCCACGTCGTTGTCGATGTGCAGACTGATCTGTTTGGTATTGAGCTTACCAACCCCTGTGAAGAGCTTTGGGTACTTCCTCTTTACCTCTGCCCTGATATCAGTCACCACTGCTACATCTACACCCACTTTTAGCACACCTAGCTCCATAGCTGTCTCTCTCCCTAGTAGTGGTATTCCCTGACCCACTACTACTGTGAACTCTGCTTGGGTTTCCTTTTTCCCTATCTTCACCTCACATGTGAACATTCCCTTCACTGGCAGTGGTTCCTTTGACGAGTATGTATACAGCTTTTTGTCTGAAGTGGAGGACTGACACTTAATTTTTTCTCTTTTTAGTCCTTCCCATGTGTTTTCATCTACTATATTGGTCGTAGCCCCTGAGTCAATTAACATTACTAGGTCTACACCACCCACATTAAATGTTAATCTATCAATATCGCTACTGTCATGTACTACAAATGCATAATCTTTATCCTGTTGCTCTTCCTTTTCTGAGTCTACATATTTCACCGACTGTTTGCCACCTTTAGATTTGCACATTTTCGCACAGTGGTCTTTACCACCGCACCTCCTGCAGGTTTGCCCGCGTGCTGGACATGTTTCATCTTTTGCAAAGTGGTCTCCGTGCCAACGATAGCACACTTTCTCTTTCCCTTTTCCTTCCCCTTCACGTTTTCGGCTCTTCTTGGCCCATTTCCCTTTGGATACCTGGTTCACAGTCTCAGTTGCCTTTGCGTCCGTGTTACTCACTCTCATTGCTGCCATCTGTTGTTCTACTCTTTCACACTGTGCATCAATCTCCAGCGCTCTCGCTAAAGTCAATCCCGAACCCTCCTCAAGCAGCTTTCTCCGCACATATTCTAACGTGCATTTACTCAGCACCGCATCCCAGAGCTGGTTAGACATATCCGCCCCAAAACCACAGTCTTTAGCTGTCTGGCGCAAACGTGTTACAAACTGTTGTACAGTCTCGCCATTGTTCTGTGACAATTGGTAGAAAGTCTGGCGCGCGAATGCGGTATTCACCTGAAGCACAAAATAGTTGTTTAGTGCATCCACTGCTTTGGCATAATTTCAGGACCTCTCGTGTCGTCAAGGGTAGAGAAAACGTCCTGCACATCTGTCCCTGCGTGATGCAAAAGTAATGCTCTTCTCCTAATCTTTGTACTTGCGTTGACATTGTCCGTCATTGTCAGACCTTTACCATCTGCGAACAACTCGAAAGCCGTTAGCCATCTACTCCAACGAGGACCTTAGCGTAGGAGGCTCGTTGTAGCAATCAAACTTTGGCACGTTGGTGTTCTCCATCTCGCGGACGAACTAAACTCACTTTCCAGATTTAACTATTCGAATTTAGTATCCTCGTCGCCACTGTTACACTTCTAACTTGCATATTGTGCCAAGTAGAACCGAATTAAATCATACGCACACCGAGAGCCACGTTTCACATCACTTTACTCCATATTTATTCTTCCTCCGCGTTCCGCATCAAAGCACGACGTAATGACGTAATCAATACACGACAGTGAATTGATTTTCTTTCTTCACAAGGCATTTGCATTCGCTTTTATTAGATGTGACCACCGCGCCTTTTTTAATCTCATGAACACACTGTACAAGTGCACACGCCAGACTGCGTGATCACTTCGCCGCTGAATCTACGGTGGCTCATAAGGTACCAACAGTGCAATATACAAAACAGCCGTAAGGGAAATTCGCACCACAGAGTACACAGTTTTTATACATTTTAACAGGTTGTAAAAATACTACCTTTCAGTTCAATAAAATGTATAAGGAAATAATAATTAGACAATATGAAGTTGTCCGGTAATGGGTTTTCAGTAGATGTTGAATTGTTGTGTATGGCTTCTTGATTCTTTTTCATTTCTCATGTTGCTGTAAGTATTAGTTGTTGAGTAACTGACTGACAGACCATCTAGTCTACTACTACTACTTTCGGCTGCTCCCGTTAGGGGTCGCCACAGCGGATCATCCGTTTCCATTTCTTCCTGTCTTCTGCGTCTTCCTCTGTCACACCAGCCACCTGCATGTCTTCCCTCACCACATCCATAAACCTCCTCTTTGGCCTTCCTCTTCTCCTGTTCCCTGGCAGCTCCATATTCAGCATCCTTCTCCCAATATACTCAGCATCTCTCCTCCACACATGTCCAAGCCATCTCAATCTTGCCTCTCTTGCTTTGTCTCCAAACCGTCCAACCTGAGCGGTCCCTCTAATATAATCGTTCCTAATCCTGTCCTTCTTCGTTACTCCCAGTGAAAATCTTAGCATTTTCAACTCTGCCACCTCCAGCTCCGCCTCCTGCCTTTCGTCAGTGCCACTGTCTCCAAACCATATAACATAGCTGGTCTCACAACCATCTTGTAAACGTTCCCTTTAACTCTTGCTGATACCCTTCTGTCGCAAATCACTCCTGACACACTTCTCCACCCACTCCAACCTGCCTGCACTCTCTTTTTCACCTCTCTACTGCACTCCCCGTTACTTTGGACAGTTGACCCCAAGTATTTAAACTCAAATGCCTTTGTCACCTCCACTCCTTGCATCCTGACCATTCCACTGTCCTCTCTCTCATTCACGCATATGTATTCCGTCTTGCTCCTACTGACTTTCATTCCTCTTCTCTCCAGTGCATACCTCCACCTCTCCAGGCTCTCCTCAACCCGCACCCTACTCTCGCTACAGATCACAATGTCATCCGCGAACATCATCGTCCATGGAGACTCCTGCCTGATCTTGTCCGTCAACCTGTCCATCACCATTGCAAACAAGAAAGGGCTCAGAGCCGATCCTTGATGTAATCCGACCTCCACCTTGAGCCCATCTGTCATTCCAACCGCACACCTCACCATTGTCACACTTCCCTCATACGTATCCTGCACCACTCCTACATACGTCTGCAACTCCTGACTTCCTCATACAATACCACACCTCCTCTCTCGGCACTCTGTCATAAGCTTTCCCTAAATCTACAAAGACACAATGCAACTCTTTCTGGCCTTCTCTATACTTCTCAATCAATATTCTCAAAGCAAACATCGCATCTGTGGTGCTCTTTTGTGGCATGAAACCATACTGCTGCTTGCTGATCGTCACCTCTCCTCTTAACCTAGCTTCTATTACTCTTTCCCAAATCTTCATGCTGTGGCTGATCAACTTTATACCTCTAGTTGTTACAGTTCTGCACATCGCCCTTGTTCTTGAAAATCGGTACCAGTATGCTTCTTCTCCACTCCTCAGGCATCCTCTCACTTTCCAGGATTGTGTTAAACAATCTAGTTAAAAACTCCACTGCCATCTCTCCTAAACATCTCCATGCCTCCACAGGTATGTCATCAGGACCAACTGCCTTTCCACTCTTCATCCTCTTCATAGCTGCCCTCACTTCCTCCTTGCTAATCCGCTGAACTTCCTGATTCACTATCCCTACATCATCCAACCTTCTCTCGCTCTCATTTTCTTCATTCATCAGCCCCTCAAAGTATTCCTTCCACCTTCTTAGCACACTCTCCTCGCTTGTCAGCACATTTCCTTTGCAGCTTGGTCCCTCTGTCTAGCCAATTGGTACAAGTCCTTTTCTCCTTCCTTAGTGTCTAATCTGTCATACAACTCACCATACGCCTTTTCCTTTGCCTTTGCCACCTCTCTCTTTGCTTTATGCTGCATCTCCTTGTACTCCTGTCTACGTTCTTCATCTCTCTTACTATCCCACTTCTTCTTTGCCAACCTTTTCCTCTGTATAATTTGCTGTACTTCCTCATTCCACGACCAAGTCTCCTTGTCTTCCTTCCTCTGTCCTGATGACACACCAAGTACCTTCCTAGCTGTCTCCCTCACTATTTCTGCAGTGGTTGTCCAGCCATCTGGCAACTCTTCACTACCACCCAGTGCCTGTCTTAACTCCTGCCTGAACTTCACACAACAGTCTTCCTTCTTCAACTTCCACCATTTGATCTTCGGCTGTGTCTTCACTCGCTTCCTCTTCTTGGTCTCCAAAGTCATCCTACAGACCACCATCCGATGCTGCCTAGCTACGTTCTCCCCTGTCACCACCTTGCAGTCTCCAATCCCTTTTAGATGGCGCCTTCTACATAAGATATAGTCCACCTGTGTGCACTTTCCTCCACTCTTGTATGTCACCCTGTGTTCCTCCCTCTTCTTGAAATATGTATTCACCACAGCCATTTCCGTCCTTTTCGCAAAATCGACCACCATCTGTCCTTCCACATTTCTCTTCTTGACTCCATACCTTCCCATCACCTCCTCATCACCTCTGTTCCCTTCACCAACATGTCCATTGAAATCCGCTCCAATCACCACTCTCTCCTCCTTGGGTACCCTCTCCACCATGTCGTCCAACTCACTCCAGAATTCTTCTTTTTCATCCATCTCACACCCAACTTGCGGGGCATATGCGCTGATAACATTCAGCAATAAACCTTCAATTTCCAGCTTCATACTCATCACTCTGTCTGACACTCTCTTCACCTCCAGCACGCTCTTGACATACTCTTCCTTCAGAATTACCCCTATCCCATTACTCCTCCCATTCACACCATGGTAGAAGAGTTTGAACCCACCTCCGATACTCCTGGCCTTACTCCCCTTCCACCTGGTCTCTTACACACACAGTATGCCTACCTTTCTTCTTTCCATCATGTCAGCCAGCTCTCTCCCTTTACCAGTCATAGTGCCAACATTCAAAGTTCCAACTCTCACCTCCACATGCCTACCCTTCCTCCTCTCTAGCTGCCTCTGGACATGCTTTCCCCCTCTCCTTCTCCTTCGCCCAACAGTAGCATAGTTTCCACCGACACCCTACTGGTTAACAGTACCGGTGGCGGTCGTTGGTAACCCGGGCCTCGACCGATCCGGTATGTAAGTCTTATTTATGATCCGCATATTTGATTTGGCAAAGATTTTACGCCGGATGCCCTTCCTGACGCAACCCTCCCCATTTGTCCGGGCTTGGGACCGGCACTAAGGATGCACTGGCTTGTGCATCCTCAGTGGCTGGGTTACAGACCATCTAGTCTGTTGTTTATTAATGTTTGAGTAAGGGGCAGGCAAAATAAGATTTTCTTCTCCCTGCTCCTTTTCAGTCATGGAATGTGTAAATTGAGTTGTATTTGATCATAAATTGATTGTTCCTTCTGGAGCTGTGCATTATCATGAGCGGAATAAACTATAATGAAATGAAATGGTCTTCGGTTCGATTCCAGCCGGCAACCTTTGTTGTATGTTATACCCATATCTCTCCCTCATTTCCTGTCTGCCTCGCCACTGTCATTTAAAAAGGTGAAAATACCAAGAAGTAATGTGAATAACGGGAGTACTGCCTCATACTTTTCCACTTCGAATACAGGCGAACGTAAATAGCCTACTCTGCTATGCAACTGCAATGACTTCAGTCTTTTTTTGGTGATAATCCGCGTCTTTATTGGCGCATCACCGGCCCTCTGAGAGTGGTTACCCTAGTAACGTTGCGTGAACAACCAGAGGGTGCCAAACGATTTCCTTATTTGACTACAAGTCCCATAAGAAGGTTGGTGCTCTTACGTTATCGGCAGTAGCCAGTGACGCGGTGTTCCGTCGCCGGTGAAGAAGTTTGAAAACAAACATGTGAAACTTTTAGCGTGCTGCGTCTGTAACTATGTGATTGTTTTGATCAACCAAATTCATAAGACTAGATCTGAAAAACAAGCCAAGTTGATAAGTAGCGTAGCGGAAGACAAATCAGGTAAGTAAGCGTCAGAGTTTACAGCGCTTTTTTTTGGTCATGAGGCTGAGAGTGGATCAACACGCTGTCTTTCACACGTCACTTCACGACTAGCTAACCACTTACATAAAAAGCTGTGCTGATTTGATATTGTCAGCCTTGTGGATGATGTTAAGCGTTGGTGATTTTGAGTTTGACTTAACGTAGCACCATTAGACATTATTAGGAACATGTTAGCCACTAAGCTAAATACCAGGTTATTGCTAAGGTGACTCTGGAGGTGCAGTCCCATAATCGTTCAGCTGTCATGGCCGCCTGTCTGCCAAAAAAAAAAATTCTGTATGAGTGAGTTGCAAGCATGAATGACCCCACTGTGTTTGAAACGTCATGGCTCTTTGCCAAGTCAGATTCAAACGTCTCAGCACGAGTATTGCGCGTATTGGGGAGCAACGTGTCAAACAAGAAAAAGAAAGCAAGCATAATTTGAGTTTTAACATGAGCATGTTTTAATAAGTAAAGGTGCATTTCCATATATGCTTGTTTTTCTCAGTCATCGGATGTCTTCTCTTCTACCTTTGCTTGCCAGTTTAGAATACTGGTCCTTGCTTCAGCGTCTTCAGTATTTGTTATTTGCATTTATGTCCTAATGTTCTGCTTCTATATTTCCACACACCTAAGTCCTTTCCTTTGTTTTCTTTACTGATGGTGCCTTTGTAATTGTTTAAGCAGCATAGTCATCTTTTCAAATTCATGTTGTATCTGCGTGCTAGCTGTTTTAAACTTATCTCCTTGTATTCTCTTTCCCACCATGTTTTATTCTAACCCTTTACACAATTTTTCTGCTTTGGTTTAAACCTCACTCATCTTTTTCTCCTTTCTAATCTCCCCTTGTCTCTCCTCTTTTCCTCCCTTCTTCCTTTTCACTTCCTTCTCTTCCTGATGTCTCCCGGGTAGCAATGGCTTCCCCTGCAGCTCCTTCAGAAACAACTGTTGGGCCACCAGCTACTGTGGACGCTAAAGCGGAGCTTGCTGCCCTCCTGGACCAATGGGAACAGAAGCAGCAAGGCACCACTGAGGAGCTGGTCTCTATCCTCACAAAGTCAGTATTGACTTTGTCTAAAGAAGAATCCTTATGGCGCTTGTCAGAGTGAATCAGTTCATTTGGATACAACATTTATTGACAGATACATTTCATCACTCATCTAATGCCCCTTTTCCACTACATGGTACCGGCTCAACTCGACTTTTTCGTTTTCCATTACTGGAAAGTACTGGCATTTTGGTAACTGTTACCACTTTTCTGGTACCACCTTTGTTGAGGTTCCAAAAAAACCGGAGTGGGTACCAAAATCAGTGCAAACCAGCTACACTGAGGGGGTACTGTTATGGTAATGGAAAAATGACACTCTGCAAGTTGAGTTGAGTGATGACCTCCTCATTATAAACTGACTGCAGGTCCCCACCCTTATAAACAATACAGTGGCGTAACGACCAAAACCAATGATCAGTTTCATGTACCGATATGGGCATGATCATTAACTAGAGTTTCAACAGCCATGCATATTATTCACAGAGGGTTTGGGAATGTTTGCAGTCACAACATTGTAAGATGGTGACAGATGTACTCTTAGGCCCCTCCCTCGGTTCAGGGATGGTCGTTCCCTCTTCACATAGATGGCCTCTTTGACCCCCCGTTCAGACTCGCGTTCCTCCTTATCAAGGATGTGCACATCGTCATCCTTGAAAGAGTGGCCACTGGCCTGTAGATGGGTGTAGATTGCAGAGTCCTGGCCTGATGCGTTAGCTGTTCTGTGTTGGGCCATTCTCTTGGCCAGCATCTCTTTAGTTTCCCCAATGTACAAGTCACGGCAATCCTCCCGGTACTTAACAGTGTACACTATGTTGTTCTGTTTGTGCCGGGGGACCCAATCCTTGGGGTGGACCAACTTCTGGCACAGCGTGTTTTTGTCTGCCTAGACTTTGGTCTAGTTAATGGTCACGCCCACATTTGCATATGAAACTGATCGTTGGTTTCGGTCGTTATTCAGCTGTATTGTTTATAAGGGTGGGGATACCTGCAGTCAGTTTAGACTGAATGACTGACTGATTTAGATGAGTGATGAAACATATCTATCAGCAAACGTTGTATCCAGATGAACTGATTAAACGTTCTTTGGTTTTCTCACCTGGATTATTGATCATGCATAAAGACATTATTGCACTTGTGTTTCTTCTTCGATAGTTAAGTGTGGAGTAATAAACAGAAAGTGAGATGCAATAAGAATTGACATTGAGCACATCCTAGCGTTGCTGCTTTTCTGTCTCCCTGTGTTTCTGGGTATACTGTGTAATTCTAAAGGAAATGACAGTGTCTCCCCTGTTTGCACATAGAATCTCTGATCTAATTGAGCATGAAACAGAGGAGTACCACAAGGCAGACCCTGATCCATTTGATGACCGCCATCCAGGTGAAGCTGCACAACTTGTGTACCACAAATATTTAGACAAGACAATAAGATAAGCTGAACTCACCAACGGTAGTTAACAATAGGTGAATGTTGTGTGTGTTTGTACAGGACGGGCAGACCCAGACTGCATGCTGGGACACATCCTGAAGATGCTTCTCAGGAATGAGGACTTTACCGATGCGGTGAGGAATGCTGTTTCTTTTCTTTTTTTTTGTTTTGGTGTAATTGTGGTCTGAGTAGAGCTCTTTTACAGCAAAATGGAGCAGAGTGGCATTCAATCCAAAGTAAAATATCAATTATCTGGGAAAAAAAGCCATCTTATTTAAGTGTTTTTTTGTCTCTTGGTCTGTCATTGCCTGAAAAAGATTCAAACTTGGTCTAGGTTAGGTTAAGTACCTGCTGTGACTGATAAATTGCTGGCATTCCATTTGTTCCAGTTAGTGATCAGTTACGTGATGACCAGCAGAGAACTGAGTCTCAATACAGCAGCATGTCGTCTGCTTCAGAACATTATGCCAGGCCTGGAGAGTGATGTGGTCTTCCAAGAAAGGGTATGGTATTATCAGACCTTAATTACTCTATAGATAGGTCTACTTTTTCAAAGACAGTAAAGAGAAACAATCAAGTTTGAAAGGGGTAAGACAACATGCAACCAGTCACCAGGACTTGGTATGAATTTGTTGTCATGTTTATTTATTTTTTTATTATTATATTTTTTCAGACACAGTATTACCAGTGTGTTTTGCAATCCATGTCAGTAAAACTGATTATATCCAAACAGAGGAGTAGTTATTAGTGTGTTAATTGTGATAAAAGAAACATTAGTTGATAAATTTGTCAGCATTAATGATTAGTTGAAAACGAAATGATTGTAATTGCAGTGTGTCTTATCTTGCAAGAGCAAGTTGACAAGTGAAAGTTGCAGACAAATCTTTATATCTAAAACAAGATAATGTTGAACCACTATCACAATTTCATAATTTTTTTGCATTTGATGCTATGTCCCTGGTCCAGCGCACATGTATTTGTCCGCACCCCTATGTTCACCAGTGTGATTTTGTGAAGTTGAAAATTATTACCTTTCTATATATGCCAATTTATTTTACTTCTTACTGAGACTTGGAGTTCTTCTGAGTAGGTCTGCTATGTGCTGTGTCTCAACAGGAGGGTTTGGTTGAGAGGCTGTTCAGTTGGGCCCGGGAGGCAGAGCGACCGCTGTGCATCTACGCCGCTGGTCTATTGGCAAGAGCCATGTGCAACCAGGAAATAGCTGCCAACTATAGGGAGGAGAACTCTCAGCTGGTGAGTAACACACTCTGAAAACATACACTTGTATGCATGTCCACATGCAAAATTATTACAAGCTCACACATACAACTGAGGAGTGTAAACAAAGACATATGCAAAATCACATTTCACTATTGCTCCATCGTGACATGAAACACATTACAGCTGAAGAAATGTGCAGAATATATAAATAACTGCACAACAACAACAAAACATTAAAAAAAGGCTACAGGAAAAAATCCATAAAAGTCATAGGGACTTAGATGTTGTGTCAAGGTTTTGAAAGGTCTATAATTTAAGGGGCAGAGCCGTAAGGGCTTTAAAAACAATCAGAAAGATGTTTAAATCATTTCTTAAACCAACTGGGAAGAGCAGGGCTTACATGTTCCTTTTTCCTGAAGCCTTTCAGCAGCCTAACTGCAGCATTCTGCATTTGTTGCAAGCAGTACAGGAAAGACTACCCCAGTAAACTTGCAATTACAATAGTGTAGTCTAAAAGAGATTAGGGTTTGGAGGACTATCTCTCTTATTGCGTAAAAAATGACTCAAAACCGAAAGTCACTAGATTTTCTAAGATCTTGTACACTTTTTAAAGGTAGAATTAATGCGAGTTTTTGTAATGGCTCATAGTAACTCAACCTGCTTAACCCAAACTTTTAGGTACCCCTCATGATCCGGCGTCTGTTTGAGCTGCAGTCTGAAGAGTTAACAGAACACTCCAGTCCTGCTAAGACCCACCTGAGCCTCTTTCACAAACCTGGAGACGAAGTGAATCGAACTCTGAGCGCCACACTCACAACAGATCCACAGCCATTGAGGGAGGATGAGGAAGAGGAGAGAGAGGAGGAAGAGAGGAGAGAGAGACAGGAGGAGGAGAGCAGGTCAGCATCAGAGGGCAGATCCAGACCATCATTTGTGTTGGTCACCGCTCAAAAAAGGAACAGTAGCTGTAACAGCGGCAGGGGTGTTTCTGGGTCAATCCGACTGCTCCCAGACCCTGTGTACCAACCCACCCCAGACCCAACCCTCAGGGAATCGGAGGGGATACTGGAAGGAGGAACAGGAGGGGGAGGAGGAAAGAAGAAGGTGGTTAAAGAGAACGGAAGAAAGGCAAAACAGAAACTGAACTTCACCTCCTCTGCCCCAGGCACAGAAGATTGGGAGGAGGGGAGCAAAACTAGTGGCCAGCTGGCCAATAGCACCTCTTGGTTTGAGATGAGCTCGATGGTGATTGGCTCAAACTACTGCCTGTCACCACTGAGCCTGGCCATGGAGCAGAGGCTGATTCTTCAGTATCTAACACCACTTGGAGATTATCAAGAGGTGAGAATACAACCAAACCAATCCAAACCTCTCGGTCATGGGCATCTCTGTGTAGGATGACTGTCCTACCTCACCCAGAAAAACATAAAAAAGAAACTGTTGAGTCATGTCTTGGTTGCAGATTGAACTAGATCTTGAAGAACATCATGACACCCTCTTATTGATGGATAATATCCCCTCTGCGTATTTAAGATGGTCTCAAAAAAATCCCTAGGGGATTATGGCTGTGACATTTAGATTAGTAACTACTGGCTGTTAGTGGTTTTGTTGATCCATGTAGCTTGATTGACTAGTAGACTTTTTGTGGTTTTGGAAAAAAAAAATCTAAAATAGAAATTTAAATGAACATGCAAATTCTATAGATATCACATAATTATGGGCTAACTTCGTCTCTTCTTTCTACCATGCAGTTACTGGCTGTGTTCATGCAGCTTAACACCAGAGCCCTGCTGATGAGCTACATTGACCTCAGGCGGACCAATGATGTTCAACTCACCTTCGAAGCCCTGCTGGTAATACAATCACTGCTATCACAGACTACCAAAGTATCATCACTGTAACACTGCACTATTTCAAAAAATCAGTTCAGAACCAAGATATTTTTTCTTTGTTTCCATGATTTTCCTCATCATTTATGTACTAGAACCTTTTCAGATGCCAAGCTCAGATATCAGCATTCACTGGTCTCAAATCTGGAGGCAGATTTCACTGAAGTTGCAAAACTCCAAACCCTTTAAATATAAAGAAAGGCACAACTTTACAGACAGTTTCTGAGTATCTAAGTAGGTTGCCTGGCTCACCAGTCAGCCAGCTAGCCAGTAAATTACATAATCAGCTAGATAGCTAGTTACAGTAGTTATTTACTTAGCCAGTTAGTGAGTCTTTACATAGTCTGCCTGTCTGCCGTTAAGTAACCCCCCAGTCCCACATATCAGCTGTGTCTGTTTGTCAGTGATAATCCAATCCCTTATGGGTGAGGCTCTTCCACACTCCATATAAGTGACACCCACCATCCATAACTGACAGATGTCTGAACGTCTACACTACAGGACTGTCTTTGAATGGCTGTTTGTGTACAATACGCAAACAATGTGAAAGATACCTAGCGCTGTTAGGAAATTTGTATCCCAGAGAGGGGAGAGCAGGATTTGTTGTTGGAATATTGCAAAAAGAGATCCTGATTGGACATTGGCATGCAAGAAAACACATCAGTCTATGTGATGGTTTCTACGTTTCCTTTTCACGTCATGTCCTTGAGAGACTGGTTAAGTTCACAAATCTACAAACTCTACTGGTCTGGTGACTCAATGCTAAGTCTCAATTCTACCCGCTAATGCCATTCTTTGAAATTTCTACTTCTTGTTGTGCGCTGTCCACTGCAAGATTATTAAAAATTATTTTAAGAAAATAAACATGCCTTATTTCTAGAAATCTTATCTACTTTTTTGCCCAAAAAGAAAAATAATCGTGTCAAGCATGTTTTATGTAAGAAAAGCAACCTTGTTTTTAGACACTTTATCTTTCTTTATCTCACTAAGATATTGCAGCTAATTTTGAGCTGATTGATCTAAAGACAAGCTCTACACATGCACAACATCAGAGGAACCAGATTTCTTTTCCTGATTTTAAGAATTATCACTGGGAAAGTGCCCAAATCACATTGTTCAGGTGGACACCAAGCCTTGAAGTTGAAGTTGGCAACTCTGTATAATTTTTTTTATTTATAAATTTATTTCTGATTTTTCCCTTTTTCTCCCAGTTTAGTGGCCAACCAATCCCTATTTTAGTTCAAACACCCACCCTCGTACTGCATGCGTTCGCCAACTACATCTCTCTGGCCAGCAGTCTCGAAGGAGACGCCTTGCCACTTTCGTGACAAGGCGAATTCAGGCCGAACCACTGCTTTTTCCGACACACACAGAGACGCATTCATGTGACGAACACAAGCCGACTCCACCCCCCTCCCGAAGACAGCGTTGCCAATTATTGCTGCTTCATCGTGACCGGGGCGCGAACCCCGGTCTCCAGTGGGCAACTGCATCAACACAAAGCCAATGCTTAGACCGCTACACCACCGCGGACCCAAACTCTGTATAATGTTTGTGCCAGAATTAGGAACCATAAAAGCCGTGAGTTTAGCTGTGACGGTCTCACTCTGCTTTATTTCATCAATAAAGTCTTCTGTTCTCAGACTCTGTTGTCTGCTATTCCTTATCTTGGGGTGAAATTGAACTACAATTAAAACTAGCCTCTTATACCTTATTTCAAGACAGATTTACGAACTAAATTCATCTTCTTTTAAGAAATATCACCTCATTATAAACATTCGTCTTATATTAGACAAGCTAATTTAAAGAATAAAATGCTTACTTTAAGATAACTTAAAACACATTTACTCAATTTAAGCAAGTTTATCCAATATACTTCCGTTGTAGTTGCTTATGACAAGCCCAATTGATTATTTTTAGGGATGTTGGTTAGAAATTTTGTCTAGTTTTAAGTTTTCCAGTGGCTAGAATTTTATGCTTGTTTCAAGAGTCCTTACCAAGAAAGAAATGCTTACCCCGTTGGCAGATTTTTTTTGCTTGAAACATGAAACATTTACTACTTTACAGAAAATGTGACTTCTTTTTAGTAGTGTATTTTTTGCAGCGTCCCATACTGGGAAGGGCCCAGCTGTCATCAGCAATACTTCATCTTCACTTGCAACCACCTACATTTTTTTTGGGGGGGGGGGCTTCATTATATAATTTAATGGTTATTGTGTCTTTAGGTGATGTGGCACTTCAGTTTCTTTCAGACATAAAAAAACATGTACATCTAAAAGTAATGCTTGAACACAGACATATTCACTTATGGTGATTAACTCTCATTTTTTATAACTGATTATGTTGATATTTCACTTAAATTACAAATTAAACAACATTGGCACAAATGTGAGTTTCATATTTGTCACTCTCCTCCACTTGTCTTTTCAGTACCTGGCCTCCTTGCTCCTCCATAAGAAGTTTGCAGCAGATTTCATAGCGCAGGGAGGAGTCCAGATGCTACTAGAGATCCCGAGGCCGTCTATGGCAGCCACTGGAGTTTCTCTGTGTCTGTACTACCTGGCTTACAACCAGGATGCTATGGAGAGGGTGGGTTTGTGAAAAGCACTATATGAATATTGTTGTTATTATAATACACACCAAGACAGAACTCCCTATACACACACACACACACACACACACGTGCACAAACATACAAACATAGACTTCCTACACTCAAATTCTGTTGCTTCTGTGTGTGATTTTGTGTGCCATCTAGGTTTGTATGCTGTCCGACAGCGTGCTTTCAGACATGGTTTCCTACGCTCTGTGGCTGCTGGAGTCATCCCACGCCTCGGGCTGCTGCCACGCTACCATGTTCTTCTCCATCTCCTTCTCCTGCAGGGCTGTGCTGCAGCTCTTTGACAAACAGGATGGCCTACGCAGGCTGGTCAACCTGGTTAGTTTAAAAGCGAATGACAAAGATAATTTTTAATTGTGAAAAATGTCATTAATATAAGCAATCAATAGACGCTCCCTGATCACTACTGCATCACTACTTGTAGAATACTAAACTTTTGTAAATCCTAAGAAACTAAACTGGTGGTTCAGTCACCACTAGTCAAGGCCTCACAGTTAACTTTCTTCCTTTGTTCCTCTTTTGTTCTTTCTTTCTGTCTTTCTCTCCTTTTTCCTACTTCTTTTCCTGTAATCCTTTCCTTCATCCAGATAAGCACCTTAGAGATCCTGAACATTGAGGATCCGGTATCCGTATTGAGTGATGACCAGGTCTTCTCCAGCCGGCAGACAGCCAAGCACACCTGCATGGCCCTGCGCAGGTGAACCTCTCTTTCCTCTTTTTTTGTGTTCTCTCTTTCCCAAGGGTTTTGTCCTCAGACAGTCGGTTGGCATAGCAGTATTGTACCAGTGACACAAGATGACCCATAAGAATACATGAATTGTATGCAACTAAAAAGAATACAGACAGATTAAGACAATGCAGTGAACCAGTTGATACAACCAAGCAATTTAAGTGTGTCATGCTTTAGTCTTCCACATATGCAAATATAGTCAAGTTAATTTTATAGCCCATTATCACAAATAACAAATTTGCCTCAGCGGGCTTTACAGCAATACAACATCCTGTGCTTAGACCCTCTAAAATACACAGTGATACATATACAATGAATGAAAAAAAAAAAAACGGTAAAAACTCAGATAAGTAGAATAAGTTAAAAAGTTTCCATTACCTTTTCATCTATGAATTAAGAAATACAATAGCCTTGGGCGGCATGGTGGCCCAGTGGTTAGCACTGTTGCCTCACAGCAAGAAGGTCCTGGGTTCAAACCCTGGGGTTGTCCAACCTTGAGGTCATCCCAGGTCATCCTCTGTGTGAAGTTTGCATGTTCTCCCCGTGTCTGCGGTGGGTTTTCTCCAGGTGCTCCGGTTTCCCCCATCATCAAAAGAAACATGCATGTTAGGATTTATACTCTTGTCTACGCCCCTGAAGAACTGGAGTTGGTCCCCGGGTGCAGCATGAAGGCGGCAGCCCACTGCTTCTAGCTACACAGATCACAGCTAGGATACCTAGTGGATACCTCGGGGGAGGAATAGGCTACGGCAGTAAACCCCTACAGAAAATCAACATCTACAGTGCTGTTTTTTTTGTGTGTGTGTGTTTTGTTTTTCTTGCCCTTTTGTATCTGTTTAAGTCGGAGAGTAATGCCGGCATTGTGTGTGGCTGCCGCTTCTCCCTCTCATAGCCCCCCCTTCCCATCCATCCCTGTATGTCTGTGTTATGTTTATCTGTTGTCTTGTTTCACCACCATTTATTGTAAAGCAACTTTGAGTGTTAGAAAAGCGCTATATAAGTTTGATTTATTATTATTATTATTATTGTCTAGGTACTTTGAGGCCCAATTGGCAGTGAGGACTGAACAGGTCAAACAGTCCTTGCATGGATCAGAGGGGGGTGCTAGTGTTCCCCAGCAGCCATATTACAAGGTGAGAGTGCTGGATGGTTTTGGTGGATCATGCTGTATGTTAACAGTTGTCACTGCTGTGCTTCCATTAGCAAGATATTAGTTGTTTTAGAAGTACATGCCTATTCCCATCTCTCTACAACTGGACAAACTGGGGTCCTTCCATCTTAATGTAGCAGTCGGTATCGTGTAAATATTTTAGTATGGCAATGAATGTTTAATTGTTGTTATTTCCTTGGAAAACTGTGTTCAATGGAAAACATTTAGAGATGGTAGCATATGTTATTTTACTTTGTGTAACCTTCATACAGGGAAAAATTAAAAACCCTCTTTGTGTTGTACGATAGCCAACCTTTAAAAGTACTACAAGGTCCATTTTGAATGACTTTGTCATTCTTCTGAAAATAAAAACGGCTTTGCAACAAAAAAACAAAAAAAGGCACAGATTACGATAGGAAAGAAAAAGTAACGAAAAAAATATTCATTCATCATTAGTTGCTTATATATATATATATATATATATATATATATAAATTTGTTTAAAGAAACACGATAAAAGTGCTCAACAAATGAGGAGCAGAGTGAGGAACAAATTGTTGAGCACTTTTATCTACACCGTTGATGGTTTCTGGAAGAAAAGAAAAAAACGCTATTTCTGCCCCTTACCCTGTTGAGCACTTTTGAAGCCACCATGGACCCAATGAATTTTATACACACATATATATATATATATATATATATATATATATATACTATATATGTAGGAAAAAGAAAAACTTTAATACGCAGCAGGGCACCCAACGTTGGTGTGTGTGTGTGTGTGTCTGTGTGTGTATCAATATAGATGTAGGAAAAAAAACTTGCAATACATAGTAGTACAAGCTTGTTTCGTGCGTCGCGCACTCATCAGCTGCTAATGTAATTAGCAGCTTTTGAATCACATTAGCAGCTGATGAGTGCGCAACGCACGAAACAAGCTTGTACTGCTATATATTAATTTTTTCCTATATCTTTATTGAGATATATATATATATATATATATATACATGCAAAGACCTTTACTTGTATTTTTTGCGCATATGTAAGGCAGCTGGATGCCTCTTTAGTTTAAAAAAAGGAAAAGGTGGAGAGGGGTTGCAGAATGGTAAAATTTGAATTGGGTCAAATTGATTTAAACTGATTAAATTCAATGATTTTTGATAATATTCTTATTTTGGGGATGCATGTTTGTGGGTGCTTTTCAGGCCTGTACATACAGCAGGGAGCAGGTGGTGGAGATGATGGAGTTTCTCATAGAATGTGGTTCCCCTCAGCTCCACTGGGAGCCTGTAGAGGTTTTTTGCAAGCTCTCCTGTGTTCCTCTCATGCTGCAGCTCATATCTACGGCCTGCGACTGGAGGACTTACTACGGCAGGTAAGGCAAGCACTAGCTCGGGTGCAGACATCTTGTGGAAGTAGCCAAGTGAAATTTAATGTCACGGATCCAAGCTTTATATTTGCAGATTACACTGATTGTGTCCTTGATACCCTCTGCTCTCATCGCAATCATTTTCAAGAGGTGAATTTACAGAGGCCTACGTTTTAATCACTCGAGCCCACGGGTTAGTGGGAATGCAGATGAAACGTCTTGTTGCATTTCATGAAAAGGATACATTTATGGATGCAATGTATTTATTTGATGGCAGAAATTCACAAAGCATAAAAACAATCATAGCAGAATTTTACAATCAAGTCTTCTCTCTTCTCACTTGTCGCCTCTCGATCTCTCCCTTTCTCCTCTTTTATCCAGGGGTATTTCACTGTGTTGGACAGCATGCAGTATACTATACAACATGTAAAATAGTAATATCTAATATATTTAATGCAAACATTAACATATTAATAACCTCTGGTGTTCTTCCTGTTTTTTCTCTCCTTAATGTGCTGTTACCTGTCTCTCTCTTTTGCTCGCTCTCCTCATCGTTTAATTTCTGTCTTTAAATCCCTCCAAGTCATCTCTCTCCGTCAAGTGTGATGTAAAAATAAAGTCTTAGACAATATACCACAAAGAATAAGTAATATATTGACAATCTTAAATATTTCACTTTAGTCCTGTTTTTTGCCTGTCTGTCTGTCTCACCCCATTTACACTTGGTATTAAAATGTGATCTCTATCCGCATACGTTATCCAAATAATAAACGATCCGATCTTACTTTTGCGTTTACACTTGATATGCATTTGAGATCAGATCTCTGTCACCCAGAGCAAAACCTGTGTGTGAGTAATTTGAGGCGGCGGCAAATCAGCTGTGTGGATCAGTTGTTCGGCAAAGTCAACCTGCCCACAGAGGCCTCGTTGGCCTTATTTCGATGGAAATCCGAGTTCTGGTCCAGAGATGGAACAAAAAAAAAAAAAACAAACTGTGGGGTGGTTCCTACAGCCCCGTGGCATGTCCCCGGTTGTATTAGCGATCAGAGCGGGAATGATGACGTTGCATAGGTATGGATGCCAGCACATTGTATGGATTGCATTTACACCTACCTAAGATCTGAACACAATGTGAGCCAGTCTATCGCCAGATGTGGAAAGGCAGATTTGATCATGACACATTTGCACCTTGCATTAATGTGTTTTTCCTTATCTAGATAATGTATCCGTATACAGATCACATTTTAATACTAGGTGTCAATGGGATCTTTGTATGTAAGTATACTGATGAGCCAAAACATTATGACCACTAACAAGTAAACTGAATAATGGTCATCTCCAAACAAGAGCACATTTCAAGGTCTGGATAGATTAGATAGTAAGCGAACAGTCAGTTAACGTAGGCAATATGTTGGATGCAGGAGAAATGGGCAGGAGTAAAAGACCCGAGCGACTTTGACAAGGGCCAAATTTTTATGGTCAAGTCAACTTTATTTGTATAGCCCATCCATCCATCCATCCATCCATCCATTATCCAAACTGCTTATCCTGCTCTCAGGGTCACAGGGATGCTGGAGCCTATCCCAGCAGTCACTGGGCAGCAGGCAGGGAGATACCTTGGACCAATATCACAAATTACAGATTTGACTTAGGGGACTTTACAGCAGTACAACATCCTGTCCTTAGACTCTTGCATCGGTTAAGGAACAGCTCCCTAAAAAAACCCTTTAGCAAGGAGAAAATATAGGGAGAAACCTCGGGGAGAGCAACAGAGGAGGGATCTCTCTCCCAAGACAGGCAGATGTGCAATGGATGTGTGTAAGGAATAGAACACAATTTACAGAACACAACATTGAAAGAGAAATTATAATGGAATTATAAGATATATGAAGAATTTGATGAGGAGGACACCAAGCAGCATCCAGCCTAGGACCTGAGCCACACGACCATCATCACCATATAGACCAGGCAGGACAGACTACACATGCACACCATTCACATACATGAGAGAAGAGACAAGAAAATACATTAGTCACACATTGGAGAGAGAGAAGGATACAACATTGAAACAGGATAACAAAATTATATGGATTTATAAGATATATAAAAAGTGTGATGAGAAGGATTCCAAGCAGTGTCCAGGTGATGACCACCATCACCATGGAAACCTTGGAGGAGGACAGACTACATGTGCACACGGGAGACTCACATCACACCATTTGCATACACGGAAGAAGAGACGATAAAAGACATTCAGAGAGAGAAAAAGACACGTGAGAAAAGAGAACAATTGCAATACTCTATAATCTTGTGAGCCGGACAGAGCTTGGTAAATTCATTGAGGCAGAAACCGACCCGCCATGCAGTACAGGTTGTGAATTACTCAATTAGAGAAAACTAATTGTAGGTTAAGGCAAAAAGAAGAGTTTTAAGTTTGGATTTAAAGGACTCAACAGACTCTGATTGTGTGATGGCAGCAGGCAGGTTATTCCACAAGAACAGGCCCGATAGGAAAAGACCCTGCCATCAGCTGACTTCTTTTTAATTTTGGGTACACACAGGAGCCCTGTATTTGAAAGCGGAGAGCTGGAGATGGAATGTACAGTTTTAAGGAGATCAGATAGATATGATGGGGCAAGCCCATTTAACATTTTATAAGTTAGCAGAAGCACCTTGAAGTCTGATCTAATATGCTTAGGAAGCCAATGAAGGGAGGCAAGAATTGGTGTAATATGGTGAAATTTCCTAGATTTAGTTAGGATTCTAGTTGCAGTGTACTGAGCCATCTGAAGTCTTTTAGTGCTAGCATGTGGCAGATCTGAAAACAGAACATTACAGTAATCAAGTCTGGATGAAACAAATGTATGTATTAGAGTTTCTGCATCAGCCATGGACAGGAAAGACTGAATTTTAACTATGTTACGTAAGTGAAAAAAGGCAGTCTTGGTGATTTCTTTAATATGCTTATCAAGACAACGGCCAGACAACTGGGTCAGAGCATCTCTGAAACCACAAAGCTGTGGGGTGCTCCTGGTCAACAGTGGCGAGTACTTACCAACAGTGGTCTAATGAGGGACAAACCACAAACTGGCGACAGGTTGTTGGGTGCCGAAGACTCGTCGATGCGTGAGCGCAACTAAGGCTATCCCATCTGGTCCAAACCGACACAAGGTCTACTGTGGCATAAGTCTCAGAAAATTTTAATGATGGTTATGGGAGGAATGTGTCACCAGTCAGAGTGCCCATGACGACCCTGTCCACCATCAAAAGCCCCTTCAATTGGCACATGAGCGTCAGAACTGGACCTTGGAGCACTGGAAGAAGGTCTCTTGGTCAGAGTCCCATTTTCTTTTAAATCACATGGATGGCTGTGTGTGTGTACGCCATTTACCTGGGGAAGTGATGGCACCAGGATTCACTGTGGGAAGACGACAAGCCGGTGGAGGGAGTGTGATGCTCTGGGCAATATTCTGCCGGAAAACCCTGGGTCCAGCCATTCCTGTGGACATTTATTTGACACGTGCCACCTATCTAAACATTGTTGCAAACCAGGTATACCCCTTCATGGCAATGGGTAATCCCTGATGGCAGTGGCCTCTTTCAGCAGGATAATGCACCCTGCCACACTGCACACATTGTTTGGAAATGATTTGAGGAACATGAAGTGTTCAAGGTGTTGCCCTAGCCTCCAAATTGTCCAGATCTCAATCCGATTGAGCATCTGTGGAATGTGCTGGACCAACAAGTCCGATCCACAGTGGCTCCGCCTTGCAACTTAGAGGACTTGAAGGATCTTCTGCTAATATTTTGGTGTCAGATACCACAGTAAGCCTTCAGTGGTCTTGTAGAGTCCATGCCTCTGCACTGTTTTGGCAGCACACAGAGGACCAACAGTATATTAGGAGGTGGTCATAATATTTTGGTTCATCAGTGTATTGTGCAGTACTCTGCATATTCACTGGACAATATCAGAAATGGGTATCTCCCACTTTTCCTGCTTTCTTTCCCCTCTCTATTGCTACCACACTCACACGCACACACACACACACACACACACACACACACACCTTTCTTTTCTCTCTATCTCTGCCCTGTTACTTCAGGAGTGATACCGTGCGGTATGCCTTGGACATCCTGGCCATTCTGACGGTGGTTCCGAAGGTCCAGCTGATTTTGGCAGACACCATAGAGGTCCTGGATGAGACCAAGTCACCCGTTTCTACCGTGGGTCAGTTAAAGTGGTGTCACTTATATCTTGATTTTTTACCCAAAGTGGATCAGAAAGATACATACCTGTAATCGGAACTGAACCTGACTTGTCTTGGTGGAAGTCTTGATGGGTCTCATGTATGGTACATTTATGGTGAAACTGATGGGATTCACAGAGGCACATAAAACCTGGAAAGCAGTTCATGATTGTTTTCTTAAACTGGCCAAGTGATAAATATCACATTTAATCACATAAATATATCCATCCATCCATTATCCAAACCGTTTATCCTTACTCAGGGTCGTGGGGACGCTGGAGCCTATCCCAGCAGTCGTTGGGCGGTAGGCGGGGAGAGACCCTGGACAGGCCGCCAGGCCATCATAGTGCCAACACAAACACATTCACACCTTGGGAAAATTTAGTATGGCCAATTCACCTGACCTACATGTCTTAAGACTGTGGGAGGAAACAGCAGCACCCAGAAGAAACCCATGCAGACACAGGGAGAACATGCAAACTCCACACAGAGGATGACCCGGGACAACCCTTAAGGTTGGACTACCCCGGGGCTCGAACCCAGGACCTTCTTGCTATAAGGCGACCGTGCTAACCACTATGCCACCGTGCCACCACATAAATATATATCACATAAAATAGCACATATCACAGGCGGCACGGGGGCCCTGCAGTTAGCGCTGTTGCCTCACAGCAAGAAGGATGTGGTTGGGACAACCCCAACCTTGGGGGGGGGGTCATCCCAGGTTGTCTTCTGTGTAGAGTTTGAATATTCTCCCCGTGTCTTTGTTGTTGTTTTTTTTTTTTTTGGACCCCCACTTTTTTTCTCCCCAGTTGTATCTGACCAATTACCCCACTCTTCTGAGCTGTCCCGGTTGCTGCTCCCACCCCCTCTGCTGATCCAGGGAGGGCTGCAGACTACCACATGTCCCTTCCGATACACGTGGAGTCACCAGCCGCTTCTTTTCACCTGACGGTGAGGCGTTTCGCCAGGGGGACGTAGCGCATGGAAGGATCACGCAATTCCCCCCAGTCCCCCCCCCCCACACACACACACACACAGGCGCCCCGACCAACCAGAGGAGGCACTAGTGTGAAGCGACCAGGACACATACCGACATCCGGCTTCCCACCCGCAGACATGGCCAATTGTGTCTGTAGGGATGCCTGACCAAGCCAGAGGTAACACGGGGATTCGAGCCAGTGAGCCCTGTGTTGGTAGGCAACGGAATAGAGCACCATGCCACCCAGATGCCTGTTCTCCCTGTGTCTGCGGTGGGTTTTCTCCGGGTCCTCTGGTTTCCCCCACCGTCCAAAGAAACATGCATGTTAGGGTTGATACTCCTGTCTGTGCCCCCTTGAACAAGGCAATGGGAAAAGAACTGGATGGAGTTGGTCCCCTGGCGCAGCATGAAGGTGGCAGCCCACTGCTCATAGCTGCTCAGATCATGGCGAGGATGGGTTAATTTGCAGTAAATTAATTTCCCCAAGGGGATTAATAAAGGAAACTTAAGCTGCTGGTACATATAGTTACATTTCAGGAACTAATCAGACATACAACAAAAAAAAAAGTGGTAGAGTGGTATAGAGAAGGAGCTATTTCTCAACCTTGCTTACAGTTTGCGTGTGCGTATTGTACTTCTGCTGTTTAACCGTGCAGGAATGAGCATCATCCTGGGTGTGGCAGAGGGAGAGGTGTTTGTTAGTGACGCTGAGATTCAGAAATCTGCACTACAGGTGAGCACAGAAGAACTGATGGCCCCATTAATGTTTGTACTGAATGAATGCAGGAGGCATGTGTCCTAATTTTAATGCAACAACAACCATGTAAAGCTACACTAGCATGAATAATGATTTTATGACCAGATTGATATGAACAATGTTAATAATTAAGTGTTTTTAAAGGGAAATCGGGGAAGAGAAATGCCTCGGGTCATAAAAAATGTATCTATCAAATGTTTTTTGCTTTTTTTCCCCTCTCTTTTCCTTATTCTGTTTCTTTTCTTTTTTATTCAAAACCTTGATTCATCCATTGAAATGTTGACTACTCCAGCCTCACGCTTTAACACAGATGGAGGCTTCCCCACTATACTCGGGGTCAGGTGCCTTGCTCAAGGGAACTTTGGTAGTAGTTTGTGCAGGAGGGAAGAATGCTTGTCTTCCACTGTCTTTAAACACTTCCTCCGGATGGATCTTTAAATAAATTAGTGAGCCTACGGTCAGGAGTCCGCTCCTTTAACATCTAGGCCAACACATAGACTAGGGTAGCAAATTCCTCCTTAAGTGCTTTTTCCTGGTCACCATCTGTCCTTGTTTCTTTAGGTGATTATCAACTGCGTATGTGCCCCAGAACTGAGCCTGAATGCAGTTGGGGCATTCGCTGTCACCCCTATCAGGCCAGGAAATACCCAGCAGCCACCAGCCCCCCACAACAAGGTCTTGGCCCGCATGTGGCAGGTGGTGCAGAACAATAATGGGATCAAGGTAAGGGGGGGGGGGGGTAGACAGGAGAGCATTCAAAAACAATATACCAATAATTTGCCATAAAATAAGAATGATGCATTCATCCAGTGACCCCCCAGGGACTAGACCTTTTAAAGTTTAAATTCTCATTTGATCCAAGATCTCTTCTTGATCCATTCCTTTTTTTTTAACTTTTTTATATTTTTACTCTGTTTAGGTGTATATATATACACTACCGTTCAAAAGTTTGGGATCAGCCAAACAATTTTGTGTTTTCCATGAAAAGTCACACTTATTCACCACCATATGTTGTGAAATGAATAGAAAATAGAGTCAAGACATTGACAAGGTTAGAAATAATGATTTGTATTTGAAATAAGATTTTTTTTACATCAAACTTTGCTTTCGTCAAAGAATCCTCCATTTGCAACAATTACAGCATTGCAGACCTTTGGCATTCTAGCTGTTAATTTGTTGAGGTAATCTGGAGAAATTGCACCCCACGCTTCCAGAAGCAGCTCCCACAAGTTGGATTGGTTGGATGGGCACTTCTTGCGTACCATACGGTCAAGCTGCTCCCACAACAGCTCAATGGGGTTCAGATCTGGTGACTGCGCTGGCCACTCCATTACCGATAGAATACCAGCTGCCTGCTTCTGCTCTAAATAGTTCTTGCACAATTTGGAGGTGTGTTTAGGGTCATTGTCCTGTTGTAGGATGAAATTGGCTCCAATCAAGCGCTGTCCACTGGGTATGGCATGGCGTTGCAAAATGGAGTGATAGCCTTCCTTATTCAGAATCCCTTTTACCCTGTACAAATCTCCCACCTTACCAGCACCAAAGCAACCCCAGACCATCACATTACCTCCACCATGCTTAACAGATGGCGTCAGGCATTCTTCCAGCATCTTTTCATTTGTTCTGCGTCTCACAAACGTTCTTCTTTGTGATCCAAACACCTCAAACTTGGATTCATCCGTCCACAACACTTTTTTCCAGTCTTCCTCTGTCCAATGTCTGTGTTCTTTTGCCCATCTTAATCTTTTTCTTTTATTGGTCAGTCTCAGATATGGCTTTTTCTTTGCCACTCTGCCCTGAAGCCCAGAATCCCGCAGCCGCCTCTTCACTGTAGATGTTGACACTGGTGTTTTGCGGGTACTATTTAATGAAGATGCCAGTTGGGGACCTGTGAGGCGTCTGTTTCTCAAACTAGAGACTCTAATGTACTTATCTTCTTGCTCAGTTGTGCAACGCAGCCTCCCACTTCTTTTTCTACTCTGGTTAGAGCCTGTTTGTGCTGTCCTCTGAAGGGAGTAGTACACACCGGTGTAGGAAATCTTCAATTTCTTAGCAATTTCTCGCATGGAATAGCCTTCATTTCTAAGAACAAGAATAGACTGTCGAGTTTCAGATGAAAGTTCTCTTTTTCTGGCCATTTTGAGCGTTTAATTGACCCCACAAATGTGATGCTCCAGAAACTCAATCTGCTCAAAGGAAGGTCAGTTTTGTAGCTTCTGTAACGAGCTAAACTGTTTTCAGATGTGTGAACATGATTGCACAAGGGTTTTCTAATCATCAATTAGCCTTCTGAGCCAATGAGCAAACACATTGTACCATTAGAACACTGGAGTGATAGTTGCTTGAAATGGGCCTCTATACACCTATGTAGATATTGCACCAAAAACCAGACATTTGCAGCTAGAATAGTCATTTACCACATTAGCAATGTATAGAGTGTATTTCTTTAAAGTTAAGACTAGTTTAAAGTTATCTTCATTGAAAAGTACAGTGCTTTTCCTTCAAAAATATGGACATTTCAATGTGATCCCAAACTTTTGAACGATAGTGTATATATATATAAAAAAGAAAAAACATCCACTGAGCAGTGCCTCATACTAATTCTGTATGCTGACTTCTCCAGGTGCTTCTGTCTTTGCTGTCGGTGAAGATACCTATTACAGATGCGGACCTGATCCGTTCTTTGGCCTGTAAGGCCCTGGTTGGACTTTCCCGTTGCTCGGCCATCCGGCAGATCATCAGCAAACTGCCACTATTTAGCAGTGGACACATTCAGCAGGTGGGCCCCACGTTTCCAATCAATAAACAATGGAGAATTCCATAGCAAAATGCTCCACTGTGGCAGAAACAAATAACAGTAAAGTCTGACAGTATCTCAAAATTATGCCACTGACTTCTACAACCCATTGATTTTGTAATTGCCAATGTACACTGCTCAAAAAAATAAAGGGAACACATAAGCAATGCAATGTAGCTCCAAGTCAATCACACTTTTGAGATATCAACCTGTCCAGTTAGGAAGCAACACTGATTTGTGAATCAATTTCACCTGTTGGTAAATTGTCTAATTTCCACCAGGTGGAAATTAGACAATTTGCAAGACAACCCCTATAAAAGGAATGGATTTGCAGGTGGTGGCCACAGACCATTTGCCTGTCCTCATCTTTTCTGGCCGATCTTTGGTTAGTTTTTCATTTTGCTAGTGCCCTCACCACTAGAGGTGGCATGAGGCGGTATCTGCAACCTACAGAAGTTGCTCAGGTAGTGCAGCTCATCCAGGATGGCACATCAATGCGTGCTGTGGCAAGAAGATTTGATGTGTCTCCCAGCACAGTGTCCAGAGCATGGAGGAGGTACCAGGAGACAGGCCAGTACACCAGGAGACGTGGAGGGGGCCGCAGGAGGACAACAACCCCGCAGCAGGACCGCTATCTGGTCCTTTGTGCAAGGAGGAACAGGAGGAGCACTGCCGGAGCCCTACAAAACAACCTTCAACAGGCCACTAATGTGCAGGTTTCTGCTCAAACAGTGAGAAACAGAATGCATGAGGATGGTATGAGGGCCCGACGTCCACAATTGGGGCCTGTGCTCACAGCCCAACACCGTGCAGCCCGATTGACCTTTGCCAGAGAACATCTTGGTTGGCAGATTCGCCATTGGCGCCCTGTGCTCTTCACAGATGAGAGCAGGTTCACACTGAACACATGTGACAGACGTGAGAGAGTCTGGAGACGCTGTGGAGAACGTTCTGCTGCCTGCAACATCCTCCAGCATGACCGGTTTGGCGGTGGATCAGTGATGGTCTGGGGAGGCATATCCTTGGAGGGCCACACAGACCTCTACGTGCTAGCCAGAGGTACCATGACTGCCATTAGGTACCGGGATGAGATCCTCAGACCCATTGTCAGACCATATTCTGGTGCAGTGGGCCCTGGGTTCCTGCTCATGCATGACAATGCTCGTCCTCATGTGGCCAGAGTGTGTCAGCAGTTCCTGTATGTCGAGGGCATTGATGCTATGGACTGGCCTGCACGTTCCCCAGACCTGAATCCAATCGAGCACCTCTGGGACATCATGTCTCGTACCATCCGCCAACGCGATGTCCCACCACAGACTGTCCAGGAGTTGACCGATGCCCTGATCCAGGTCTGGGAGGAGATCCCTCAGGAGACCATCCGTCGTCTCATCAGGAGCATGCCCAGACGTTGTCGGGAGTAAATACAGGCATGTGGAGGCCACACACACTCTTGAGCCTCATTTTGAATCGTCTTGAAGAATTTCCACAGAAGTTGGATCAGCCTATTTTCTCATTTTCCACTTTGATTTTGAGTATGATTCTGAATCCAGACCTTAATGGGCTAATAATTTTGATTTCCATTGATCATTCTTAGGTTATTTTGCTCTAAACACATTCCTCTGTCTAATAAATAAAGATTTTCAGCTGAAATATTTCATTCATCGAGGTCTATATTGTGTTTTTAGGTGTTCCCTTTATTTTTTTGAGCAGTATATTTGGGAGGCAGACAGACAAGCAGATCTTTCAGCAAGGCTGATGGCCTTTGGCTGAAGCATCTGCTTATATTATCTGTCTGCCTTCAGTAAACAATCAAGAATATTAAGTGTGTTTTGGTCTAATGAACCATATACTAGCGCTTGCATCCAAATGAATAATAACTGTGTGGCGATGACCCATAGGCTTCATATCCTGAATCACACCCCAGCTACATGTTCCAATACCACAGTTTGTGGCACATAAACTTGTTTCCCTCACAATTGACACCTTAAATGCTCAAGGATGCAGAAATTTAAATCATCAAAATAAAGGACTTTAAATCAGCCAGTCCGTCTGTGATGGATTTAGCTTATCGCCAAATCCTGATGTATTCATCTATCGGCCCATACCTAACACACAAATATGTAATGACAGTAAGCAAGTTGCTCTAATTCTGTCAACCAGATTTAATTCAACCAGGCTTCAAACTATTGCTTGCTGTAAAGCCCCTTGAGGCAAATTTGTAATTTGTGATATTAGGCTATACAAATAAAATTGACTTGACTTATTACAAAGGGATTGTTCTGATACATTCTGATTGTTCTGACGGGGTAGTCTAACCCTGGGGGAAGGGGTTGTCCCAGGTCGTCCTCTGTATGGAGTTTGGGTGTTCTCCCCTGTGTGGGTTTCCTCCTGTTGCTCCGGTTTCCTCCCATAGTCCAAAGACATGTAGGTCAGGGGAATCGGCCATACTAAATTGTCCCTAGGTGTGTGTGTGTGTGTGTGTGTGTGTGTGTGTGTGTGTGTGTGTGTGTGTGTGTGTGTGTGTGTGTGTGTGTGTGTGTGTGTGTGTGTGTGGCCCTGTGATGGTCTGGCGGCCTGTCCAGGGTGTCTCCCCACCTGCCGCCCAATGACTGCTGGGATAGGCTCCGGCATCCCCACGACCCTGAGTAAGGATAAGCAGTGTGGATAATGAATGAATGTTCTGATACATCACAGCATTGTCATATGAAGTGTGTTTCTTCACTCTCATCCACTTCACCTTTGGACAAAAGTCATGCAAATTTTCTTCTTCCTTTCCTTATCTATCTGATTGTAAGAGGCCCTTACTGCTAAACTATCAGTTCAGATACAGCCCATTATTGCTTATTACACAAAGCCAAGGAGCGATAACTGTCCAAGTACTAGTGCTAAGAGGGTGATGCCAATTCTTACCTCTTGTCTTGGCATAGTTGTTGTTGCTGCAGTGGCAGACTCTTTATCATTTAATAACATTTATGGATATCATTTTTGATTATGAATTCTAAACCCTAGCAAGTACCTTTAAACCACTGAACTTTTTTTTTTTTACCCGGTTGTATCATTTTCAGTCTGTTTTTTTAATCTTTTTCTCAGCAGATCAATTCCTTGGTTGTTGAACTCTATGATACTTACTTTAAAAAAAAGTAAAGACGTTATGATATGCATGAGTAAAGATATTATGATCTTTTTTAATCATCTGTTTTTTTCCCCCAGCTAATGAAAGAGCCGGTGCTGCAGGACAAGCGCAGCGAGCACGTCCGTTTCTGCCGCTATGCTGCTGAGCTCACCGAGCGCATCTCTGGCAAGCCCCTCCTCATCGGCACTGATGTGTCACTAGCTCACCTGCAGAGAGCCAGTGTGGTCGCCCAATCACGGATCACCTTCCCAGAGAAGGAGTTGCTGATGCTGATCCGGAACCACCTGGTTGCTAAGGGGCTGCATGACACGGCGAACACGCTCATCAGAGAGGCCAGTCTACCAGCAGGGCCCTTCTGCCCAAACTCTTCCTGCATCACACCTACCTCCTCATCTTCATCCGCAATTATCCCCAGGGCTCACCGGCTTGCAAATGGGATTGGTGTTCGCATGGCCAGCCATGCCGGATCCTCCCCTGTGTCCTCAGTTACCTCTTCACCCTCGGTCCAACCCCGTCCCATCTCTGTCCCTCATCATCCATCCTGTTCCCCTTCATGTATCTCGGCCCCTCCTACTTCTACACTTCACGTTCAGAGCACTCCGCCAGTTGGCCGGATCTTGTTCTCAAGGGAGCGGCCGGTGTCCAACTGCATCGCAGGGAAGAAGCCTCGTGTGCTGAAACAGAAGTCTGATCATGGGGCCTTCATACAGGTCAGTTATGGACTAATGTCCTTTCTCTTAAATAGTTTTTCATATATCTTTTTACTCAGCTGCTTTTCCTTTTGCATGCTGGAATCTATGTCATTACATGTGGATTTCGATAGTGGTTTCACATTAATGTCATGCAACAAACTACTAGTGATGCAGGAATATATTGGAGGCACATTTTGTTTCTTTTTTCTTTTTTTAATTCTTGTTCCAGGGTAATATGTAGTCATGGCCCATATATATCTTGTTTTCAGCTGTCCATACTGTTGACAGTAAAGCATCAATCAGCTTAACAACTCCTGTAAAATCAGCATTGACCTTCACTCTCTTTTTCTTTGTCTTGTCTCTCTCCCTTTCTCTTTGAATCTCTCCCTATCTCTCTCTCTCTCTCTCTCTCTCTCGGTATCTCTCTCTTTTTCTCGCTCTCTCTCTCTCTCTGTCTCGGTATCTCTGTCTTTTTCTCACTCTCTCTGTCTCTGGACCAGAGTCCAGCGATGAGGAAGCAGCTAGAGCGCCACCTTCCCTCTCCCCCAGCTCTGGACAGCATCATCACCGAGTACCTGAGGGAGCAGCACGCCCGCTGCCCCAATCCGGTCACTACCTGCCCACCGTTTTCCCTCTTCACCCCCCACCGCTGCCCTGAGCCGAAGCAAAGACGGCAAGCTTCGCCCAACTTCACTGCTCGCCTTGGAAGCAGGATGTTTTACCCTAAATATGGAGGGGTGGATAGAGGGTGTCTGGATCGACACCTGATATTCAGCAGGTAAAAATGCATAAATTCTCAAATAGGACCTGCACTCTGTGGAATACATTCCCATAAACCTGGTACTGTCTGCGTTTATTAGTGTGAAAACTAGTGAATGCATCCGGATGGCATAGCGTCTGGATGATCTAATGAATAATGTTGGCAACCTTTGTAGTTGTTGCTATGTTGTGTCAATTCAATTCATAACAATGTAGAGCCACTCACCAGAATTCTGGAAATCAGGCAACTGCCTCATACTGTGACCTGGCTTATAGAGCAATGAAGTTCATCAGGAACAAAACGGACAAGCCCTAAAAATCATTTGTATGTACATGCACACAGCACACATGCACACTAAACTTCCTTCTTGGCAAACGTGTGTTATTAACTTAAGATTCGATAAAAATTTTGTGATCTTTATGGGGAAAATGTAAGACTGAAAAGTAAAACAAGTATGTTAAGTTGCAAGGTGTGACGTAACAACAGCAGAAACTGCTGACACTAAGGTAAATTTGTGGATGAACATTTTACAAATATAGAAAAATCAGCATATATATGATGGTTGCAAACAGCCTCCCTGTCAGCCAAACCATGAGCAGGATGTGTCAAGATGAGCTCAAGGCTCAGTAAGCAGTGTTGTGTTATCATGCTGTATCTCAGTAGTGGTGTATAGTTGCATCTCTAGTAGTGACTAAAATTATTGGACTACTGCCTTGAAATGTAGCTAACACAACTTCGTCTCTTTCTCTCTGGCTTTCTCTTTCCAACCCTTTATTCCAGATTCCGTCCAATGTCAGTGTTCCATGAGGGCGATGAAGACGAGAGTGGTTTCACCTGTTGCGCCTTCTCAGCCAGGGAGCGTTTCCTGATGCTGGGGACCTGTACCGGTCACCTCAAACTCTACAATGTCTTCTCTGGGGCGGAGGAGGCCAACTACAGCTGCCATAACACAGCCATCACACACCTAGAGCCCTCCAGGGTAGGCCTGTGGTGCTGTGTTTGACGTTTTTGATAGGTTACGGTGTTTGATGTTGCCTGACTTCCTCCAAAAATCACATTATTAGCTTTGCTGTTTAAACATTACCAAAATGTTGGAGTACTTCTGATCTGTCATTACTTTTTCAGTTAAATGTACAGATTGAATTCAATAATTACGAGAGGTAATATATTGTATTTTATGGTGTAACTTCCTTAACACCCTTAACACAAGGCAAGGGTAGCAACAGTTCAATTTTACCCTTTCAAAATCATGTTCTCAAAAAAGGTGTGCATGTATTTTGTGTGTGTGTGTGTGTGTGTGTGTGTGTGTGCGAGCTCATGTGCGCGTGTGCGTGCGTGCATGTGTTCATACGTGTCAGGATGGAACTTTGTTGCTGACTTCTGCTTCTTGGAGTGTTCCCCTATCTGCTCTATGGAGCATGAACGATGTCTTCACCATGAGGTGAGACGTTGACCCACAAAACCAAGTGTTTGCAAGCCCCACACACAATGCACTCAGACCCATGGACATCCAATATACATACATTTCAAAAATACGGACATTTGCGAGCACGCAATTGCTCACTTTACACACAAGCTTAATTATACAATCAGTGTGAATGCCATGACTGCTGGTGGTGATATTTATTGGGTGGGTGGGCATTAATATCAATAAAATGCATAATACAATAATAATATAATGAAATAAAATATTTTAATATTCAAAATAAAATAATAATAAATAAATAATGAAATAATGAAATAAAATGCATCAATGGTTCACGCTCCGGCACCAGCAGCTTCATGGCCGAGATACAAAGTTACAGCAGCAACGACACTATATATATACCTTGTTATAGCAAGTGCTCTACAACAACTCTTGAAAAGTACCCACAAGAATGGCTTGATGCCAAAAAACTGTATCTTTCTCTCTTACAAACACACACACACACATTTCCTAGTTTTGTTGGATAAATGTTTCAAATCCACAATTTTTTTTTGGGTCCAAGTCCATGTCTCCTCCAAAAAGCAAGCATGGGAAACAGAAAAGTGAATTCTTAGCTACACTTGCCTTTAGCCATCCTTTCATTGAAACCAAGTAACATAAAATTTATGTTTTGTCATTTGTCCTTTTGTGTTATTTGAACATTGTTTGGACGATGTGTCCTCGTTCTTTTCACTTCCAATTTTTCCTCCAAAGAAGTTCAAGAAAATTGATGATAAACTAAATAATCCACCTCGTTCATGCTAACGTCAGCGCTCACCTTCTCCCCACTCTTGCACAAGTAGCACCTCACTGCCATTGCCATTATCCAAACCGCTTATCCTGCTCTCAAGGTCGCGGGGATTCTGGAGCCTATCCCAGCAGTCATTGGGCGGCAGGCGGGGAGACACCCTGGACAGGCCGCCAGGACATCACATGGCCCACACACACACACACACACACACACACACACACACACACACCTCACTGTACGTACCATTATTCTGTATGTCCACTCTCATTGGTCAAATGTCAGTGGCCTGCCAAATGATCGGCAAATCAGCCATACTAAGTTGTCCCTAGGTGTGAATGTGTGTGTCGGCCCTGTGATGGTCTGGCAGCCTGTCCAGCGTGTCTTCCGGCCTGTGGCCTAATGACTGTTGGGATAGGCTCCAGCATCCACACGACCCTGAGTAAGGATAAGCGGTTTGGATAATAAGTGTATGAATGAATGATTAGCAAATCAAGGGGGCGTGTCTCAACACCTGTCACTCACTTACTGGAAAGATGGATGGAAGCTGATGCTATCGTGTTTGGGCTGTAAAAAATAACCCCGTTTAGATATATCCTGTGTTTTTCTCGTGGCTACTTGGTGCTGTTTATGCTCTAGGGTCCACCAAAATTTAAAACAATGTTTTCTAAGTTTTTTCTTTTTTAACAATAATTTTTCATCTTTATTGTAAAGGATAGGGAGGGCTTAGCCCTGTTAGCTCATTTATACCAGCCGTCCCTGGTGGTATGCATGTGATACATGCATGTGAGTTTTGCCCCCCTATAGCACACCTGCACTGACATACACACAAGTACACATCTGTAATTTTACCCACATATTGTTCCTTTACATCTTGATTTAATTGTATTTTCTCTCAAGAGAAAAGCTCATTTGTAAATTATCCTTAAATGGTGACCATGCACATGCTGTATTATAGAGGCATCCTGCCATCACTAGTTTTGTACTGTCTGCTTTATGTCATGAATGTTTCCTCTCTACCATAGACACTCGTTTATAGATGACCACTACGTGGAGTTCAGCAAACTCTCTCAGGACAGAGTCATTGGCACCAAGGACCAAGTTGCCCATGTAGGTTCAACCTAACTGCTTTGGTTTTTTTGTTTTTTGTTTTGTTATTGTTGATGATGGTTTTAAAAGCAGAGTTGCCAGTCCAATCACCATTTTGAATGGTTTTTTGTATTTGATAATTTGGATAGTAGCTAGAGTATTGGGGATGGATAGACACACATGGGAAAGCAAGGATTGGGTTCCATCTAAGGCCAATGGGCCTTCAGATGTGGTAGGGGGAAAGAGCCACTTGACTCACTTTAACAGTCACATGATCACCACACCATCACATCTGTCAAACAATGAAAACAACCAAAAAAAAAGTGTCAGTTCAGCAGTCCAGCCTAGTTTTTTTTTGGATTCCCCCGCTTTTTTCTCCCCAATTGTATCCGGCAAATTACCCCACTCTTCCGAGCTGTTCCAGTGCTGCTCCACCTCCTCTGCCGATCCGGGGAGGGCTGCAGACTACCACATGCCTCATCCGATACATGTGGAGTCGCCAGCCGCTTCTTTTCACCTGACAGTGAGGAGTTTCGCCAGGGGGATGTAGCGCGTGGGAGGATCACGCCATTCCCCCCAGTTCCCCCTCCCCCCTGAACAGGCACCCCAACTAACCAGAGGAGGTGCTAGTGCAGCAACCAGGACACATACCCACTTCTGGCTTCCCACCCTCAGACATGGCCAATTGTGTCTGTAGGGACACCCAGCCAAGCCAGAGGTCACATGGGGATTCGAACCGGAGCCTAGTTTAACATGGACAAGCTGTACAAAAAAAAGCTCAAGCAGAGAAAAGAAAAGAAGGCTCAATTAGGGCAGAAAAACATAGTACAATGATTGCTAAAACTATTAAAAAGGGCAATATCAGCCTACTAAAAGACTACTATATAGGAATGGCTTTGTTAGTCTTTTTATTTTTCTCTCCATCTACATTGCCCCCCCCCCACTTAGCTTTCATCTTTATTTCTTCTCTTCTTTTTCTTTACCTTTTTTCTCTTGTCCCTCTTTCTTTTCTGTCTTTTTGTGATCAGTGACATCCGGACATGTCAGGAAACCTGTCCTGTGAATTCCCGTCTTAGCCTAAAGGGCCGTGTAAACACGTGTGCCAAGTGTAACATGTTTTCCTCCCAAACAGTCACTTGTGCACCTTAAATAAAGAGAACAGATTAATTAGTGACGTCACCTGGTGTACTTACTGATACAGCTTCAAGTGAGACTGTGCATCTGTACATTAGCCATTAAGTTTCTCTCTCTTTTCTTTCTTTCATGCAGCACTCATTGATGTACAGCTGCAAGGGACAAGAGCCATTTAACACTTGTGTTCTCATTTCTTTGTTGCTCTCTTCCATCCTGTTGTCTTCGGTCCATGGAATCCCCTCCCTTTTTCCTCCATTCTTCAGATCTATGATATCCAAACAGGTCAGAAGACTCTGACCCTGAATGACCCTGCTCTCGCCAACAACTACAAGAGAAACTGTGCCACTTTCAACCCCACCGACGACCTGGTGCTCAACGATGGGGTCATGTGGGATGTGCGGGCGCCACGGGCCATCCACAAGTTTGATAAGTTTAACATGAACCTCAGCGGCGTGTTCCATCCCAACGGCCTAGAGGTCATCATCAACACTGAGATTGTATCCTCCAACCTTACCTGATTTTTGAAGTCATCCGCTGGGCAGATGATTTTTGATTAGATTTTCTTTTTCTTTCAAGATCCAGGGCCACAAAAATACAGAAGCTTAACTGTTTTGTGTTTATCTTGGCTTTGACGATGTCAGTCATGTTTTATTTATTAGTCAGCAGATTGTAAAGCAAGAACTAGTAGACCTTCTCAAAGGAAGTTGAATCAGTTCATCTGGACACAACCTTTACTGAGAGAAATGTTTCATCACTCATCTAAGTGACCTGTTGTGTCCAGATGAACTGATTAAAGTTTCTTTGATTTTCTTACCTGGATTATTGAGCATGCATAATGAAAAAGTAGACCTTCTAATGCTAACTGGAGAGATGTGGGACTGGTGGCATTTTTTTTCTTTTTTTTTTTGTTTGTTTCAGGAACTCTAAATTTAGTTTCAACTTAAAATGGTTCACCATCAAACCAAACGTTTCTTACTTGACGTTCATATTGGCAGTTTGTTTACCTGTAAGAGTGGTTGTCAGAACAATAACCTTATCGACTGCAGCCAAATATTTAACACAGTGTGTCTCAATCCAGTCCTCAGTATTGTACCAGTACTGCTGGTTTTCTCTTCTATCAAGAAGTTAATGACATTCACTTGTCGTGTCGGGTATTCTGCCAAATACACTTCAGCCTCACAAAATGTACACTACTGTCAGTTGCCACTAGGGGCGCTCGACGCAAAGTAAATATAAAATAAATTGGCTCAATGGGCAAATTTCCCCACAACACAAACCATCGCAATTTTATAGAGAGAAAAAAAAAATCCCAATGCCCCAGTGGGGTGACGGGAACACTGTGCTGTAGGAAATACCGTCCTTCGGATGAGACATTAAACCGAGGTCCTGACTCACTGTGGTCGTTAAAGATCTCATGGCACTTATCGCAGAATAGGGGGTCCCCTGGTGTCCTGGCAAAATTCCCTACCAGGCTGTCTCCATCTGGCCATCTGGCCAACTAATCTCCTGTGTAATTGGCTCAATGATTCCTCCCTCTCCACCTCAAGCTGGTGTGCGGTGAGCGTTCTGGTGCAAAATGGCTGCTGTGCATCAACCGGGTGGGCGCTACACATTGGTGGTGGTTGAAGTGAGTTACCCCCTTCAATGTGAAGCACTTTGGGTGTCTAGATAAAGTGCTATATAAATGTTATCCATTATTATTAATCTTTATTTACTCATTTCCATAAAGACTTTGTCCATAATAGATAGAAATGTACAATTTATATTTTTATAAAATGCAACTTTATTCTCTTATTGTATGAGTGTTGTCAACCCGTCACACACGTACATGTTGAATGTGTCCTGTTCAACCCACACTGCCAATTAGCATTGTTTAACCATATGGCTACGGAAGTTGGCTTCTAAAAAAATTGTTTTGTATAAGGTTGAAGCTGAAGTAGCCTTTATAGATTCATTGTATCGTCACCTAAAGTACGTTTTTAGCCATGTAGCCATGTCTCAAGCCCTATCTCACCCATCATTTTGAATGCTGCATAAACTTACTTGTGGTAGAGGGTGCTCGCATATGTAGGAACAATGGAAGAGATTGCAAGTGGCGAATCTTATTTAGGCAAACTATCTTTGTTCTAGACATCAGCGGGTTTATAGACCTGATATAACAGATACACATAATGAACTACCTGGTAGAATAGAAAACCAGTTGTATTGGGGGTCCCTGAGGACTGGACTGAACGAGAGATACGCGTGTAAATGTGGTACCAACTCTGGGAATTCATAGAACAACTGATTTATCATTTTTCACCATGATGGCATTGCTTGCCTTAAGTGTCTGTAGGGAGCAGAGTTGTGCTGTAGTTATGAGCCCAAGAAAATTGAATTGGTTCATCTGGACACAACGTTTAGTGGGAGAAGCATTTCATCACTCATCTACGTGACTTAGTCAGTCTCAGCTGACTGCAGGTATCCCCACCTTTATAAACAGTACAGTTGCATAGCAACCGAAACCAACGATGGGTTTCATATGCAAATTGCCATGACCATTAATTAGAGTTACAATGGCCATGTGTACTATTCACATAGGATTGGGGAATAGTTACAATCACAGCATTGTAGGATGGCGACAGATGTACTCTTAGGCCCCCCTTTGGTTATGGGGTTGGTCGTTCCCTCTTCACATAGATGGCCTCTTTGACTCCCCGTTCAAACCAGCATTCCTCCCTATCAAGGATGTGCACATCCTCATCCTTGAAAGAGTGGCCACTAGGGCTGTCAAAATTGGCTAAAAATGACATTCGATTATTCCTTCTTTTTGCGCGTTATGTCCATAAGAGGGCAAACCAATACAAGAGACATAACTACTTGTATAGGTATATTTATTTCAACATAACCATGTCTTTTAAAAGAGCTACATACCTACACATTACAAAATAAATAAAATAATGTCCTATACTGTAAAATTGATTTAAAAACCATCTCTCTCACGCTCTCTCTCTCTCTCTCTCTCTCTCTCTCTCTCTCTCTCTCTCTCTCTCTCTCTCTCTCTCTCTCTCTCTCTCTTTCTCTCTCCCCACTGTGGTTGGTGCTAGAGTGAGAACTGGGGCAAGATGAATGATTCGTAATTGATGTGTTATTCCAGGGCTAGGCAGAAAGGTCCGGTGTGGGTACAGGTCTTTGTTCCAACCAAGCAGTTACACACCTAATTCTATAGATCAACCAATAGTCTTGTTCCAACCAAGCAGTTACACACCTGATTCTATTAGTCAACCAATAGTCTTTGCTAAGGACCTTAATTTGTAGACTCAGGTGTGTAACTCCTTGGTTGGAACAAAGACCTGCACCCACACCGGACCTTTCTGGACCATGTTGCCTATCCCTGTGTTATTCGATAGCCTAATTTTTATACAGACTACTTAATATTCAGACTGGTTTAAATAAACAATTTGATATTAATTTTCTGTCTTTGTTGAGCAAGAGTTTTGTGCGAAAGGAAGTATTTCCAACTGGGGCTTTTTATTTTTCATAGTGAAAATCACTCTCTGCAGCCGAGTTGGGTTGTGAATTCTGCCATCTTTACCACACGGTTGTTGTTGAATTATTCGCTCGTTTCAGCTTGACCTAAATTTCCTTTTCAACCAATGAAAGTGACGTTGTGTGACTCCTGTCCGTCATGCCATGTATTCAATGCAGTTGCCAACGCTTTCATTATCATAGTTGTTATCTGGGTTTCCTGTTTTATTTTGAAGGCTCACCAGTCTTGCCATTTCTGTTCCTGCCCTGCCTTGCTCACCTGTTCCCCATTTCTCTGATTGGCTCCCCAGCAGTTATATTCCCCCTGGTTGTGGTGTCTCTTTGTTCGGATTGTTATGTTAGCCTGGTGCCACATGCCTTGTCCTCGAGCCTTCCTTGTCATTTATACCTTGCCTGTTATGTGGACTTCTGAACCCCTGCACCATTGAATCATTGCTCTATCACAGCTGTCTGCATTTGTGTTGTCAGTTCCTGGTCCTGTTGTGACACTCATGAGAATTCATAAGGCAGACAGCTGCAGTAGTGCTGTTTTTTTTTTTCTTCCACAAGTGGAATATTAATTTTCACACTAAAAGGCCTGTTTTTATTTTGTTTTTGTTTTTTTTTACAATTCGGTTACATTTTTGAATTGGAATATTCATTGACAGCTCTAGTGGCCACTGGCCTTTAGATGGGTGTAGACTGCAGAGTCCTGGCCTGACGAGGTAGTGCTTCTGTGTTGTGCCATCTTCTTCGCCAGTGTCTGTTTGGTTTTCCTGATGTACAATTCATGGCAATCCTCCTGGCACTTATCAGCGTATACTATATTGCTCTCTTTGTACTGGGGGATCTGATCCTTGGGGTGGACCAATTTCTGGCGCAGCGTGTTTTTTGGTTTGAAAGCAACTGAGATGCAGCGTTTGGAAAATACGCATCTCAACTGTTCTGACACTCCCACCAAATACGGAATCACCACTGGTTTACGCTTAGGCAGCTGTTGTCCTTCTCCTTTCTTCGATCGGCTGGTGCACTGTTTGGGCCTCTTCCTGGCTTCAACAAACACCCAGTTAGGATAACCACACTTACCCAGGGCCTGTTTAATGTGGGATTTCACCCCATCCCCGGCCTCTGTGTCAGTGGGGATGTTGTCAGCTCAGTGGCACAGTGTCCTGATGACTCCTAGTTTGTGCTCTAATGGATGATGAGAGTCAAACTTTAAGTACTGATCCGTATGTGTTGGTTTACGATTAACATCAACAATCAAATGTCCCCCATCACTAATTGCAATTTCACAGTCAAGCAAGGCTAACCTGTCATTTTTCACATCCTCCCTGGTGAACCTGATGTGGTTGTCCACAGAGTCAATGTGGTTGGTGAAATGTGGTACGTCCTGAGAATTCATTTTAACCCAGGTGTCGTCCGCAAATCCTGAACTAATGGCTAGGTGATGGCCCTGGATAGGACCTCAAAGCCTTCTTTTACATGTCCTCCATGTACAAGTTAGCCACTATAGGTGAAATTGGAGAACCCAAAGCACACCCATGTTTCTGCCTATAGTATTGCCCCCTGTATGTGAAGTACGTGACCTTCTCCTGGATCGCCACCTTGCCGTGGTGGAGAAGCTTGCATGTACCAATGATTCCAAGAGCTATGCCGTATGGATCTTGGCTGCTGATAGGGTCACCAAATGTGGATTGATCAAGAGGGAGGTTCCAGACGAAGCGCGATCCAACAAAGATCTCAATGGCAGAACTGGTGGAAGATGTCTCCAGGTCACAACAGCAGTGAAGGCGGATGAAGGCTGCAACAGAGGGTGGTCCCCAATCGTCTTGGTTCTTCATGCCATTGGACTCTGGGCACCACCTGCCAACGGCTGTGTGGTGGCTGCAGGTGCATCAGCCACTCCACGTAAAAAGCTGTGACACACAGGTGTCCTCCAACTTTGTGGCTCCAGTATCAGCCTGTACACCCATTTAAGGACCCAGAGGGAGGACAGTCATACTGGACCCCAAGTGACCGCCATTGATGAAGTATGTGGACTGAAGATACAGCTTCAGGAGCAGACACACTTGGTCAGTGTTAACGGTGGTCCTCGTCCTGTAATTTCATACGGACTACCTCCACTGCTTCATCAACAGGAACTCATGTGAAGAGAGACATAACATAAGAGACCATTGTTTCATCCACCTATATAATGATGTCCCTCACCTTATCCACAAAATAGTACACGTGGCCATTCTAACTTTAATTAATGGTCATGGCAATTTGCATATGAAACAGCTCATTGGTTTTGGTTGTTAAGCAACTGTGCTGTTTAAAAGGTTGCGGATACCTGCAGTCAGCTGAGACTGATGAAGTCACTTAGATGAGTGATGAAATGTTTCTCCCACATTGTGTCCAGATGAACTGATTCAAATTTCTGGGATTTCCTTACCTGGATTATTGAGCATATATTGTGCATATATCAACTGAGTAGTTATGAACCTTGACAGCAGTGCCAGTGGGATCTGAGAACCTTCCACCTCCTTCATACTGTCCCTGCCCTAGACCAGTGTAGGGTGGTCCTCAATAGTAATGCCACCATCATGTATGGAGGTACGTTTAGCGTTAAGTGTGTGTACGTGCTTTTGTCAGAGGTGAATACATCACACATGATTTCAACCTTTGTACAGGGAGCCTTTATTTTTGAAGCTAAACGTGTGTGTTTGTGTTTATGTGCATTGTCCCCAGGTTGGACAACTCTAGAGTTAGTTTTCTTTCAAAGTAATACTCTGTGTGTTTGTTTGTCTATATATCCCATGTAGGGCACTGAGTTACCTTGTGACTGGCACTGTTAATGAAATCTATTCTGCAATAGCACTGTGTGTGAGGTTATGTCCCCTTTCTTTGTCATACACACACACACACACACACACACACACACACACAGCCATGCTGCAGGCCGATGAGGAGGACGATGCTATGGACCAGCAGATGAAGAGTCCCTTTGGTTCTTCCTTCAGAACTTTTGATGCTACAGACTACAAGCCCATTGGTAAGCTACTCTTCATAGAAGGCTACACTAAACTGGAAACTACATGTCCAGTTAATATGCTTCAGCACTACTGGTTAGCGCCACCTCTCGTTTGTAACAACCTGCTATGGTAAATAATAACAATGTAAGATTAACTATATAGCATTTTGCTACGCTATTGCTGGCTACACTCACTATTTACGTAATGAGTTAACTATACCTCCTGTCTGTATCTTAATTCATTTTTAGTTGGTTAGGCCCACCTTTTGGCATTATCACTCCAGAAGTCAATTTTTCAACTTCAGTTTTAGGTCAAGCATTTCTAATTGAGGATCACGCTAATGCAAGTCCTCGATTCAACAAAATCATGCGCCGAGAGATTTCATTAGTCAATTTCTTCCTTTTTCTTTGTTAGTCAATGAAGTCATCATACATATGGCACATGGTTTTTCCGCACATTGTCTTAGTACAGTGTCAGCTTGTGAAACTGTAAACTATATTTACTGGTGCATCTTCCACCAAGTGTGTCAGGATGGCAAATGTCTAGTTAGCATTTGCTCTAGCTTATGACATCTACCACTTAATGCTTTTTTATTCTTTCAGCTACAGTGGACGTGAAGAGGAACATCTTCGACCTGTGCACTGACACCAAAGACTGCTACCTGGCTATCATTGAGGTACTTGGCTTCAGATCTCACAACTTTTGCTCTCATGGGTTTAGTTGGCTTGACAAAAACTTAAGATTTGGCGTGTTTTGGCTTGTCGTTGTCCTGGAAGAGTGTATTTTCAAGTTGTTTCGTTGAATAGGCCCAACACTGTGGCTTAGTTTTGTCCTTTTCTTCCTGTTAAAGAGCTAATTTCTCTGCGTTTAATTCTAGAGCTCAGCCAAGTTAATTGTTTCTGTTTTATTTTGTTTAATTTGGTCATAGCTGAGATGGAGGGTACATTATTAATCCCAGACTGAGAAACAGACTGGCATAGGGGAGACAAGAAGATAACAAATGTTGTTAAATTAGAACGTGTAAAAAACATGAGATGATTCCGACTATGAACTTCTACGAAGAAAGGATTTGTAAAGCGCAGCATTATCCCAGTGAGGGAAAATATTGCTTGAAAACAGTGAAATAGAATAAACAAAATAAAATAGAGGGGAAAAATAAGAATAACAGTAGTAAAAAACATATGTACATATACATTTTGGAATACATATGCAGAGTCCACGGTGTGAGTGTGTGGGTCAAGCAGGCCTCAGACCTCGGTGCCCAGTGAGTTAACTGAGGCTGGGGTCACCATGACAGTGGGATTGAATAAGCCTGGCCGCTGGCGGCACAAAAGTATGCTTAAGGCGTTTCTTTGTGTAGCACGGTGGTGTGACCCGGTTGCTAAAGGTGTTTCTTAGCTGGCTCAGCTCTTCGAAGACAGGGGTGGATGGTATCTTCAAGATAGATACGATGAACAAGTGTGGGACCCATGGTAATGTTTGACATAGTATGAGGCAATGGACACTGGACCGCCCCCATTCGCATGTAGTATTTTTATTTTTGTTCATAACCTGATAAATATTCATTTGTAACAATATCTGTAATATTTTAGTTGAATTATGGTTACAATGAGTAAAGCTCACACAGGCACTTTGGACAGCTTAGGGGTCCTTCGGGGAACATATAAGTCAACATATAAGTCACAATAAGTGACTTTACTTGAACGCTTGTCAAAATGCAACAAGTCACTGAGGTGTTTGACCACACACACACACACACACGCCCACACAATAAAGATACACATTGGGGTGTCTGGGTAGCGTGGCGGTCTATTCCGTTACCTACCAACACAGGGATAGCCAGATCGAATCCCCGTGTCACCTCCGGCTTGGTCGGGTGTCCCTACAGACACAATTGGCTGTGTCTGCGGGTGGGAAGCCAGATATGGGTATGTGTCCTGGTCACTGCACTAGCGTCTCCTCTGGTCGGTTGGGGCGCCTATTCAGAGGGGAGGGGGAACTGGGGTGAATAGCGTGATCCTCCCTTGCGCTACGTCCTCCTGGCAAAACTCCTCACTGTCAGGTGAAAAGAAGCGGCTGGCGACTCCACATGTATCAGAGGAGGCATGTGGTAGTTTGCAGCCCTCCCCGGATCGGCAGAGGGGGTGGGGCAGAGATCGGCACGGCTCAGAAGAGTGGGGTAATTAGCCAGATACAATTGGAGAGAAAGGGGGGGGGTGCACATTCATTTACTTTGTATGCAAATCTTTGTCTCTTGGTCTCCTTTAGAACCAGGACACGGTGAACTTGGACACAGTGTGTCGTCTCTACGAAGTGGGACGACAAAAACTGGCAGAGGAGGGAGACGATGATGAGGATCAGGTTAAACACACACACAACACACACGCAAAGGGATATAGTGTTGGTGTATACATGCTTGTAGATTTATTATTTTTTATAGTATGCTAATCATAAATGTCTTCTGTGAAATTTTACAAGAACCTTTGATATAATGTTTTATGTATCATCTATTTGTCTCGTACTAAACAAGAACGTTCTGCCTAGTATGAGAATGGTTGTGCGTGCGAGAGTTTCCAGGGCTCTTTGCTGACTTTTTAAAAAAAAATTTTTTTTAAAGCAGTTGTCCCTAAGTTAAACATATTAGGGACACAGTCAAAAATTTAAGGGCACAATTAACTTACATATTTTCTTCCTTCACTGTAATGTTAATGCAATACTATATGTAGGGCGGGGTAATAATTCAATATTTTCATTTATTGTCTTCCAATGGTTTTTTGTCGGGATGACACTTGGATAAGATCATGTTGTGATGCAACATGTCTGAATGTTCTCATTCATCCAGGTCATGGTTATCCAACGGAGTTGAATCAAGTGCAACTGGACTTGGTATATATCTGTGAAGACGTTTTGCCTCTCATCCAAGAGGCTTCCTCAGTTCGTGCCTTTCTTACAAGACCAAGCTAGTCTGACTGGCTGGTGATGAGACTCAGAATTTATCCTCTAGGAGTCGTTGTCAGAGCTATAGATATGCGTGGCTCTTTGTGATCCGATGTTTACCAACGCCCGTCGCTAACAGAGCCATAGATATGAGTGGCTCTTTTGTGTACCGATGTTTGGCCGCGCCCGTCGTCATCTGAGCTATTGATTTGCATTTGTTTAGCAGCGACGCTCGTTGGGGGTGTTAGTTTTGACTTCATTATTCAGTGGTCATGAGAGTGGTTGGAGCCGTTAGTGACCGACTGTTGTTCTTGGAGGCTAGGCTTCTTGAGTCTCCTGGGTAGAGATGAAAGGACGGCATTGTAAGTGGGAGATAGGTGGTGTCGCAGACCTCCTCCTCTGTTGAGGGATGGTTTTTCCAGTTTCGCATTGATGGCTTCCTTCACCCCTCTTTCAAACCATCTGTCTTCTCTGTCCAAACTGTGTACATTGCTGTGATACAATTGTGGTGTCTAAATCAACGATAATGAGAATTTTGTATCCAAAATTTCTCATAAAATGAGGTCTAAAATATTTTAGGGAGTATTATTTGAAAACCAGTTTGATACTAAACAGTTCAATAGGATGAACCTCAGCTGGATTCTTAAATAGTGTATTTTTGCACGTTAAAAAAAGGGTTATAAATGCAGTTGCAAGAACAATACGTTCCTCATATTTTCAGATGTGTAATTAGAAAGACAGTGTGTGCGGCATGGTGGCACAGTGGTTAGCGTGGTCACCTCACAGCAGTAAGGTCCTGGGTTCGAGCCCCAGGGTAGTCCAGCCGTGGGGGTTGTCCCGGGTCCTCCTCTGTTTGCATGTTCTCCCTGTGTTTGCGTGGGTTTCCTCCAGGTGCTGCAGTTTCCTCCCACAGTCCAAACACATGTAGGTCAGGTGAATCGGCCATACTAAATTGTCCCTAGGTGTGTGTGTGTGTGTGTGTGAGAGTGAGTGAGTGAGTGGACCCTGTGATGGCCTGAAGGCCTGTCCAGGGTGTCTCCTCACCTGCTGCCCAATGACTGCTGGGATAGGCTCCAGCATCCCCGTGACCCTGAGAGCAGGATAAACGGTTTGGATAATGGATGGAATGAATAATATATATATATAACCACTTTGGCAGCTGATGAGTACGTGGGAAGTGAAGCAGACTAGTTCTGCTATGAATTAAAGTTTTTTCCTATATCTATCTTAATATTCCACTCATTTGTTGAGCACACTTACCAACACCATTGATAGTTTCTGGAAAAAAAAAACACTATTTAGATATTGTGACGTTACTTTATTAGAATGTGAGAAGAGTACTTTTATTTTGAAGTTTATTTGCTCCCTCTAGCCTTCCTCACGTGACTTAAATTCAGGAAATAATTTCCTGCCTGATATTCATGGTAACAGTACAGTCCAGCTTTGCATGCGGAGTTTCATATGTTTGCCCAGCTCCTGTGTTTATTGCTTCTATCTACATTTGTGCCTTGGAGAGCATCGTCTGTAAGTTCAGTTGCGACATTATTTAAGTGATTGATGATGTCCGTCAAAAGAATGTCGTTGTATTCATGTTAATACGAAAATAGCTATGTGTAACGTTAGTTTCTCCCTTTTTCTGTTAGCTAGTTAGCCAGCCAGGCTTTCGGTTGCTAGTTAGCTGTGTCAGCTCCATGGTAGAAATGTCACGTTATTCTGTCTGCCCGTATTCTGCCTATATTATAGCATACTGATCTATGTTATACGTACATTATTTACAATTAGTTCATAAGTCATGTGTGATTTCGTAATTCCTAGGTTACGTACAGCTATTTACATGCAGTTATGTAGCCTACAATTATTATTTACATGCAGTCATGTGCAGTCATTTACATGTGTTATGTAGTTATGTCATAGACATGTGATAACATTTTATAATTTATGCAATGTTTATTGAAACATTCTTTCTCTGTATTGCCCCCCTATACAGTTTTACAAAAAAAAGGTTGAATTCTCAAAGTTCTTCAGTAAAGTTCCTCAATTTGGACCGGGACTCTGCATTTCTTTGGGATTCTTCATGTTGGCTATCTGTTGGCCTGTTTATACATGGACACAAACACGTAGGACAGAATAGTAAAAAGACGACTTCACAGGGGGCACTACAGCAACAGGATCAATAAACAATGACGGACAACGGCGTAACCAATGGAAACACTGAAGGTGATGAGACGAAACAGAACCGCTCACCTGACGCTGCATCTCTACATTCCGCCTCATCATCTGGATCTAAAACCTCCTCAACTGGCAAAGCTGCAGTCAGGGCTCGCGCCAAAGTCGAAGCTGCCCGCGCATGTGCATCCTACGGTCAACGGGAGGCTGAATTAAAGGTAGAGGGGGCCCGTATAGCAGCTCACCTGAAATTAGAAGAGGCTCGTCTAGCAGCTGACATTAAAGTTAAAGAAGCTCAAATAGCCGCCGAGTTATCAACATTGGGGCATGAGAAGGAGGTAGCGGCAGCTATAGCAGAAGCTCAAGTTCTCGAAGAAGTGGCTGAACTTGAAGATTGTGAGGGAAGCGAGAAGAGTCGATACAAATCGGTTAGCAACAGCCTTCAACGCACACATGACTACGTCGAACACCACTCTAAGCTACAGACTAGTTACGAGGAGCCCTCAGAACTTGAACGATATACGTTGCTCAGAGCCCCTCACCTCTCAGCCACGAACGATGTTCATGCAGTACAGCAACCTGCAACCACAATGCCAGCTGCCACAGATCAACCTGCAAGTTCAACGCCATCAGCTCCGGTACAGCAACCTGCGAGGTCAGCGCCTGCAGCTCCGGCACAGCAACCTGCGGGGTCAGCGCCTGCATCTCCGGCACAGCAACCTGCGAGGTCGATGCCAGCTGCAGCACAGCAACCTGCGAGGTCAGCGCCTGCAGCTCCGGCACAGCAACCTGCGAGGTCAGCCCCGGCAGCTCTGGCACAGCAACATGCGAGGTCAACACCTGCAGTACATCACCAACATCCTGCTCAGCTCTCCCCTCCTCAGCCTCCTCCTGCTCAGCTGCACCACTCTCCTCTCAGAGCCTCACCGCAGCCACATCGTGATGACACGACTGGTATAAATGACATTGCGAGGTACTTGGTGCGCCGAGAGCTTGTGAATTCTGGTCTCATCCAGTTCAACGAGCGCCCAGAAAATTATTGGGCGTGGAAGTCCTCTTTCTTCAACGCCATTGAAGGACTGAACTTAACTGCCAGCGAGGAGCTCGACCTCTTGACAAAGTGGTTAGGAAAAATGTCCTCAGAGCACGTTACAAGGACTCACTCTGTGCATGTCGCCAACCCTGTAGTGGGCCTACAACTTGTCTGGGAACGCCTAGAAGAGTGCTATGGCTCCCCTGAAGTGATCGAGAGAGCGCTCTTCGAGAGGCTAGAGAACGTTCCAAAAATCTCTCAGAAAGACCCCGTACAGTTGAGGGAACTGGGAGACCTGCTGATGGAGTTAGACTCTGCTAAGTATGAGGGCTACCTGCCGGGGCTCTCGTACCTGGACACCGCCAGGGATGTCAACCCGATCGTTGAGAAGCTGCCACACAGTCTACAAGAGAGGTGGATAACTAAGGGTTCCCAGTACAAAGAGCAGCACCATGTCTCTTTCCCCCCATTCACCTTCTTCGCAGACTTTATCTGCAGCGAGGCATGCAGAAGAAACGACCCCAGCTTTACTCTCCCTTCAGCTCCCTTGAAAACGTCCAACAAGTCCTCCTCAGGGTCCTCAAAACATGAGCGATCAGAAAAGGAATCAAGACACGCCAAAAGGCATGTCTCCACCCACAAGACAGAGTTCTAAACAAACCGCTCAGCTTCTCAGTCACGCAGTTCGAGCAGCAAGCCTGACGACATTGGGAAACAATGTCCCATCCATCAGAAGCCCCATCCTCTAAAGAAATGTCGGGGTTTTCAAAGCAAGCCTCTTGAGGAGCGCAAAGCCTTTCTGAAAGAGAATGGTGCCTGCTACAGGTGTTGCTCCTCCACAACTCACCTGGCGAAGAACTGTAAGGCAACTTTGAAGTGCAGCGAATGCGAGAGCGATGACCACATAGCGGCGCTCCACCCTGGACCTCCTCCATGGGACAAAAAAGACAAGGACCCCACCTCAGAGCATGGCGGGGAGAGTGAAGAGGAGGCACCTCCACCAGCAGTCACCTCTAAATGCACAGAAGTCTGTGGCAGAGGCCAAAGCCTCAGATCCTGTGCCAAAATATGCCTGGTGAAGGTATACCCCAAAGCACACCCAGACAGAGCTCCTAACGTCTACATCGTCCTGGACGACCAGAGCAATAGATCTCTGGCAAGGTCTGAATTCTTCAACCTCTTCCAAATCAGAGGTTCAGACTCACCATACACCCTGCGTACATGTGCAGGAGTCACCGAGACATCTGGAAGAGCCACAGGGTTCTTGGCGGAGTCGTTGGATGGAAAAATAAGTGTGGTGCTTCCAACACTCATCGAGTGCAACCATATGCCTGACGATCGGTCAGAAATCCCGACCCCAGAAGCTGCACAGCACCACAGCCACCTGAAGTCCATCGCTCGCAGAATCCCTCGCCTGGACCCTGAAGCCTAGATCCTGATACTTCTGGGACACGACATCCTTCAGGTCCATAAAGTCAGCGAGCAACGCAATGGTCCTCCCAGCGCCCCCTATGCCCAACGTCTAGACCTGGGTTGGGTGGTTATAGGTGACGTGTGCCTGGGTTCAGCGCACAAGCCAGCAGCTGTGACTTCCTATCGCACCAGCGTGCTCGAAAATGGAAGGCCATCTCTCCTCACTCCGTGCCCCAACCATCTCCAGGTCAAGGAAAGGTTCAGCTCCAAAGCACAGAACAGCAGCTCTCCTCCTTACAGCGTCAAACATGACACCCCAGTCCCTGATGACTGCAGCCTAGGCAGCACTATCTTCCAGAGTACTAAAGATGACGACAAAGTGGGGCTTTCCATCGAAGATCGTCTGTACCTGGAGTTCATGGACAGAGAGATGGTGATGGACGACACCAACAGCTGGGTGGCGCCTCTCCCGTTCCGATCCCCTTGTCAACGGCTCCCGAACAATCGAGACCAAGCTCTCAGCAGACTTACCTCTCTCTGCCGCACCCTGGAAAGAAAGCCTAAGATGAAAGCCGACTTCGTCACCTTCATGCAAAACATCTTTGATTACGACCAGGCTGAGTTGGCCCCACCACTACCGGAGGGAAGTGAGTGCTGGTACTTACCTATCTTCGGCATCTACCACCCTCAAAAGCCAGACAAGATCAGGGTTGTCTTCGACTCCAGCGCTCAACATCACGGCATCTCCCTGAACGATATGCTACTTACCGGCCCGGATCTGAACAACAGCTTGCTGGGAGTCTTGCTGCGCTTCCAAATAGAAACAGTGGCTGTCATAGCAGACATCGAGCAGATGTTCCACAGCTTCATCATTCAAGAAGACAACAGAGATTTCCTGCGTTTCCTGTGGTTCAACAACAACGACCCCAACCAAGAGGTTGTCAAGTATCGCATGAAAGCCCACGTATTCGGCAACTCACCATCCCCAGCTGTCGCCATCTATGGACTTCACCGAGCAGCAGAACACGGCTCCAGGGAACACGGAATGGATGCCAAGGACTTCGTGGAACGCGACTTCTACGTCGGCGACGGCCTCAAGTCGCTCCCGTCAGCCACAGAAGCCATCGACCTGTTGAAAAGGACACAGGAGATGCTTGCTGCCTCAAACCTGAGACTCCATAAGATAGTGTCAAACAGTTCTGATGTCCTGGAGGCCTTCCCTCCAGAAGACCATGCAAAGGGACTGCAAAACTTGGACTTAGACAACAACTCCCCCCGTCATCCAACGCAGCCTGGGACTCAGCTGGGAACTCAAGCACGACATCTTCACCTTCAGAGCAACGGCCACACAGAAGCCCTTCACCCGCAGAGGTGCTCTGGCCACAGTGAACAGCTTGTTTGACCCCCTCGGTCTCGTCGCTCCAGTCGTCATTCAGGGAAAGTTTCTGCTGCGAGAGCTCACCTGCAATGAAGCTCTCGACTGGGACACCCCTCTACCAGATGAAAAGGAAGCAGAATGGAGGATGTGGAAAGATTCATTAGAAGACCTGAAAGACATCAGGATACCACGAGCCTACACTCCCACCACCCTATCTACCGCGCAAAGGAATGAGCTCCACGTCTTCTCTGACGCTTCAGTGAAGGCTACCGCCGCGGTAGCTTACCTCAAGGTGATCGACAGTGATGGAGAGTGTCATGTCGGTTTTGTCCTGGGAAAGGCGAAACTGGCGCCTCCATCTGCTCATACTATCCCAAGACTGGAGCTCGGCGCCGCTGTGCTGGCAGTGGAAATGGCGGAGCTGGTGGAGAGGGAGTTGGACATCAGTGTAGACACGATGCAGTTCTACACAGACAGCAAAGTTGTCTTAGGGTACATATACAACCAGACCAGGCGGTTCTATGTGTACGTCTGCAACAGAGTGCAATGAATCAGGAAGTTCACCAAACCAGAACAGTGGAACGCGTCCACACAGCTCAAAACCCAGCGGATCATGCTATCCGATCGGTACCTGCCGCCGAGCTAACAAACACTACATGGCTCACAGGACCCCCTTTCTTGTCCCTGCCTGACGGAGTTCACACTCCTGAAGAGGAGCCTCACAAACTCGTCGACCCGGATTCTGACAGTGAGGTGCATTCTCATGCCACGACTCTCTCCGTCCCTCCAGCTAACCTGGGATCTCATCGCTTTGAGCGGTTCTCCTCATGGAAGTCTCTTGTGCGAGCTATCGCATCCCTAACCCGCATCTTGGAGCTCAAAAAAGCTGCTGTGGAAGACAACCTCAAAACCTGTTCCGGACCCACGGCAGAACAGCTATCGATGTCAGAGACTCTCATCATCAGCTATGTGCAAAGAGAGACCCACAGAGAAGAGTTCACCTGCTTGGCTGCTGGGAAAAGTATTCCCAAACACAGTCCTCTAAGGAAGCTGGACCCCTACGTGGATGACGATGGTCTTCTGAGGATAGGGGGAAGGCTCAAGCATGCAGCAATTGACACAAGAGAACAGTTCCCAGTCGTCATCCCAGCTCGCAGCCACATCGTGACGCTCCTTGTGAGGCATTACCATGAGAGAGTCAAACATCAAAGTCGTATCTTCACGGAAGGGTCCATCCGCACAGCAGGATTCTGGATCGTCGGAGCCAAGCGGTGCATCAACAGCATCCTCCGCAAATGCGTGGCTTGCAACAAACTTCGAGGGAGGACGGCCGAACAGAAAATGGCGGACCTACCCTCCGACCGTCTGAGCACAGAGCCACCCTTCACCTACGTAGGACTCGACGTGTTCGGTCCTTGGGCTGTCACCACAAGATGAACCCGTGGCGGTCAAGCTAACAGCAAGAGGTGGGCAGTCCTCTTCACGTGCATGAGCACACGTGCCGTGCACATCGAACTCATCGAATCGATGGATACATCAAGTTCCATCAATGCCTTATGACGATTCTTTGCACTGAGAGGCCCTGCGAAGCAGATTCGTTCTGACTGTGGTACGAACTTTACAGGCGCCTGCAAGGAGTTGCATATGCTCCTCACAGATCCCGAAGAGTCCAACGTCAGGAAGTACTTGGGTGAGGAAGGGTGTTCATGGGTCTTTAACCCTCCTCATTCCTCCCATATGGGAGGAGCCTGGGAGCGTATATTGGAGTCTCCAGACGTATTCTTGACTCCATGCTCAGGGAAACCAGCCAATCACGCCTTACTCATGAGGTGTTGTCTACCTTAATGGCAGAAGTTACGGCAATCATCAACGCCAGGCCCCTTGCACCAGTCTCCTCGGACCCAGAATCTCCCTTCCTCCTGACCCCTGCTTCACTACTGACGCAAAAGGTGTGTACTCTCCCTCCCCCTCCGGGGACCTTCGACAGCAAGGATCTCCACCGACAGCAGTGGAGGCAGGTGCAACATCTCGCCAACACCTTTTGGCACCAATGGAGGCGTGAGTACCTCCCCACACTCCAAAGTCGCAGCAAGTGGCAGGACATGCGTCCTAACGCCAAGGAGGGCGACCTAGTGTTGCTGAAGGACAATCAAGTGACGAGGAACAAGTGGCCCCTGGCTCTTGTTACAAAGACATTCCCTGGCCAGGATGGAAAGGTCAGGAAGATTGAGCTCAAGGTCACAAAATATGGATCTACAAAGACCTTCCTGAGGCCTGTCTCCGAGACAGTCCTACTCATGCCTGCTGAGATATGGACTGAGTTAGTTTGTGTTCTCCGGACATGCTCCTCATGTTAGTTTAAGGTAGTGGTATAGTAATTATACCAGGCGGGGAGTGTGACGTTACTTTATTAGAATGTGAGAAGAGTACTTTTATTTTGAAGTTTATTTGCTCACTCTAGCCTTCCTCACGTGACTTAAATTCAGGAAATGGTTTCTTGCCTGATAGTCATGGTAACAGTACAGTCCAGCTTTCCATGCGGAGTTTCATATGTTTGCCCAGCTCCTGTGTTTATTGCTTCTATCTACGTTTGTGCCTTGGAGAGCATCGTCTGTAAGTTCAGTTGCGACATTATTTAAGTGATTGATGATGTCCGTCATAAGAATGTTGTTGTATTCATGTTAATACGAAAATAGCTATGTGTAACGTTAGCTTCTCCCATTTTCTGTTAGCTAGTTAGCCAGCCAGGCTTTCGGTTGCTAGTTAGCTGTGTCAGCTCCGTGGTAGAAATGTCACGTTATTCTGTCTGCCCGTATTCCACCTATATTATAGCATACTGATCTATGTTATACGTACATTATTTACAATTAGTTCCTAAGTCATGTGTGATTTCGTAATTCCTAGGTTATGTACAGCTATTTACATGCAGTTATGTAGCCTACAATTATTATTTACATGCAGTCATGTGCAGTTATTTACATGTGTTATGTCGGGGGAGCCCAACCTTTTTTGAACCAAGATCTACTTTTACATTTGTCAGCCAGCCGAGATCTACCAGCCCAAATATGGAGCCACATTACTGTAATACCCATTCAATACACACGACAAACAGAAAATAGTACAGCCACTATACTGTATAGTTCTCTGTTAAAAAGTAGAAATAAATGTCATTCTCTACCTTAGTGGGACCGTTGGCACTGGGAGGAGAAGCATAGTTTCTCATAGTCAGGGTTGTAGCAGCTGGTTGCAAGCCTTAGGCAGGCCAAAAGGCAGTCATCTGTTATTGTGGCTCTGTACTTCCAACTTGATGATCTTCATGTGAGAAAAAGCACATTCACACAGGTAGGTTGATCCAAAAAGTGCTGCGAAGTTCATGGCACATCTCCTGAGGATGGGGTACTTTTCCTGCAGCAGTAGCTCCCAGAACGCTCCCTTTACCCCTTGTGTTGCCCTGGATTTAATCTCAATGTCAGTTTGAAGTGTGAGGATCTCATTCTCCACAGCAGGGCTGTCCAGGTGAAACAGTGATGCCACTTGGGAGGCAATGTCATCTACATCAATACTTCCAAATGGAAAACACAGACAGCTGGCAACAGGTCCAATGGATGCAAAGTCAGTAAAGCGCCTATCAATCTCTGACAAGATGCTCTGAACTTGCTCCTCATAATGTGCATTACCAAGTTGTTCTGTGTCGTTACCCTGACGTTTAAGTTCTGCCTGCATGTGGGCAGTTTCGCAGGTCACTGCATTGCAGCCTACTTGACAGCAGTCGGAGCTTGCTTTTAAACGCGTTCACTGAGCTGATCGTGTTTATTATGCATTTATCCTTTCCCTGTAGTTCTAAATTCAGCTCATTCGACATACTGGTGAGATCGGTTAGGAATGCCAAATCCAAAAGCCACTTGTCCTCTAGCTGTGTATATTCGGCATGTTTAGTGAGCTTGAGAAAATCTCTGATTTCAAGCAACAACTCACTGAATCTCTCCACAAATGTGCCTCTGCTCAGCCACCTTACATCCGTATGCAGCAACAGATCTGTGTGTTCTGCCCCCGTCTCCTCCATGTGTGCACGAAATAGCCTCCTATGTAGGCTCCTTGCCCTAACCGAGTGCTCAATCTTCATAGCAATATCCATTACTTATTTCATGTTTAAGATCTTCCCACACAGCGCTTAATGGTGAAAGGACATCGGGGAGAATCACTTCGTTTGCACAATCCAACGAATCCATTAGTACGGCCTACCGTAGCAAGTGCGCCATCAGTTGTAATGGAGAGGAGTTTAAAAGGGGGCAGTTTATTCTGGTTAACAAATTCCATGGATGCTTGAAACATATCTTCGCCTCTAGTCTGTCCTTTAAGTCGCAAAATGGTTAGCAGCTCTTCTGCGCCCATGATGTCGTCAAAGGCCATTCTAATGAAAATGCAGAACTGCGCCAGGTCCGCCATATTGGTTGACTCGTCGAACTGGAGGGGAAAACACTCACATGCCTCAACGTCTTCCTTCAGTTGCTCATGAAGACTCCCGCCATTTCCTCACAGCGCCGTGTGACAGTATTCCGGGGCAGTTGGACGTCTTTAATGGCATTCACGATGTCCGTTTTATTCTTGAAATCACCGAAGAGTGCAGCCGCAGCCACAGCAAACGCCTCTTCCACAGCTTAGCAAGAACATGACTGACGCGATGCGACGCTGTCGTTGCAGCCTAACCCTCGGCGCCGGGTCTCGTAAAAATGGACTGCTGCGTTGCTAGCTGAGACTTCAACTCCTGCAGTTTTGTGGTTGGTAGAGCTGTTTTCACTGGGAAATCTGTATCACGGCTTTTGCGCACCGTTTTAAAATGGCGCTCCAAATGACCCTTCTTCGGTATAGCCACACTAGCGCTTGCAGATCAGACGGATGGATTTTGCATTGGAATAAACGAAAAAATAAGCTTCCTGTGGAAATTATAAGGTTTCGATCTTTTGGCTTCTGCCACTTTTGTTGTTTGTCGCTGAACACACACAATAAAGTTAAAAAGAAGTCGGTCTTGTTGCCGTTAGCCGCGGCTCTCGTCTCTCCACTTTGACGCTGATAAGTTGTCAGAGCTCGCGAGTGAGAGACCAATAATATCTTGATTGATGTTGAATCTGACTAATACAGGACCAGTGCTGACCATGAAGAGGCAAGGTCACCACTGTTCCTGTATTAGTCAGATTCAACGTCTGACCTTGCCTCTTCATGGTTGGTCAGATTCGATGTCAATCAAGATGTGAACGCAAGGGACTGCCTTTTTTTTTTTTTTTTCAAAATCTAACTCAATTTTCAAAATCATCTCGCGATCGACTGGCAATCGGCCCGCAATCGACTGGTCGATCGCGATCGACTGGTTGGGCAACCCAGTGTTATGTAGTTATGTCATAGACTTGTGATAACATTTTATAATTTATGCAATGTTTATTAAAACATTCTTTCTCTGTATTGCCCCCCTATACAGTTTTACAAAAAAAAGGTTGAGTTCTCAAAGTTCTTCAGTAAAGTTCCTCAACTTGGACCGGGACTCTGCATTTCTTTGGGATTCTTCATGCTGGCTATCTGTCGGCCTGTTTATACATGGACACAAACACGTAGGACAGAATAAATATAATATCTATAGCTTTTTTTTTTCACATCACGCACTCATCAGGCAGGCTTGTACTGCTATGAATTAAACTTTTTTTCCCCTATATATATCTATCTATCTATCTATCTATCTATCTATCTATCTATCTATCTATCTATCTATCTATATATCTATTTATATAATCCAGTAAGTCAAGTATCTTTATCTATCTATCTATCTATCTATCTATCTATCTATCTATCTATCTATCTATCTATCTATCTATCTATCTATCTATCTATCTATCTATCTATCTATCTATCTATCTATCTATCTATCTATCTAATCCAGTGAGTCAAGTATCTATCTATCTATCTATCTATCTATCTATCTATCTATCTATCTATCTATCTATCTATCTATCTATCTATCTATCTATCTATCTATCTATCTATCTATCTATCTATCTATCTATCTATCTAATCCAATGAGTCAAGTAAATTCTTTATGAGACAGTACAAGCCTGTTTCATGCCGTAAGCAATCATCAGCTGTCAATAAAGCTACTCGGGAAGGAACATACCATTTACTGCCTCTTCATGCACATCACATGCACAACATCCAATGAGGAAGGGAGAGGTGCGACATTCAAAAATTCAAAAACACATGATCGCTAACAGTCCAATGGGGGGGCATGATTTATTTATAATTACAAAATAGGTGCTTGTATCTATATCTGCAACTGCTGGCCAATTCATTCCTGTTATTCAATGTGGACATTTCTGGTTTGCAAATGATAAAATAGTTTTCAGTTAGACATAGCTTGCACGTTTTACTACTGGTTGAATATGCTTTGTTCTTTGAGAGGATTTTCCAGGTGGTTGAATAATTAATGTCTCTGTCCGCCAACAACCAAATATAACAGCTTAAAGATGTTACATTCTTTAAAAGGTTGTTTCTAAAGCTACACATGTGTACATTAAACCTCTTTTTGAATGTTTCCTCTGTTACACCGACGTATGTCTCCATTTTGCCGTTGTCATTTCTTGTCACCATAGCTTAGATAACTCCTTTCGTCTGGCATTTTCCTTCGAGGGGGCATGAGTCGTTCACACAGCAGTTGTAGTCGGGGGAGTCCAGTTGTGATGAAGGTGTCGTCGATTTGTTCATGATTTTTGTGTTTGGGACGATATTATTTGCTGAATGTTAGGCATGCAGCTGTACCTCATTTCTATGGTGTTCCTATTAAATATCTTCCTCAGTTGATGGTCCGGGGTAAAGCACTTATCCAAAAGTTTAAAAAAAGCTGTTTACCGATGTTTGTGGCCATGGTATCACTGTAGGGTGGGTTGTACCACGTGGTGTTTCGTTTTCTGCTACGTTTGTTGATTTGCTGGCAGGTAGTGTGTAATGGTGGGTTGTACTTGAGCTTAAAATTGCAACCGTCCGGGGCCATGGTTCCCAGGCCCACCGGACGAAGCAGACCAAGCTCTCCCAGCCGATCCAGCACCAGCTCTCCCAGCCAGACACCCTCGACACCCCCTCCCGCACTCCTCACGACGACATTAAAAACACCACAGTCAACACCATGTGAGGCCGCCAACAGACCGCCCTCGATGTTATTGGAACTGCCAGTCTGCATGGGCTAGCAGTTAGCTAGCCTGCCCCACTCTCTCAGCCGATCCAGCGCCAGCTCTCTCAGCCATCAAATGAAGACAAAACTTAGACGCAGACTTGGACAAAGACACTGCATAGATGATACTGGGTGAGGCTGCCGCAAATGTAAATTTGCGCCACCATCTTCCGACACCGGCACTGGGTGAGGCCGATGCAAACGAAATTCACGCAGCCATCTTCCCACACGAGAAGCAGAAATTTTGTCAATTTGTCGATTAAAATTCTGGATGGACTTTCACACTCAGGAGTCCATTCCTCTCCAAGGGGTGCGTTGGAACTCACAAGAGGTTTGGAGTGGTCCCTCTTGTACACTTAGCCCCTTTTTTTTGGTGTATTTAGCCTGCTGTTAAGAGGTTTGGCCATCTTAGAATACCCCTCGACAAAACGTCGATAGTTTCCAGAGAAACCTAGAAAACATTTCAACTTCTTCCTTATTGAAGGCTGAGGCCAGTCTCAAATCCGATATCTTGTCAGGGTCAGTATGGACTCCTTGAGCATCGACCACATGACCAAGGTACTTTGCAGAGGTCTTAAAGAAGTGACACTTTTCTGGGGACAGCTTTAAGCTGTTGTCTTTGAGATGGCTCAGTATCTTCATGAGCTGTACTTCATGTTCCTCCAATGTGTCAGAGAACACTATTAAGTCGTCTAGAAACACGAGTACCTCATTAAGGTGCAGGTCACCAACATACTTCTCCATAAGGCATTGGAAGGTGCTCGGAGCATTTGTGACACTCTGTAGCATACGATTGAATTCAAAGAAGCCTAGGGGGGACACAAAAGTGGTTTTAGGCTTATCTACCTCAGCCATCTCGACCTGGTAATAACTAGACTTGAGATCCATGATGGAAAACCATGTGGCACCGCTGAGGGCTGCAAATGTTCTTCAATGTTCGGGAGGGCATATGCATCTCTGATGGTTTGTGCATTTAATATTCTGTAATCTATACATAGCCTGATGGAACCATTTTTCCGCACCAAGACTACTGGTGACGCAAAGCGGCTCTCTGACTTCTTAATGATCCCTGCATCGAGTAGTTCTTTGAGGTGTTGCTTGACTGCCTCTCTGTCACAGGGATGATTAGGCCTTTGCCTTTCCTTAAAAGTAGCTTTGTCATACAGCCTGATGTGATGTTTCACAGCATTGGTGTGACTGTATGACATGTCATTTACTGCAAAGACTTCTGGAATGGATTTAAGCTTGGTGATGATGCTCTCTTCCCATTGTTCAGATATTGGTGAGTTGTCAAGGTCGAGTTTGAGATTGTCACTGGTAGGCTTGTCCTGATGAGGTGCATGTTGTTTAGCTCCAAGTGGTGTGGTGTGCTGGGCTGTATTTATTTGGCTGACAATGGATTTCGGCTGCAACATGACATTGTGTTCACTCATGTTACGCAGGAGCCTGCACTGTGATGTGTTCAGGGGGCATCTATAGATTTCAGCAGCCACCAACAGTCTCCGCATGTGAGGCTTTTAGGGGATGTTTGTGAGTTTGAATCACAAGAAATAACCTGGGTTACACTAGTATCACAATAATGGAGATTATCAATTAAGACATAATTATCACTAATGAAATTCTACCATAAGATGGTTATAATGATAACAAACTGATTTGATACGTCTCACCAGGACAATGAAGACCAAGAGGATGAAGACTCTACAGATTCAGACGACGACGATGATGATGATGATGATCTAGACACAGATCCTCTTGTTGTGGAACTGGCCGGTTTCAACCCAGATGAGGACCTTAATATAGACCAGCCCGAGTCTCCCACAGATGAAGAGGTATACATTGCTTGTCATAGAACATTCTTTCACACAACTGAGTTGTTTCAGCCAAGCCATTTTATTAGTCAGTGATGTTACCCACTGTGTTGACTACCAGGTGAACAAAGTCGTACAACATGGAGGGTATGACATATCAGCTGTTTGTAAGCATAATGCAAAGTTGCAACACCCCCTAGGGGAAAAATAATCTCTACGGAAAAGGAAAGGGTTGACATGTCTTGTATTATCACCAACTTTTGTACTGTACTAGGAGTTATTGCTCGAAAATTCATGAAGGTTAAATGCATATACTCTATGCCTTGCATTTGTCAGCCACAGTTTTCAATGGGAAGAGATGACAAGTTATGTTTCTCCTTTTTTTTTCCTGAGGTGGCACATCTCCTCAACAACAGTGATGATGATGGTGACGACTCTGACGAAGAGTCCAGCCTTGGTGACTGTGAGTAAAACTGCTCATTCGTTACAGGTGTTTTACTTTAAACCTAGAGTATAAACTCAAAAATTTTATTTGAAAGTAAAATTTGTGGTTATTACCACCTATGCTTGATTTGGATCTGTTAATCAATTTAAAGTCATAATTCGGGCATACAACTTGTGTTTAGTGCTCGTATACTATGTTTCCTTTTATGGAAAAAAATAGATTATTCAAGGGGAATTTTTGTATTAAATCGAGCTGAATCAGTCGCCATGTGCTTAAAGCCACATTAAGCAATATTTTTTTTTAACGTCAACAGGGAATCAAATGACTCCCTGTAATGAAAGGATAGCTAGTAATGCCGATCACACTGTGAATCAACCCCCCCCCATCCCCATGAAACTGGATAAGCCATAATTGAGATGTTGAGAACTGATTCTAGGGTGAAGCTTGCAAAGAGGACAGGAAGCAAGTGTGGCGGCTTAGAAATACATATGACTTAGCTGTTGGTATCTGTTCTGAACTCTCTGTAGCACTGTCTGATGTCTAGCAGTCAGAAAATTACTTAGTCCATTTTTCACTATAAAAACAAAGCCTCTGGTATTTTAGCTAAGGGAAATTAAACTATATATAGCAACAATTGTTCCAAAATGTAAGAACAACGACAATGGGGGAACTCTATTAGGTCTAGACATGGCTGCCTCTCATCTTTTAACATCTTTGAACTGCCTGCATCCATGACCTAGCACGGCCTTGAGTTAAAAGAGGTTGTATAAAAGGTTTGGTTGTGTAGTACTCATGGGGATGGACCTAATGTTAACCAACCTTTTTTCAAAGAACGAGTTTTTTTTTAATATATATATATAGTTGTTAATTGTTTATACTAATGACGCAACCTAGCGTGTCCAACTCTGCTCGCTTCTGCAGTTTGTTAGTAGGGAAAGTGAAAACCCATGACATCTAGTAGTTGCATTCCTACTTGAGAAGGACCTTCATTCATTTCTTCATTGACCAATTTTGAAAACAATGATGCAAATCCCTACCAGCATAAATATTGGATTCGCAGGCTTTGTGGGTTATATACAGAAATTTTTAAAAAAAAGTGTGTGTATGTGAAGTTTGTAACTGCACAAAGATAATCAGAGTCAATAAAAGTTGACTCAAGTCATATTTAAGTGGCCGTTGCTGCCTTAATATTACAAGTAGCCTGGCTTCTTTTTTTACCATAAAACTTCCCAGGGAGAATTCCGGGCATCTCACACTGAGGTAGGCATCCCCAGAGGGCTATTTTATCAATTGTCCTTCTAAAATCTGACTGGTTGTTGCTTTGCGAATGTGTCCTGCGGCAGAGTTTCAACTTTTGATTTTGATTCCAACTTTTTGTCGCCACGCCCCCAGCTTGCCTCGCACCATTAGGTGCGCTGCGCAGGTCATTAGCCACTTAAAGTAGATGGAGGCAGCAGTGCTGGGTGGCTTAGTCATATCCAATGTGGCCTCAGCCAGGCTACTATCGAATGTGTGACGCAGTGGAGATTGGCATCATAGTAAAAATTCAAAATCGATATGTATTTAATGATAATTATTCTCAACAATCCTAATTTGGGCTGTCAGCCTTTTTGTAATATTATACTTAATTTATTTTTTTTCTACAACAAAAATAATGCAAACACAGGTATCAAAGGTAGCATTATATTTTTGTGTGTTTATTTGCATGTGTGAGCTTGTATATGTCTTTCTCTCTATGCAGCAGACACCTCGGACAGCTCAGTTAACATTTTCATAGACACTTCAGATCTGGAGAATGACCTTTAGTCCCTTGATGACTAAGCACTTCTGAGGAGCAACATCTCTGGATCGCCTCCTACCTGTGCAGGGGCACCGGTGCTGATGTGAAAGTTTTCCTTTCTTTCTTTTTTTTTTCAAATCTTCAATTCTTTTAATCCTGAAAGATGATGATGGCCTGGTTGAGAAGCTGGGGGTAAAATTTGAATGGCAAAAAAGGACTACACAAGAATTCAAAGTCTTAAACAAAACAAAAAGACCTTTTTTCTTCTTTATTTTTTAAGATAGGGGAAGTATAACTGAAACGCTGATGTTTCACCTGACCCTCTCTGCTTCTTCTTTCCCTAAGACAGAGATGGGTCAAAGAGTGTGCAGATTTTGAATGACGTATTTATGATATTTCACCATGTTGATGTACGTTGTTATTATGCTTTTGTTTTGGATATTTCATTATTACTGGAAGTAAGACCCCTGTATTGTATTTTTATTTTTAAGATATACTAATGAGGTTAGTATCAGCATTTGACCATGATTTATCAAAGCTAATTTAACTTACAGTGAAGGATAGACCCCGTTTGGGACTAACACAAACCACTGCATGGGTGCTTGTCCCATGGAAATGCCTTAATGATTTCCTGGACAACTTGTTTTGTGAACTTCACAAAACTTTTGACTTGAGTTGGGCAAGGTTTCCTGACAGAAATTTGCCGATCTGATAAGCGTTCTGAAATCCTTGAAACCCTTTCTTTTCACCAAGTGAAACATATTGTTTGAAAATATTTGCAATAAAGTATAAAATCTCACTTTTGCGAGGCTTGTCTGGGTACATTTTCAAATGCACCTGTCAATATGGACGCCAACGTTCTGTTTTTTTGAAACCTGTAGGAAGGAACACCAAACGTTCTTCCCCATAGAGAGGCTATTTATTATTTTCTTTTGTTCCTTTTTGAAAAGGAAATATTTGTATTTTGTCCATGGTGATGATGAACAAGTAGACTCAGTTGAATGAAATGGAATTAGCAATGGTTGTGATTCCCAGTGCACAGTCAAGAGGCGAAGAAGAACAGAGTAGTGTCTATATGGAGAGATGCATTTGAAGGTAGACGTGAAAAAGCCACACAAATGTTGGATTTTATGGTTTATTAGAAATATTTTCAAATATTATACTTGGGTAACAGGAAAGGGTTAAAGAATTTCAGAAAGGTGATCAGATAGGCCAATCTTGGTTGGGAAACTTTGCCTAACCCAAGTCAAAAGTGTGCAAAATGAGTTTTCCAAGAAATTGTCAATGTATTGGGACTAGCACCCATGCAGTGGTTTGTGCTAGTCCCAAATGGGGCTAAGTGAAAGACAACTACTATTTTGGTCAACATCCAGATTACTTGGTGACACAAATCAGGAACACTGTCATTTCACTTCATGTACTTGTGTACATGAAATGAAACGAAATGCTGTTTCCCCAGCCAGCCCACAGCAGTACAACACAAAGACACATACAAAAACTACAAGAACACAAATACTCAAACTAACACATATAATTAAACTAAAAAAAATAAATAAAAAATCACTGTCTAAGGGAATGAACGCCAGCCAGGATGACTGTCAGGACTGCCGGTCTGCATGGGTTAGCAGTTAGCTTAGCCCGCCCCGCTTCCGTAGCCTGTCAGACCACACTTGGCGTTTCCTCCTCGGGCGCAGCTCCAGGCAGGGGCCGTGGACAAAGCAGACCACTGGACGATGTAGACCAAGCTCTCCCAGTCGATCCAGCGTCAGCTGTCCCAGCCAGACACTCTCAACACCCCCCGCACTCTTCACGACAACATCAAAAACATCACAGTCAATGCCAGGTGAGGCCGCCGCCAGACCGCCCTCGGTGTTATCGGAACTGCCGGTCTGGATGGGCAAGCAGTTGGCTTAGCCTGCCCCACTCTCTCTGCCGATCCAGCGCCAGCTCTCCCAGCCATCAAATGTAGACAAAACTTAGACGCAGATGTGGACAAAGACACTGTATGGACGGTAATGGGTGAGGCTGCCGCGAATGTGAATTCGCGCCGCCATCTTCTGACACCGACACTGGGTGAGGCCGCTGCAAACACGAATTCGCGCAGCCATCTTCCCACACTGGAAGCTTTTAAGGAAAGTAAAAGTAAAACTAATATCACAAAAAATACATGCTCAAAGTGGCTGGCAGCAGCATCAACTTTACTGTTATCTCGATGTGGATTAGACCAAAGTTGAGGTTTGGAATATTGTAATGGGTTATGTTAGGTGTAAGGCTAAATACCAGATACAAGGTGTTGTAGGTCAGTCTACTGCTGATCAGTTGTGAGAGGGAGTGTTGTGGTACAACAGAGCTAAACATTGAACACTCTAGAGGAGCCGTGGGCTAAATCAAGTAGATGTGTGTGGGGGGGGGGGTGCCCATCTGACAGTCCCACTTTCTATACCAAAATAGCACAGAAGATGGTTACATCGGGTGCTTTGTATGGGTTTAATTTACCATAAGCAAAGTCATGGCTGATTAAAATCAGTCAACCCAACTGATGACCAACCAAATGATCCAAGTCTAAGTTTCTGAAGGTAGGTTTGGACTCCTTAGACTGAAAATGAGGAACTTGTGCTCGACAGCCATGAATTGCATCTAAAAGCTCTTTGATGGGATAATGTGCTCAGTTTGTCACTGGTAGCTCAGTTTAGGCTACATATCCAGGTATACCAGGCATAACCTTTTCTTGCTGGGAATGAGCATGTGTAAACCTCTCGGCCTCACTTTCTTTTGAAATAATACACTGATGTGCAAAAACGTTATGACCACCTGTCCAATGTGTTGTTGGTCCTCCGTGTGCCGCCAAAATAGTGCCGACTTGCTGAAGCATGGACTCTACAAGACTCCTGGGGGTGTCCTGTGGTATCTGGCACCAAAAAAGTAGTAGCAGATCCTTCAAGTCCTATATGTTGCAAGGTGGAGCCACCGTGGGTCGGACTTGTCAGTCCAGCACATCCCACAGATGCTCAATCGGATTGCGATCTGGACAATTTGAAGGCCAGAGCAACACCTGGAACACTTCATCATGTTCCTCAAACCATTCCTGAACAATGTGTGCAGTGTGGCAGGGCACATTATCCTGCTGAAAGAGGCCACTGCCATCAGGGAATACCATTGCAATGAAGGAGTGTACCTGGTCTGCAACAATGGTAGGTGGCACGTGTCAAATTGATGTCCAGATGAATGGCCAGACCCAGGGTTTCCCAGCAGAACATTGCCCAGAGCATCGCACTCCCTCCACCGGCTTGTTGTCTTACCTCCATCCTGGTGCCATCACTACCCCAGGTAAACAGCGCACACATACATGGCCATCCATGTGATCTAAAAGAAAACAGGACTCATCGGACCAGGCAACCTTCTTCCACTGCTCCAAGGTCCAGTTCTGACTCTCACATTCCCAATGTAGGTGCTTTTAACGGTGGACAGAGGTCATCGTGGGCACTCTGACTGGCCTGCGGCTATTCAGCCCCATACACAGCTGGGTGCGATGCACTGTGTTGTGGCACATTCCTCCTGTAGCCATCATCATAATTTTCTGTGACTTGTGCCACGGTAGACCTTTTGTCGGTTCGGGCCAGATGGGATAGCCTTAGTTGCCCTTGCACATCGATGAGCCTTGGGCACCCAACACCCTGTCACCAGTATGTGGTTTTACCCCCTTCAGACCACTGTCAGTAGGTACTCGCCACTGTTGACTGGGAGCACCCCACAAGTCAAGTCAATTTTATTTGTATAGCCCAATATCACAGATTACAAATTTGCCTCAGGGGGCTTTACAGCAACACAAGCCTTACTGTTTCAGAGATGCTCTAGCCATAACAATTTGGCCCTTGTCAAAGTCACTCAGGTCTTTACTCCTGCCAGTTTCTGCTGCATCCAACACGTTGACTACAAGAACTGATTGTTCGCTTCCCATCTAATCTATCCAGACCTTGATATTTGCCCTTGTTTGAAGATGCTCGGCGTCATTCCGCTCACCTGTAAGTCAAGTCAATTTTTTTTGTATTGCCTAGTATCACAAATTACAAATTTGCCTCAAGGGGCTTTACAGCGGTCATAATGTTTTGGCTCATTGGGGTATGAGGCTATTTGATGCGAAATAGCATTGCCCGTCCTCAGTAAAGCAATCTACCTCTCCCACTGGGCTTTTAATTTTATTTTTTCTAAAATAACATGTAAATTATAACATGTATAGTATGCCCAATTATAATTCTATGGTTATTTACAAATAAATTGATGGGATTGAAATTTGCCCACCGCTTCAGTGGCAGTATGACCACCTATTTGAGCCGATATTTATAGTCTAATCATTAAAGTTGATGATGGGATTGAAATTTACCCACCTCTTCAGTGGCAGTATGACCACCTCTGACCTGATATTTATAGTCTAATCATTACTTTCTCTGGTGCTAATCCAAAACCGATGTATGGGCCAACTGTCTATGAATGGTAGAATCACTGTCTACCCTCCCTCCCTCAATGGCCAAACGCCTTAAACCTGTTATCACAACTTTACAGCAGATCTACTTTACATCAAGTCAAGGTTTGATCACCATTCCCCCTGCTGATTCAATTATTATTTAAGTAAAGAATTTAGAACCATATTATGTAATATAGTGTTTTTAGGAATGGTATTTGCCTGAATGCAGCTATCGGTATTGTACAAAAAAATATAACCTTTTCCCACAATGTGCCTGTCTCTTTCATATAGGTTCATACCCAGTTTCTGTCACTGAATATATAGACACCACCTACCTCTTACACAGGACATAAAGATTGGACCTACTTCTTTCATTGAACATCGAGAGTAAACCTCTATTTCAATCCCTTAAGGCAGTATTTTTTTTTAACATGGGCATTAAACAGTCAAACCGATAAGACATAGCTGGTCTCACTTACATACCTGTGATATTAAAGCCATGCTTCAACCAGAAGTAAACAGTTTGATAATGCAACTGTAGGCCTAGAAATTACAACTTGGAAGTCAATTAAAACTGCAGTAGGCAACATTAACATTCCAACGCAAAACCCTCCGCCTCTCTTTCAGCTGCCTCATATCACTCTGCATCGCTCTTCATCCCCTTAACACTCCTGCAGCTCTTGCCATCTCGAAAATGTCTCTCCAATGTTTACCCTCATCTGATCTTTTTATTATTATTATTTAGCGCTCTCTTTGTCTGTTCTCCAAGGTCTTCCTTCAATTTGCTTGTCTTGTACTATACGCCGTTATAGGCAAAGGAGGTATTGTACATTTAGCACAAACTGCCATAGCTCTTGACGCAAAATCTGGTTGTGTGCCGCCGCGCCAAACCAAGACACGTAGAATCCGGATGCAGAGTTGCTGTTATTGCCTACTTACATGCTAGCTAACCCTGATTGGTTGTTTGATTCAGGCCGGTGTCGGTACTTGATCTACTCGTCCTGCGACTAAAGATGACATCACTACTTCACGCGTTATGATTGGGTAAGGGCTGGTTCATATAGGAGCAGCGGGAACCGGTAGATTGACGTTAGAGGCAGCTCGGGGCTTCGGCCTTCGCGCGTTCGCTCGTCCAGGACCGGAACCTGCGGCCTCGCTCCTTAGACGCAGCTCGGGCCTTCGGCCCTCGCACCTTTACTAACCAACTCTGTCAACTTGGATTGTAAAAAATTCACAGCTAAATAACTATAAAGCCAGCAACATAATCCGTGACGTCATATGTAGTCGAAGGACCCCGAGTCGATATTGTCCCACATCAGGTCCAGTTTTTCAAAAACTAAATACATTGGGCCCGGCGCTCCCAGACATACATTTTTTTTATTATTATTATTTGAAAGGAGCTCTTCAATCAAATGTTAGTGTAAACTACTAATAAGACACGTTAGTCCCTAGCTAACGGATCTGACCCTTTAGCCGAGCGGTTAATGATGTCGACTTGTGGTGCAGTACACAGCGTATCGAATCCCGCACCGGGCAAAAAAATAACCGGTTATATTGGGGGCATCGGTGGGATCCGGAAGTGTGCAGATCCTCAGAAGTTTCTTCGGAGCGCGGGAATAGCAAAGCGCGAGGGCGCGCTTCCGGGGAGGGTGACGACTGTAACTACTAATAAGACACGTTAGTCCCTAGTTAACGGGTCTGACCCTTTAGCCGAGCGGTTAGTGATGTCGCCTTGTGGTGCAGTACACCTCGTATCGAATCCCGCACCGGGCTAAAAAATAACCGGTTACATTAGTGACATGTAATGGTCAAAATGATTTATTTCAACCAAAGTTATAAGATACTGCCTACTGCAGCTTAATAATTCACCACAGTTTGGTACTGCATCCTGCATTAGATTGATTTCACCAACACTTTAATGGATGAATTAGGTTTTCTGCAATCCTTCATGTTTCAGTTGTCTTGTCAGGGTGAAACTCACCAAAACTTTTTTGCCCAGCAACTTTTTTTCTTTTCTTTTTTTTTGTCCTTTAATGTGTGAAATGGATTTAATTGTATTTTTTGCTTGGAGTTATTTTGACCAGGCTTCTATATTAGTCATATTCGTTTTAATTTATTTTGATTTGTCAAAGAAAGTTAAATCAGTTCATCTGGATGCAATGTTTATTGACAGAAACGGTTCATCTCTCATCTAATGCCCCTTTTCCACTACATGATACCGGCTCGACTCGACCTTTTATCATTTTTCATTACCTGAAAGTACCGGCATTTTGGTAACTGTTACCACCCTTGTCGAGGTTCCAGAAAAACTGGAGCGGGCACCAAAACCAACGCAGATCTCTGATTGGTCAGAGAAACGTGTCACTGCGTCCTTTTGCGTCACGGCGTCGTCAATGAGCGCATGGGATGTCACCCGGCATTTTTAAATACCGAAGTGGTCGAAGCGGAAAAGTACATTTTGAAATAAAAAAAATAAAAAAATGGAGAGCCGAAAATCCAGCTACACTGAGGGGGTACTGTTACGGTAATGGAAAACGACACAGAAACGAGTAGAGTCGAGTCTAGTTGAGCCGGTATCATGTAGTGGAAAAGGGGCACAAGTGACCTCTTCAGTCTCAACTGACTGCAGGTATCCCCACCCTTATAAACAATGCAGTGGCATAACGACCGAAACCAACGATCGGTTTCATATGCAGATAGATGTGACCATTAACTAGAGTTTCAATGGCCATGTGTACTATTCACAGAGGATTGGGGAATGTTTGCAATCACAGCATTGTAAGATTGTGACAGATGTACTCTCATCTGTCTCCCTCTTCACGTAGACGCCCCTTTTAACACCCCCTTCAACCCAGCGTTCCTCCTTATCAAGGATGTGCACATCCTCATCCTTGAAAGAGTGGCCCCTGGCCTGTAGATGGGTGTAGACTGCGGAGTCCTGGCCTGATGTGTTAGCTCTCCTGTGTAGTGCCATCCTCTTGGCCAGCATCTGTTTAGTTTCCCCAATGTACAAGTCATGGCAATTATCCCGGCACTTAACAGCATACACCATATTGCTCTGTGCCGGAGGACCAGATCCCTGGGGAGGGCTAATTTCCGGCGCGGCATATTTTGGGGTTTGAAAGCAACTGAGACGCGGTGTTTGGAAAATATGTATCTCAACTTTTCCGACACTCCCGCCACATACGGAATCACTGAATCATTAGGCAGATGTTGTCCTCCTCTCTTCGATCGGCTGATGCACTGTTTGGGCGTCTTCCTGAATTGCCTGACAATGCCCACCAGTTAGGATAACCACACTTAACCAGGGCCTGCTTAATGTGGGACGCGTTCCCTTCCCCAGCCGCTGTGTCAGCGCAGCCTAAGAGTACATCTGTCGCCATTTTACAATGTTGTGATTGCAAACATTCCCAAATCTCTGTGAATCGTACACATGGCCGTTGTACCTCTAGCTAGTGGTCACGGCATTTTGCATATGAAACTTAGCGTTTGTTTTGGTAATTATGCCGTTGTGTTGTTTATAAGGGTGGGGATACCTGCAGTCAATTTAGACTGAAGAGGTCACTTAGATGAGCGATGAAACGTTTCTGTCAATAAACTTTGTGTACAGATGAACTAATTCAACTTTCTTTGATTTTCTTACCTGGATTATCGAGCATGCATAAAGACATCTGTTGATTTGTGTTGGCTGGTTGATAGGAGAGTTGCTATTTACAGCTTATTTTGCCCATTGTGTCTCTGGAAGCATCGGCTCCTCGAGGAGGCTGGTTAGTGCTGTTTAGGCTTAAGTCATTCTAAGTGCGTTGCTCTTTTGTGTGCTGCAAATTATGTAATCTGACTGCCAGCGCTCAGCACTCTGAGGGCTAAAACATGCTAAACTTTCATTGCTCTTGCCAACAGTAAAAACTGTGTCATTGTTAATCAATTTTGAAAGAAATTAGCCATTGCTGTGAAGAGAGGTTCCCGGTTAAAAACAACCGATGCCCTGAATTTAGCACACACGTCCTGACAACAAGGATACCCGCGGCATATGTTTATCGGTATTACAACTTGGGTTAAAAATAAGTGTCATAGATGAGACATGGCAACATCAGGTTTTTCACATGCAGTCATAATTTTATTTAGGAACATCGTTTTCCACTGGCACAGATGTTAAAGCAATATTTCATCTTGGTAAAACCTTTTTATTTATTTTACACTTGCCCCCAGCACAATTCCTTCTCGCAGATGTGTATTGAAAGTCAGTGTCTCCTTTTTATTAAGCATTTATTGGTAACTGCAAACAGGTATTGTGAACCCTCACTGCAGGTGACCTAGCCTGAGAACTGGATGAATTTGTAAATGCGTATTAGTCTGACTCCTCTCAGTTCTTTTTCAATTTCCAACGGGCATTATCAATGGGCGCGAATCAAAACGCCTCTGGACGCAATTGGATAGACCTACAACCAATCGGAGCAATGAAACGTGTGACGTAGTGCTTAAACATTTACCAAATCCTGTCGGAAGTGCGACAAACACACCTTTCTTGCCGATAAAAGCTTTGAGTACAGTTGTTTGTTATTCTTTTAGAGAAAATATCCCATTCAGTTCATTTAATACTGTGATGATAGCGGACTCAACAGACCATTCTACATCAGCGGCAGCCAACAGCGCTTCTCTGTACGCCCCCCCCTTACTCTGCCTCAGATTGGCTAACCCTGTCCTTAACCATAAACAACCTAACCAATCGAATCGAGGCAATTGAGTACTCGCACATCAGAGGCAGAGTTCCCGGAATGCGGGTGGGAAAAAAATAAGGCTGTACGTCATCGTATCAAACCCGCCCCATATTAGATAAACGATTGTGATTGGCCCGACTTGGGCCAGATTAGGTGGAAGTCTGTCTGAACGGGAGGGTGGCCAGACGTATATGCCAGAGCAAATGTAAGCTTGCATATTCGTCCGGTTCCCAGGCTACAGGTGACCAGTAGCAGTAGCTAATTGGCTATTTATTAAATGTCCATTAATGATCCTTCCACAGAGATACAGAAATAGCAAAAGTTATACCAAAGTGAAACATTGCTTTATTTGACATCCCAAATTCAACCTGTTTTTTTCTTTGAAAATAATATGAAACTGTGTCTAATGATCTGTAATGATGCAAGAGTTATTTTCTTGTAAAACTCATGATGGGCTTGGAACTTGACAACCACGTCTCTTGTTGAAATTGATTTTATTTATTTAAAAGAAGGCTCTGGTGGTAATTCACTTAGCATTACTGTTTTCTGTTACTATTGTATAACGTCTAATGGTGCATAAGTTAAGACTACAGTATTGTTTTCAGACTGGAGGACATAAAAGGGTTTTGGTTGTGGAGGTTATCTTTAGAATTTATGTTTTTAAAATGTAAAGACCCCTCCCCCCAAACACACACACAGTAGTTTGGATTATTTCACACCTCATCAGCATTATTCAGCAATAGATCCTCGAGTTGTATGACAGACTGTATTGTGTGTGTGTGTGTGTGTGTGTGTGTGTGTGTGTGTGTGTGTGTGTGTGTATACTAGCACTCATCGCGCACTCATCAGCTGGTGCGACGCATGAAACAATCTTGTACTGCTATGTATTAAAGTTTTTTTTCCTACATCTATCTTAATATTCCGCTCCTCATTTGTTGAGCACTTTTCTCGACACCATTGGCGGTTTAAAAAAAACGCTCTACATACACACACACACACACACACACACACACACACACACACACACACACACACACACACACACACACACACATACATATATTTATATATATATATATATATATATATATATATACTAGAAGAACCCCGCTACAATGTAGCGGTTTGGTTATCCACCCGTCTAAATCTCCCTCCTCTTCATCCTGCCAGCTAACCACCTTCCCCCTGCCCCTAAACCCCCCCCACTCCAACTCCCTCCCCCCAAATGCTCAGAATCATCTGAAACGCCGAGAAAAGTGGTTTTTAGCCGTTTTTAGAAAAATTCATATTTTGCATAATTATGCATAATTTTAATTTTCTGGGATTTTCCCTTACTCTCTGAGACAATACCTACCACCTCCAAAAAGAATTAGGATCATAAGTGCTTTAGTTTTCGGTCCCGCTATCTACACTAACACCACACACACACACATTACAAAAATATATGAGTAGATATATATATATAAACATAATATTGTTAATATGTAATCATTGCTTAAACCAGTTCTTTGTAAGAGATTCATCAAGCTATGCTACAACAGATCAGACTGACACAGCTTTTTTGAACTTTTTAAAAAGTAATCTACCTCATGTATCTCATAGTCTCACTCTTAATCATTCAATTTGCTCACTTCTGAGTACAGTTACTGAGCAGTTTCATTGATGGGCAAAAAGGGCAAAATTCAAATATTGTATAATACCCCTTTTACACTGGCCAAAAAAGCCTGCTAACATCCGCCTTTGGTGGTCAATGTTACACTGACCAAAGGTGGCTGTAAGCGGGTTTTTTGGCCAGTGTGAAAGGGGTATTAGAAAAGGTTAACTGCAAGAAGTGTGACCACTGGTCAGACGATAATCAGAGGTGTGACAGTTTCACTTTGCTTAAGTCATATTCCCTGTCACCCATCATAACTTATCCGCTATTTCAGTTATCTGCTAGGGGGTTACCAACCTTAGTCTGACCATATTTGGAATTTAATTTCCACATAGGGTTTGGTCTAATAGGGTTGCCCACTTAAGACAAAACAAGTGCTTGTAAAGTATTTAAGAGTTGGCTGAGTAGTTTTCCAAGACTTAACTGCTTACTTGACCCTATGTGAAATTGTAGATGCCTGTCTATCTATCTGAGGTACCAAGCAGTTTAAAACAAATACAGAATTATTTTCAAACACTTGTGGACTTGCTCTGAAATAATTTCTGATTTCTGAATCGTGATAGAGCTGTTCTCAACACAAAGTAATAGAGGTTAAATGTGTTCACACAAAACCTTTTAGCTATTTACAAAATTGCACTGATCCTGCTGTAGTGGCCCTTCATCAAGTCAGATGCGAGGCAGACTAATGGCCAACTAGAGCAAAATGACTGCCTTTCATTTAACATTCATTTAAAGGTTTCCTATCAGTTATTATTGTTCAAAACACTCTTGTACTGGGTTCCATGCAGCCTGACACCTGGATCAGAATTTAAATGTCTAGTCATACAACAAAGAACAGGTGGCAGGCTGTCGGAGTGATCCTCAGTCCGATTTAAGCTTCGCACTTCCCTTGTTGGTTATATATCAACCCATGCATGTATTTACACTACATTTTACATTTTCTATCCCTTTAACTTCCACTTTGTTACAGAGAAAAGTAATGTCATGGTTGTAACTACTGTTCCCTAAAGGAGAGGATATTTTTAGGATGTCTTTTGTATTTAAAGGATCAGTTCACTCAAAATACAAATTAAAAATAAAATAGTTTTCCCACTTACCCTATAGTGCAGTCTGCTATTTGGCGAGGTTTAGAGTTGACCTATGTAGAGCTGTCTCTCTTCAATACAGTGGAGATTGTTAAACATTGGTTTGTAGAGCTCAAAGTGACAGAAAATTACATTTGGAAAAATTCAGCAGCAACATCTCATTCCAGAAACATTGACAGGGTTGCACATTATAATCCAAAGACCTTGTGAAAAGTTTTGTCAACTTTGTTGTTAGTTATTCCCGAAAAACAACCGTCAACATCCGCTCAGAAGGAGGCGTACTAGTTTGTGCTGTACCAATACGGGCCCCCCGGTTAGGAAGTGAATGTAAACTGTTGTTATTTGGGCTGAGCTAGTGACTTGGTGACCCTAAAGGGAAATTTCACCGATATTGATGAGTAATGTAGTTGATTGAAGTAATAAAATCCTCATTGCATACTATATTAATGGAGAAATCTGTGTTTTCTCCTCACAGAGTTTTTCTCAAAGCACCCACATGGGTCAGAATGCAGTGCATTTAAGCTTCTCTGTCGATAAAATCTCCGAGCTAGTTGTGTAAGATGTCATTTCCACCATCCCACCATAGCTTAGCTGAGAGGAGGGTGTAGTTTATGCAGTGTCTTTAGGGTAGATTATAGTATTAGAAACTCTGCTATGCTATAGTTTCTTTCCCTAAGCACCTACATGTGCCAGAATGCATTCCATTTAAGCTTCTGTATCTCTGTCGATAAAATGTCTGAGCTACCATTATAGGATGTCATTTCCACCTCTGGAAATGTAGCTTAGCCGAGAGAGGGAGGGTGTGGTTTTTGCAGCATCTTTAGGGTAGATTATAGTATAAGAAACCCGGAATGCTATAGTTTTCCCATCTGCCAACTGACGTCACAATACATCACTTGGCGGACAAAAACAAAACACTTTGGCTTCCGTCCCAGTGTTGCACAGATGATCAGGAACAACTGCAGGTGTTTTTCATGTACTATCCCAGTTGCAGATGGACAGCGATAAGGTTGAAAATCAGCGAATTTCCTCTTTAGACTTGGTACACAATACAAGATTTTTTGTCAGAGAACATGTCACACTTAAGGACTGGAGCTCGTTGGGGGTGACAAATAATAAGACTGCCTTAGGCCCCACAATGAATCCCAGCCTTGTAATGTGCCACAAGAAATACTGCGAGGTCACCCATTTCAGGTAGCCAATATAAGTGAAGTACACCGGAATACGAAAGCAACATCGTGCGAAAGTGCAAAACAAAGCAACAAACAAGTGCTGGTCGCCGTTGGTGCAGCTTGTTGTTTCTGCTGATCAAAAAGAAGACCCACTCATACTCGTATATCATCTTTTCATTTTCAACCACCATTTGCTTTTCATAAGAATGAAGGACTTCCCAATTTAACTGCCATCTTAATTCCACTGGAGAGCTCGTTGGCTGTTGACCATCATGGACAAATAGCCCAGCCCTGAGACAGTGAAAAAAGTCACCTAGTGTGGTGAACCTACAACTTTCCACAAGCAAGAAATATTGCATTCTGAGGGAGAAAGTGAAACTTTCTATGCATGACCCTACTTATTTGAACCAGAGTACAGACAAAGAATTACAGCATATGGATGGAGAGACAGTGAGGGCCCAGAATCATTGGCTTTGATTGGCCAGTTAGCATTTTGTGACCCTTCATCAGATCAGTTTATTAAGAGACGTACAGTCACCTGAGAACAGAAGTATAAAGAAATGTCGATGGCAACACCTGTGTTGTGTTATATGCTGGGCTGAAACATAGAATAAATGATCATAGATGGAATTGAAGGTGTCAAAGTTGGGTTTTTAACATTGCGGATCAATGGTGAGAACCAGTCTTTACCCTTCAATGGTGGAGAAGTAAAGACAGCTGGTGTTTTTTGGCATAGACAAAACTTTTCACAACTAGATCTATGGATAATCTTGTTTCTGGAAAGACATGTTGCTGTTGAATTTTTCGATTCTTTTTATTTGTTTTTTTGCCACTTTGAGCCCCACAAACCGGTTTCTATTCAACTCCACCATTTTGGGGTGAACGGGGACAGGTTTACCATAGACAACTCCAAACTTCTCCAGATCATACTGAAACTTTCTGGATGGATACATCGCATTGATAGGGGTAAGTGGGAAAATATTTTATTTTTCATTTTTCATTTTAATTTTGGGTGAACTGGCCCTTTAATCCAAATAGCCTTGCTATGTATTCCAGCCACTAGATGCCAGTCTTGAACTGTATGTAGACTACAGACTCGAGCTGTGGACCTGATGGTTGTAGGTTACAAAAAAAATGTCTGATTCTACATTTTTTTCTGCACATAAGACAAGTTTACTCGTGTGTGTTTACTTGCTATTTTGCTCTGAAACCACTCTGATTTACCCAAGTCTCCATAAGAGAGAACAAGAAATTAAGAGATGGGTGGTTTTATGAGTTTGAGAGGTTTTCATAGAAAATAAGTGTTTGTATCTTCATAGATTTGAAATGAACATTTACAGAAGGTTGCTATACTTTCAGGTACATTCTCAATTTATATAGCATTTTATAATGAAACGACCTTAACTGCTACAACCTGAGTCTCGCCAATGGATCTCTGATTTGTTATATTGGATGGCTGGAATAACACCAATAAAACACACTAAAATGACGACAATAATAAACTACATTCAAACTTGTATTTTTGTTTGAATTTTTGATTCACAGAATGACTTGTCTCTGGCTCTTTCAGTTCCTCCTCTTCAGCCTTAGTAGAGGAGCAGAGCAGCTCTCACCCTTTTCCAACCCTGTGTATTTCTTCAAATAAGGACAAAATACAAGTCATTTCAAAATCAATGAAAAGCTTGAGGTCTTGGGCACATCACATTTATCCATTCATCTTTGTCCAGAAAAAAAGTTATCAACAATTAATGGTACCCTCTGACAACCAACCCAATTGGAGGTCATTTCTAAATGAATTTTCAGCTTAAAAAAGGGCACGTTTTAAACCCGGTGGCACCAGAGGAGTTAAATCGAGTCATTTTGTTTTTGCATCTAAAAGTCATTTTTTTATTATTATTTAACTGAACAGTATTCATACTTTTTGGATGTCATTACAACAAACATGTTTTAAAACAATCAAAATGTTAAAATTTCACTTAAGGGCATGAAAAAAGCAAAGAAAAAAAGTCCTTACTCTTTGAGGCAATCTTTTTTTTTTTCCTCCCCAATAGTATCTGGCCAATTACCCCACTCATCCAAGCAGTCCCGGTTGCTGCCCCACCCCCTCTGCTGATCCGGGAGGGCTGCAGACTACCACATGCCTCCTCCGATACATGTGGAGTCACCAGCCGCTTTTTTTCACCTGACAGTGAGGCGTTTCGCCAGGGGGACGTAGTGCGTGGGAGGCTCGCGCCATTCCCCCCCAGTCCCCCCCCCGAATTGGCGCCCCGACCGACCAGAGGAGGTGCTAGTGCGACGACCAGGAAACATACCCACATCCGGCTTGTGTCTGTAGGGACGCCCAAGCAAGCCGGAGGTAACACGGGGATTCGAACCGGCGATCCCCGTGTTGGTAGGCAGCGGAATAGGCCTGCCTTTGAGGCATCCTTGAATAAACAAAACCAAGAATTATTGGCTTTAGATCAAGTAGATACACAAGTAACTGTACTAACTGTCACTGTGACTATGTAGTAACCAAGATATTGGTAATGTGACAACCATCCTGGGTCAACCCTACTTTAGCTCCTTGAATACCTGTCCTTGAAAAACACACTTAGTGTTAGCACGAGGATGGCTTAGGAGGAGAAGGGAGAGTTGCATAATTTACTGGGTGAAACATTATCTGCCACTATTTTGGAGTGTGAGAGGTTTCTGTCTAGCGTTGCTGTGGCTCCAGCACTATTTTGAGTCTGTGAAGGGTCTGTACAATGTTATGGTTAGTAGACGAGGAAATTTTAGCTAGGCTAAATCATATAAAATTAGTCATTGAAGTAGGCTATTTGGGTAGATGACCACTGCCTACCTCTACCAATCAAAGAAAGAGAGTGAGAGCGTAAGAGAGCCCTTTTGTAATTGCTCCATCAAATACTTGTGCTTGCACATATCTTCTTCATGGGCCAAGCCGCCTCTCTTGGCCGCACTATGAATGAGACTCAAGGTCCAACTCTCTGGAGTGTTCTGGAGTGTGATGTGGCTCTTGCAGGAAAAAAACTAGCATGTCTACAGACCAGCCTGAGTGCAGAAGAATGTGCACTCAGACTGTCTACTTAAGCCCTGCAAGTCAGGTCATGGTTATTCAAAGAATAATAGGAGATGGCTGCATCCCAAACGGATTCACTGTCTTGTGTCAGGTCATGTGTACACCTGTTCCCATACTCTTATTTTCTATCCCCAGAATCAGAACATCCAACCATAGCATTGGAAAGTAGTCCTATCTGACAAAATTTAATATTTGGAAACGGAAATGGGCAGTGGGGTATTTCAAATGTCATGTTCAACATGGAGGTTTGTCTAAGTCTTTGGTCTGCTGGTCCATGTTAAATTCATCTTCAGCTTCTACCAGTACACAAGTAACGTAACGATGTTTTATGCTATACTTCAGGGCGAGCATCCACTGATCCTTAGTTGAGTTGGGTTCAAGACACATTAAATTGCTGAACAGCAAATTGCAGTATCCCAGGACTGAGAAACAATGTCATCCGTCCACCCCTTGGCACCATCTGTGCCCTCGGCTGGCCTGGGATGGCCTTCCAACCAGAGCCACATTCTGTCTGATCTGTTTCTTCCTCCTCCATAGCCCTCTTAGCCCAACGGTTTCATTAAGAAGAAAGAAAAACTTGGTAGGGAGAATCCAAAGGAGTTGAATCAAGTGCAACTGGACTTGGTATATATCCGTGAAGACGTTTCGCCTCTCATCCAATAGGCTTCCTCAGTTCGTGCCTTTCTGACTAGACCAAGCTAGTCTAGTCAGAAAGACCACCGTTTAAGTTGTAGACCGGTCTAGTCAGAAAGGCATGAACTGAGGAAGCCTCTTGGATGAGAGGCGAAACGTCTTAACGGATATTTACCAAGTCCAGTTGCACTTGATTCAACTCCTTTGGATAACCATGACCTGGATGAATGAGAACATTCACAGACTTGGTAGGGAGAACTGTCCTCTTGAAAGGACAAGATAATGCAGTATTTTTTTTCTTACGTCTAGGAAGTAGATTCGTTCTTTTCCAAAGACCCCCAGACTAAGGCAAAGTGGAAATCACTATGGTTACCCCATGAAGTGAGGGGGCTGTGTGCAGAACTCTGTCCATGAAAATAATAGGCCATCTAAAATAGTGTGCATTGAATATCAAGTAGACATATTATGCTTGGCGAACAACGACCACCAGGGATAGCAACAAGGATAAAAGGAGAAGTTTTTCTTTTTGAAATTTTGCTTAAATTTGTTGGCAAGAGGCACTTTACCAATAAAAAGTAAAGACCAAAAGGCTTTTCTTCTGTCTCCCTTTGAAGATGTGCTCTGTTATAGAGGCAAAACGAACATTTATTACAAAAAAATTTTCCAATCTGCTATAGAAGTGCACTAAATGACACATGTGAAGAGGATCTCATGCCCCGTTATATATATATTTTTTGTTTACCGAGGGTTGAAGTCCATCATGCAAATACACACAAATCTGTCCTGAGTTCCTCGCTTGGCAGTTTAAGCCCCACGGGGAACCACAGCACCATTGTACAGGTCTTTCATCTCACACACCTCCACACCACCACCTCCACACTGAAACTGTGTCATGGTGGTGTGTCATGATCGTGGATGGACGATGACATGCATGTGTCATGCGGGGCCATGGTAAACTGTCTACACGGCATGTGGCTGCTCTGGTCTGGTGTGGTTGGTGTGGTTGGTCTGCTCTGGTGTGGTGTGGTCTGGTGTGATCTGGTCAGGTGTGGTGTGGACTGGTCAGGTGTGGTGTGGTGGTCTGGCCAGGTCTGGTGTGGTGTGGTTTGGTGTGGCTGGTCTGGTCTGGGTGTGTGTGATGTCTGTCCTCATTCCCGGCGCTGGTGTCAACAGAGAACCGACTATGTGCCTATATGTGCGGTGCACCCACGTGCCCGGCACTTGCGCCTGCGGACGAAAAGCTCTATTGTATGTCTGTGCGTGTGCGTGTGCGCGTGTGCGTGCGCGGTATATGACAATTTGTAAGCGCGTCGTGTCACCAAACAACTTAAACGGTGGTTGGATGGCGCAGCGGTTGAGTGGGTCTATCCCGTTGATCTCTTTCTCTCTCTCTCTCTCTCTCTCTCTCTCTCTCTCTCTCTCTCTCTCTCTCTCTCTCTCTCTCTCTCTCTCTCTCTCTCTCTCTCTCTCTCTCTCTCTCTCTCTCTCTCTCTCTCTCGGTACGTCCCCAGTGCGTCTGATCCTCTTAACCTATGTAGGCTACCATCAGATGACTCATCTCGCTGCTTCAAGTCGTTCGAGGGGAGGTAGAAGGTTTTTAAACGTCGTCACCCCCCCCCACACACACACACACAATCAAACAAGTTTGATGCGCCGAGACAACAGCTTGTTGGTGGCGAAACGGGACCGTTTGAACGGGAGAAGTGAAGGAGGAGAGCAACGCAACGGGACTCGGCGGGTTTCCAATTCTCCGTCCATCATCCGAGCGATGCTGCAATGAGAGAGGCTGCGGGACGGAGGGGGAGGGAGGCTGCTGGGCTTTTCTTTTTTTAAAATTTATAATACCTAACTGGGGGGTGGGGGGTGTAGACCAAACGTCCAGCCTAGCAGTGGGACTCGTCAGGAGATAAATGCGTCATTTCACTTCAAATGGCAAACGGAATATTTTTTCTTTCCTTTTCTTTTTCTCGTCTTCAAAAGTCGTTTTTATTCTGACGCTGGCGTTTAAAAGCGATCTGTTCAAACCGGCTGCGCGGATCATTCCAATAAAACATATGTGAACTTTTCCTTTTTTTTTCTTTCCTTTTCCCCCCCCCTCTCCTCCTCCAGCGTTATCTCCATGAGAAGCGTCACATCGGGTTTACACTTTCTTGGTGTTGTTTTTTAACGGGATCATGTGGACCCCGACGGAGGACGAGAAAATAGGAGTTGGTGAGTTGACGAATGAATTCTGATGTATTTTGTGTCATAGGACGGATCACGGCCAAGCTGGCCCTACGTGTTCATCACCGGGACCTTTACCACAGAAAGGCTCGGCGGACGTGATTTGGCTGTAACTGTAGATCTCGGACCGAACTACAAATTGGATAAGGTTTTATTTTGTTTATTTTCATTTATTTTTTTGGCTCGCGCTTCTTAGGATTACGACAGTCCTGTGGTACTGTGGTCATACGTACCCATTCTGCTGCTGTGCCTGACAGGACTGGAGTTTTGGGTTAAACCTCTCTGTGTATAGTCTGTTAGCAGCTGCTACAACAGGTGCATTACGATACAGACTGCAAGGAATAGTCCCTGCTGGCTGTACCGGTTTACACAGTGAAGTGAAGAGGGTCTATGTCGTGTTTTCATAAACTTTCATCAACTACTTTAGATTACTCGTGCAGATATGAATAGCTATTTCTGAGATTTAAAAAAAATCAGCAGACTGATTCAAAAGGTGTTTTTTTTCTTTTGTGATGGTATGTAAGCAATTAGGACTAACCCCCCCCCCAAATTATCTCATCCTTCTGAATGACTCTCTATCCTGCAACTCATGGGTCCACGTTTTGCAATACTGGTTATATCTTCTGTTTCAAATCTTTTCCTCTTGTGCTCCCTCGTCTTGGTGCTTACTGCAGACTCCTGCACTGCCGATTGTATACCATGATGAATTCCCCATTTCCTGCATGAGTATCGTACTGTGTTGCATGCATTTTTTTTATTATACATTATTCATTGGCATTTTATGCTTTGTTTAGGTGGAAGAGTTGAGAATAATATAGGACAGAAAATAAACAGAGGCGATTAGATGCAGCACATGTCCCGAGCCACATATGAAGCCAGAACCTTGCTGTTAGGTCTGAGACCTCATGATATGCATGCTATTTGGTCAAGTCATTAAGACACAGAAACATCTCAAAACTCAGGGGTTTTTGACTCTAGGGACTCTGAAACCATCTGGGCACCTGAAGGAATGTGAGGACCTTCAATTCATATAAAGAATAATTTCAACTTACATTCGGTAAAAACGGCAGATCTGGCAACAGCAGTGGCAATGTTCATCTCACAGGCCTCAGGTCCTCCCACTAGTCGGCTTTATTGACAGCTGCCCTCTGCCTCCCCAAAATGACCGAATAGGGCAAATTCCAGTGACAGCCGTTGGTTGGAGGCTAGACATTGCTGACAGGAGGTCAATGGGAGGGAATCATGACCCTGGCATTTTGTTAATTAGAAAAAGATATTTGCAGAATCTAACTGAAAGGTTGTGTGGTTCTATTTATTTCATTATCTTCACAATCAAAATACAAATCACTTGGTTCACATAGTGGCTCTTGATCCTCTGGAAGAAACCGCTCTGAAACCTGCCATATAAGTTTTGTGACTTAACTTTGCCACTTCATGCCTGACCGTCTGGTGTGCTATAGTTCCCATTTACGCATGCTGCCTGTCCCCTGCCTAAATTTAGTTTTGCCGTCGAGCCGACAGTAACTTTTTAATGGCTTTCCAGAGTGAAGTGAGCGGATGTAAAGCTTGATCTGGCATGCACAAAAGCAAGGGGAAAAAAAGGAAATCATTAATTGCCCATTAGAAACAAATGACACTGGCCCTTCTGCTCTAAAAATCACATCCCTGTAAGTTAAAGGTGAGCTGCAGAGTCCTTCGATGTTCTCACGTTTTGTTTTTGTTTTTGATTTTTTGTGCAAACACATCCATTTGTGTTTTGGTGGGATAAGGCTTTGCATACCAAGGCAGTGAGAGTGGTCCCTCCTCATAGAGGCTCTCCAACAGAGCCGGGTTGACTAGTGCAGTTGGCAGGACTGGATGAATGGGCCTTTGGGGCTCCCATAGAGAGCCCTGAAAGGAGCGTCAACTCCCCCCAGGGCTGCAAAGATCTGTGCGCAGTTCTCACCCCCACAGATAACACAGGACAACACACATAAGAACTTAAACAGCCAGGCGTGCACGCCGCAAAACAGAATCACACCCACACACACAGACAGACACGCACGCCAAACCAAAACACGAGCACAAACATAAGACATACTGAAAGATGGAGACACACACACACACACACATGCACACAAGCATGGACATAGAGAAAGGCACCAAAACAGGCTAACACACGAGCATACAGAGAGAAAAAAGTACATGCAAATGCCCACAATCTAAACAATATACAGTTTCAGAAAGAGGCAAGTGCTTCAGTGTTACAAAATACACCTACGTATCTACAGTTAGACAAGAATTTAAGAAAATAGTCATATGCATGAATACACACACCACAATGAATACATGTTTGTAAATGCAAGACAGGCATATAAGAATGCACTTTTTTACACACTGACAGATATGCTGGTTCATGCGTAAAACAAAAACACAATAACAATGCCACACATTTATAATGACAGTCCTTAATACTCACATACTCGCACACTCTCGCTTCAGGATGCAGCTAGTGATGAAAAGCACCACACATACACACACAATCACAGTTACACACTTGCCAACACACTGTTAGAGACTTTTACTGTCTAGTACACACCCAAACCACACCATAATGCACCAAGTGCTCATGTACATCCCAGTACACAGTAACACAACAACACTACAGTGCAGCAGGTCGCAGTGAAAGTGACCGATGTGGAAAAGTGAAAGTGAGCAAAAGTGAAAAGTCAGAAAGTGAAAGTGACCGACGTGAAAAGGCGGTATGTCACGTGCTGTGAAGACAGAACCTCTTCTTGTTTAGTTGACCAATTTAGCACCAACAGGCTTTCCTCTTTGCTCTTAAACATGAAGGCTTCAGATGGCTTCTTCTGATCACTTGAGCTCATCTGGCCCTTATGAAGTCAAACAAGTGGATTCAGTTCAGACCGCGGGGAGTCTTGATTCCCTGTTGGTCAGGGTCCAGAGGTCTCCTCTGTGCCCTTTCTAAGAAACATAATTATTATAGTAATTCCCTTTTACCTGATAAAATTGTATCACAAACTCCGCTTTTAGATAGGCTTACTTAAGGCTAACTTTTATTGAACAGTTTTGCTGTTGCCTAGCTTTAAATCCTGTATTCATCTTTTGAATGTGCTCCCACTTTATAACATCATATATTATAGCTTGGGCGGCATGGTGGCGCAGTGGTTAGCACAGTTGCCTTACAGCAACAAGGTCCTGGGTTCGAGCCCCGGGGTAGTCCGACCTTGGGGGTTGTCCCGGGTCGTCCTCTGTGTGGAGTTTGCATGTTCTCCCCGTGCTTGCGTAGGTTTCCTCCGGGTGCTGCGGTTTCCCCTCACAGTCCGAAGACATGTAGGTCAGATGAATCAGCCATACTAAATTTTCCCTAGGTGTGAATGTGTCGGCCCTGTGATGGCCTGGTGGCCTGTCCAGGGTGTCTCCCCGCCTGCCGCCCAGTGACTGCTGGGATAGGCTCCAGCATCCCCGCAACCCCGAGAGCAGGCTAAGCGGTTTGGATGATGGATGGATGGATATATTACAGCTTGTTTAGTGTGCTTGATTTTAAGCCTTCTTGTATAGTGCTTTGCAAACTCTGCTTTGGGAGAATTGCTCTATGAATACGTTCTATTCTTATCATCTTGACTAGAGCTATTGTAATTGATCTTTGATCGTAAACTGTTATGGTCATTGGCTAATGAATTGGGGAAAGGCGGTTGTCTTGGAGCTGCTGTGATATGCCAGCACACTTCAGGATTAAACGTACGGATCTACTGCAAAAGGTGCAGTGTTTACATATGAATGAAGCATGTCTTCTTTCTATGGGTTTTAAGTCTTTTTTTTTCTTTCTTTTTTTTGGAATTTCTCCCCAGTTAGCCAATCATGCCGCTCTTCCGAGCCATCCGGGTCACTGCTCCAAACCCTCTGCCAATCCGGGGAAGCAGGGGTGCCGCCAGGGATTTTGCACCCTTATAAAGAATATGACTGAGCACCCTTTATTTATTTAATTAATCAAATAATTATTTTATTATTTTCCTGACTTCTCTAAACATCAAAGCCCTTCCTCTAGCTTCATCCCGTGCTACTAGCTTGCCTAACAATCCGCTCATCAACAGTTTCCCCAATAAGGGACCCATCTTTTTAGTTTGACAAATTTACATATAAAATGCTCTTAATAAAAAGGAATGTGATACCACCATAGCCCAGATTGAACCTGTGGGCTCTGTCCTGTGGATCTCTCCTTCCTGTGGATCGCGAATCAGAGAGGTCTTCGACAAGATCTGGCTATATGCCATTGGGTAATCAGGTGGGATAAGGGGAACAACTAGAAATGAATTTATAAAAAAAAAAATTAAGCACCATTGTGGCGCCCCCTCTAGTCTGGCACCCTTAGAATCTTCATAACATTATATCCACGTACGGCGCCACTGCGGGGAGGGCTGCAAACTACCACATGTCTCTTCCGACACATGTGGAGTCGCCAGCCACTTCTTTTCACCTGACAGTGAGGTGTTTCGCCAGGGGGACATAGCAGGTGGAAGGATCACGCTATTCCCCCCAGTTCCCCCTTCCTCCCGAACAGGCGGCCACACCAACCAGATGAGGCGCTAGTGCAGCGACCAGGATGCATACCCACATCTGGCTTCCCACCCGCAGACACGGCCAAGTGTGTCTGTAGAGACGCCCGACCAAGCCGGAGGTAACCCAAGGATTTCAACCGGTGATCCCCATGTCAGTAGGCAATGGAATAGACCGTTACACCACCCAGATTAAGTCTTCTAACAACGTTTATGACTAAGTCAGTTTCTGTGCCAGAATAAAACTTTAGATACAGAGTGTGGTGGCTTTGAGGAAAAGGATATTGGCTGAACAAAAGACTCCCACACACTGACCTCTATACTTGCAGTCAGGGATGTGTAATGACAACATCAGGTTATGACCTGTTGAAAGTCTGTGTACTGAAACGTTGTCATTAAATATCTCTGACTGCAAGTATAGAGGACAGTGTGCAGTAGTCTTTTTTTCTGCCATTGTTGAGCCCTGGTCCCCTATGTAGCTGTTGATCTACAGGTGTGCAAAAAGTTCTGCTCTTTTTTTTTGACCCCCCCCCCCTTTTCTCCCCAGTTGTATCCGGCCAATTACCCTACTCTTCCGAGCCATCTCAGTTTCTGCCCCACCCCCTCAGCTGATCCGGGAAGGGCTGCAGACTACCACATGCCTCCTCCGATACATGTGGAGTCACCAGCCGCTTCCTTTCACCTGAAAGTGAGGAGTTTCGCCAGGGGGACGTAGCGCATGGGAGGATCATGCTATCCCCCCGTACAGGCACCCCGACCGACCAGAGGAGGCACTAGTGCAGCGACTGGGACACATACCCACATCCGGCTCCCCACCCGCAGACACGGCAATTGTGTCTGTAGGACGCTCGACCAAGCTGGCGGTAACAGAGGGATACGAACCGGAGTCCCCGTGTTGGTAGGCAACGGAATAGACCGCTATGCTACCCGGACGCCTGAAAGTTCTACTCTCTGAGGAACTGGATGTTCAAATAACATACCGGATATTCCCGTTTACCCTTGGCTCCCCCGCTGGCAAATGATGTAGTTGGGACAAATTCCCAGAATATCTGAGTTTAAAGGATTCTGTGTCACCTATTGAATGGTCGGCAGATAAAGTTGCTGCTTGTGTGTTTTTGTCAGATGTCCTGTTTCTCTTTTTCCCCAGTTTTGCTCATCTCTCCAGCTCTCCTTGAGAGATACTACTTTGTTGATCCCCGTAGGGAAATTATGCTCTGCATTTAACCCATCCTAGCTGTGTAGCTAGGAGCAGTGAGCAGCCGCTGTGCAGCACCCGGGGACCGACTCCAGTTTGTTTTGCTGTGCCTCTGTTAAGGGCACAGACAGGAGTATAAACCCCTAACATGCATGTCTTTTTTTTTTTTGATGGTGGGAGGAAACCGGAGCACCCAGACAAAACCCACCGCAGACACGGGGAGAACATGCAAACTCCACACAGAGGACGACCTGGGATTAGCCCCAAGGTGGAAAACCCTGGGGTTCGAACTCAGGACCTTCTTGCTGTGAAGCGACAGCGCTAACCACTGCACCACTGTGCCGCCCTATGTCCTTGTCTCCTTCTCCCCTCAGGCTACTAACATGGCCTCTTAATCACATCTCAAAGCCGCAGGCTGACAAGGACATATCACAGATATCGCATGTCTATTCATTCATTTAACTTCCACTTGGACTAGAAATGTGCTTCTGTGTGTCTTGTAATTCTCTCTTTGCTTAAGGTGACTTTGAGGGCATGTCTATCTTTATTTCTTTCTGTCTCTTTATCCCTCTCTGGTGCCAACCCCCCCCCTTTCTTTTTTCTTTCTTCCCCTCTCTTTCTGTTTGTAGTCAGAGTGCTGTGCACTGCTGGCACTGGTAGCAGGTATGCTGGGTTAATCATTACAGCTCTGCACATTAATGTAGCCATTAAAATGAAATTACTTCCAATAGAACGTACCAACCACATTACATGCCGGGAGCCTGGGACAAATGGGTAGGTGATAGATGCACTGGGTGCATAGATAGGATTGCTAGATTTGATGGAGGGATGGGTGGCGTGATGAATGGATTAGGATATGGAATGGATGAATGGAAGATAAAGACAGAATTGGTGGACAGATGGACGGTACAAAGAACGGATGATTAATGGGTAACTGGATGTATAGGTCGATTGGATTGCAAGGTGATGGATGGATGGATGGATGGACAGAATTAGTCTTAATAACATGCGATTTGGTAATCCTGCGACCGGTATGGATACACTCTAAGAATGGTAGGTCAGAGTTCAGTATATTGTGGGGAAAGCAAGGAGCAGGCATGGCCACCCCCCCCCCCAGTCTCCTAACACCATTTTCCCCCCACCCTTCACAGCTTCACAGGACAAGTTGTCCACTGGCAATCCCAGGTAACCAGGGGCACACACATTAAGTTCCCACAACCTCCACTTTGTGCGTTCACTAGCAGCCATTTGTAAACCTCTACCTGCTTACTCAGCGTACCTCCGTCTGAGTAAAAGCATCAGCCCAAACCGTATCGCTGCAAAATAATGTTAAAGTATTCAGCTACTAATCATTCCTACAGGACTGTATGCCGACCTAGATGTATGACTTTTGAATATACAGTGTGTAATGAAGACTGGAATAAGTTACTTGCTTGAAAAAAACGATGCGATAAAGAAAAGATTAAGCATGTTGTTTAATACGTCGGTATCTTTAACCGCGTCAGTCATCTTCGGTAGAAGCTGCTCTCTGCTGTGTTCACACCACAGCAGCGATCGAAGAATATGCTGGCACGACGCGTAAAGCTGCTGCATGGTGAATTGATTTACCCTGTAATTGGTATTAAATAGTGTTATTTTCAGAGACAGGAGACCAAAAAGGATGCTGTTGTCTTTAAAATGCCAGCGTCTTTTCAAAGCAAAACAAATGATGAAATGTGCCAGTTGGTGAATGGAGACATGGCCTTAGAAGGCTTAACTTAGCCTTTCATAGAAGTAAATGAAGGAGGGAAAATAGAATCGAGGAAGGGGGAGACAGAGAGAAAAGTGTGTGTTTGTGTGTGTGTTTGTGTGTGTGTGTGTGTGTGTGTGTGTGTGTGTGTGTGTGTGTGTGTGTGTGTGTGTGTGTGTGTGTGTGTGTGTGTGTGTGTGTGAGATATCAGACTGACAGAGGCAAAAATGTGATGGAGAATGATAGAGAAAGAATGGCTGCATGACGAGATAAAGACAATGAAACAGAGAGCGAGAGAGACGGGCTGAAAGAGATGCTGAGCTGGTGATGCTGTTGTGCCATCTCCTGTGGAGGAATACTCTGGTAAACAGAGGGTGAAGTCACCACTGCAGCATGCTAGCACGCACATACACACACACAAATACACAAAATAACTGTGGATAAGGGCCTCTCTGAAGTGTGCATTTACAAGTGTACGTGCACATGTGTATTCATGATATTAAAAGGCATGCATACGGAGAGTTGTGTGATGAAACATGCCACATGTACATAGCACTCAAATTCCTGTTAACAAACAACTGAAAACATAAATGCGCATATGGTGAGCGTCTAATCACTCATAACCTATTCGTTAGTTTTACACTTGTCATGGATGTCAGCTGTATTATTAAACAGGAAACACTCAAGTAGGGGTGCATCGCTTGGTAACTGATTCTCAGCCCACGGTTCTGCATTCAGATCATTTTTCAGTCGGCCAAGATTAACTTTTTTTTGTGAGATTTGTGAAACACTGAATAAAAATGCAGAGTATTTTATAATACCTTTAAAGTCGTACAGCAAACTATAAATGGTGCTTAATGGGGATATTTAGGTTAACCCTGCATGACCAAGAGTTGTTCTCTGTGAATAGGCAAATTTTCCAGTGGGCCGTGCAGGGAGAGGGAACTATTGAATGTAGGACAGATGTATGCAAATGCACCAACGTGTGGAAACACACAAACATGGCTCTTAACAGCACGTACTGAATACATCCGCTGAAATCTGCTCCTTAAGACCTGTAATTGGATCTCACATGGAATTAAACAACGCTGATGATTTGTCCAATGCTATGTGCTTCTTGTGGGATTGTATTTCGACTAATCCAATCCGATGAGTCAGCTCGTGTTACGTCTTCTGTCGGTGGTATTGGAACAGAGCTGGATTCCCTTCACATTAACTGCCATGGTTTAACTTGGTGGCCTTCAAACGCCCATGGTCAGTCTGATAGAGGTTGTCTAATTGCTGTCACTTTTATTTCATTGTGCTAAATTGGAATTCAAAGTTATGTTTTGTTTTTTTGTTTTTTTAGCTATTGCCTTTTACTGCATGTCCAGGATGTGTTGTGAAAGCTTGTTAGTCCAGGTGTCCTATGTGCTGATTGGAAAGTGTTAATAGAGGGTCATCAGACCCTCTATTAACTCATTCATCTTACCAAACTCTGAAATCCTGACGCCTTCATCGCTGAGAGAGCAGAGGAGGAGCTGGTCTGAAAAAAAAAACATGAATAAATGAATGGATTGATGGATGAACAGATGGTTGATGATTATCTAAAGACGGACCGATAGTCATGCAAACGCCACTGCACACCCTGTCCACCTTTGCTCTCTATTTTAATGAGATTAATGGAGGACATGGATGAGATGGGTGACACACAGATGCTCCTTTGTTTTGTTTAGCTTTGTTGTCCTTTGAGCTTAAGACCCAAGGCTTCTGTAGTTTTGCTGGTCCACCGTTGGTGGAATCTGATGGGTGCTGTATGTGCTACCAAGAAATCACCAAGCAAGACTGAGGCATATCACATTTTGTATGTAGTCAGAAATATATATTTGTCATTTCAAACGAAACGAAACGAAACGAAACATTGTATCCCCCAGCCCACAGCAGTGCAACACAATGACAAAAACATATTTCCAAAACCTACAAGAACACATATATCCAAACTACTATGAAAACTATAAAAACACATATCCAATGTATCAAAAATAACCATAATAATAATAATAATTTCGCTGTCCAAGAGAAGGAACGCCAGCCAGGATGTCTGTCGGAACTGCTGGTCTGCATAGGCTAGCAGTTAGCTTAGCCTGCCCCGCTTCCGCATCCTGTCAGACCGCCTTTGGTGTTGCCTCTTCGGGCACAGCTCCAGGCTGGGCCACGGTTCCCGGGCCCACAGGACACAGCAGACCAAGCTCCCCCAGCCAGCTCTCCCAGCCATCAGACGGAAAAACACAAACCTAGACGCAGACGAAGACTGCATGGACGGTACTGGGTGAGGCCGCCGCAAGCTAACGCCCCTTTTCCACTGCATGGTACCAGCTCGACTCAACTCAACTCTACTCGCTTTTTTTGGTTTTCCATTGGGCAAAAGTTAGGGATAGTACCTGGTACCAGGTACTTTTTTTGGTACCACCTCCGTTGAGGTTCCAAGTGAGCTGAGTCGATACTAAAAGGTGACATGAAAATACCGCTATAGATAGATAAATAAATAAATAAAATATAAATATATGTATATTTATTTAAATATGAATAAAATCTTTGGAAAAAAAACTAGTCAACACACCCACAAATGACCAGCGGGGCTTCGCCGTTAGAGGATACTATCTGCAGTGGAAAACGAAATCCCAAAAGTAAAGCGAGTAGTGTCGAATAGAGTAAAGTCGAGTTGTGCCAGTACCATGAGGTGAAAAAGGGGCATAAATTCATGCCACTATCTTCCCACACCGGTAGGGTGAGGCCGCTGCAACCTTGAGTTCGCGTAGCCATCTAGTATAGTATCAAACAGATAGACATTTCCTTTAGATGAGGTGATTTTGAGAGAACATCGTTTCATAAGTAGTTTTCTTATGATGATCATAGATGGCAGGTTATATTTTTTCCATCCTTTCCGTTTAAGTCTTCATCACTCGGTATGGTATCTTGCTAATGAAAACAGTGGCACCATTATTTGAGGGCGTAGCACACTGTGGATGAAACGGACTATTGTGCTTCCCCATCGTTCCCTCTGATAAAACTGGAGCAAACCAGCAGACAGCGTGATGCTAAGTGTAATGCGAGCAGTTCTTGGGGAAGGTCGAGAAAGTGTGACACTGTGGTCGCCGTGAAACCCGAGGAGAGGATCCGAGAGCTGAGAGGCGCTGGGTTGCTGCGTGGGGTGCTGAGTCAAACCTGGGAATGTGTTTAAGGTGCTGAGGGCTGTATTTCTAGGTCCCCACTTGCATCCGTCATCATTTTATCTCTGCCGTTGAAGTTGACAGCGTGTTACAACAGAGACGTATGGGCACTTTGAAACAGGAATTTTCCACCAAGGCAGCGACTACATCTTCTAGTAGTCACGCTTGTGCGCGCTCTGCATTTATTCAGCAGGGTGGCAACCAGAGATGAACCTTTTAGTTCTGATCACATCGCTGACGTTTGTTTTATGGCTGCACTTCTCATGTTTTAAAGTAAACTAGCACAGAACCCTACACTTTGATCGTAACTGGTAGAACAACAACAGGGCCAAGTATGGAACCAGGCTAGAACAACAACAGGGCCAAGTATGGAAGCAGCCTAAAATGTACTCGCGAGCATCTATACCGCATAAAAAGCTGGGGGCTCAAGAAACACTGTGGGTATAAAACAGATGAGAGGGGAGAAAGCGGGCTACGGAGGATAGAGAGACCATCTCCCTAAAGACGGAGGAGACTCCATTCATAGTAGAGTTCAAAACACCTCCCCAAGCGACGCTGGCAGTTGCTTCTATCCACCAAAAAAAGACTACATTATTTACCCATGTCCCTGGGAGTGTTGTTGATCTCATCTGTGTGCGTTTGTGTGGGCGTGCATGCGTGTGTGAGTGTGCATGCGTGTGTGTAAGTGATAGCACATGTGAATGTGTTTGTGTGTGAATACCTCTACTCAAGTGCATTCATTTATGTGTGCCTCTGTGTTTATTAGCACGTGTTAATGCTCAAGTGCTTCGTCAGTGTTTCTGTGTGTGTGTGTGTGTGTGTGTGTGTGCGTGCGTGCGTGCGTGCGTGCGTGCGTGCGTGCGTGCGTGCGTGTGTGTGTGTGTTTGCTGGGGAGTCTTTGTGCGTTTTTCTTTTATGTTGGTGTCTGTCTGCTTGGTAAAGCATCCTTAAATGTCCTCTCTCTCCCATCACTGTCAGCAATGTTGATTCCCTAGTCCAGCATCCAGTGGCTTTGATTTGAGGACCCCCCCCCCCCCCGAGGACTCTGGGAGTTGGTGTCGTCTTGTAATCTCCTCTCAGATTCTCTTTTGATAGACAACTTTTATGTCTCTACACCCCAGTATCTTTTCCTCTGTTTTGTTTGCTCTCTTTCACCCTTTCTCTTTCACTGTCAGCCTGCATCTTTCGCTCTCTCTCTCTCTCTCTCTCTCTCTCTCTCTCTCTCTCTCTCTCTCTCTCTCTCTCTCTCTCTCTCTCTCTCTCTCTCTCTCTCTCTCTCTCTCTCTCTCTCTCTCTCTCTCTCTCTCTCTCCAGTTCTCTATCGAACGCTGCCACTTTCGTTCATGATTTTGGGGTGGAAGTTAGTTTGGGTTTTGCCTAAACCGGAGTTGTGTAGCACAAAACTGGTGGTTTAGCCTTTGATGCAGGGGAGCAAGACAGAGAGATGAAAAAGTTTTGAAAGGGAATAAACATGGCGAGGCTCTAATTTGTGGTGTGTGCGTGGGAAAACTTTCCTGTTACTTTCAGCATGCTGAGTTGCACTCCCTCTGAATGTTGAGTTGCACTTCTATCTGACAATCAACCCGTGTGTCTAAATTTGTGTGTGTGTGTGTGTGTGTGTGTGTGTGTGTGTGTGTGTGTGTGTGTGTGTGTGTGTGTGTGTGTGTGTGTGTGTGTGTGTGTGTGTGTGTGGAGGGGCTTTAACTGCAGCATTCTAACCAAGGGTTGCGGAGGTTGTTATGGTTACACTCTTCGCCCATGGACATCCTGGCAAGGAAAAGCTTCTCAGCTTACATCCTGTTGAGAGAAATGGCTCTGGCCTTACCCTGATCGATGCCTCTTGATAAATAAACTGCCGTGCTGGGTGAATCCAGCTAACTAGAGACACAAGTCTTAAGTGTGTGTTACTTTGTGATCAGAGGTCAAATAAAGCTTATTTGATGCAACTGGCCGAGGCAGCTCTTTCACTAGTCGTTGTACGTTTCCCTTTGTTCACAGCACAGTGACATAAATTGAACTGAATTTAATTCAGATCCCCCCCCCCCCACACACACACACACACACTGGTTAGGGTACAGGGTCTGCCAGAAAAGTGCAGCACGCCTGAAAGCAATATGGACAAAGTACCTTGGTAAAGGACACTGATAGATATGGCCATATGGGGAAATCAAGCTAAGGCCCTCCAGCACAGTCTCAGCTAACCATTAAGTTATGTCATGTTTCAATGATGAGCCTGAATTGGCAGGTTTTTGCTGCAGACTCTATGTAATGGGGATTTGACAAAAGCTGAATGTGGAAAAAAAACAAAAAACGGGTCTATTTTCTCATTATTTAATCCAGTGACAAAAGAATTAGCAAGCCTTATGTTCCCATTGAAAGGTGTCTGAGCATGCTGGGTCTTTTGGAGCAATGCCCCACCATACATAAGCACCTCAGGGTTTCTGCTCCACTTAGAGTATGTCTGCACTAACAGTAAAATAGAAAATACATCTGTCCAGGTGGCATGGCGGTCTATTCCATTGCCTACCAACACGGGCATCGGCGGTTCGAATCCCCGTGTTACCTCCGGCTTGGTTGGGCATCCATACAGACACAATTGGTCGCGTCTGCGGGTGGGAAGCCAGATGTGGGTATGTGTCCTGGCCGCTGCACTAGTGCCCCCTCTGGTTGGTTGGGGTGCCTGTTGGTGGGGGAGGGGGAACTGGGGGGGGGGGGAATAGCGTGATCCTCCCATGTTCTATGTCCCACGTCCTCCTGGAGAAACTCCTCACTGTCAGGTGAAAAGAAGCAGCTGGTGACTCCACATGTATCGGAGGTGGCATGTGGTAGTCTGCAGCCCTCCCCGGATCGGCAGAGGGGGTGGAGCAGCGAGTGGGACAGCTGAGAAGAGTGGGGTAATTGGCCAAATGCAAATGGGGGAGGGGGAGGGATTAAAAAAAAAGAAAATGCATCTTTTTCTTTCCATTTTGGCCTTCCATTCACACTAAGCCGGTGTTTTGGACCACTGAAAACTGAGCTTTTAAAAAACGCTGACATGTGACTGTCATGTGATCAGCATAAAGCTGACGGCTCAAGCCGCGTGTGCATGCCCAGCAGAAGAGAGCACTGGATTTCCCTGTTGTTTCAGTATTTCAATGTAGACGGTGAACTTTTCAGAAATAGTTGGGAATATGCTAGTTCAGCATGGTAAACTTTCTACCTGTTTTGCCCTGAAAGTGCCGTTTGCAAGGTATTCTGAATTAATATGGACGTTGACTTGGTAAAACTATTGCCCACTGCTCTTTTTTTACATAGCATGAGGATTTGTTTTTGTTATTAGTGTCTAAAGTCAAAACTGAATTGGAAAAGTGTCATCATCTACTCTGCTTCCAGCTCACATGCTTCTGCTCTCAGTGCTGTCCCAGCATCCACTTTTCTTTTCTTTTCTTATTTTTGTGTGCCTTGTTTCTATATTAAAGCAGGACTAGGTAACTTTTTGGATTTTAGCAACGCCTTTTATGCCAACTTACACAAAGACAACTGAGTGAATTTTTTTTCCTCCAAAGACTAGCAGCAAGATATGTAATGGATTACATTTAGTGCTTTATTTAGACACCCAAAGTGTTTTACAGTGAAGGGGGGAAACTCACCTCAACCACCACCAATGTGTAGCACCCACCTGGGTGATGCACGGCAGCCATTTAGCACCAGAACGCTCACCACACATCAGCTTGAGGTGGAGAGGGAGGAATCATTGAGCAAATTACATGTGGGAAGATTAGGAGGCCAGATGGAGAGAGCCAAGTTGGGAATTTTGCCAGGACACCAGGGGACCCCCTACTCTTTGCGATAAGTGCCATGGGATCTTTAATGACCACAGTGAGTCAGAACCTCTGTTTAATGTCTCATCCAAAGGACAGCATCTTCTACAGCACAGTGTCCCCGCCACTGCACTTGGGCATTGGGATTTTGTTGTTGTTTATTAGGACCAGCGGGAAGACTGCTCCCTACTGGCCCACCAACACCACTCCCAGTAGTAACTCATTTTCTTGGGTACTCTCCCAGCCGAGTACTAGCCAAGCCCACACCTGCTTAGCTTTTGTCATTCAGCAGAGCCAGTGTACATGTTGGTATGGCTGTCGGCACGTGCGTTTATTTACAAGCCATAACTCAAAGTCTTTTGGGGAAGAACTCACGATGTGCAATAAATCTTCTTTAAACTAATATGTGTGCTGTAAAGCAATTCTTATATTACCGGGGAAGTTTTGTATAGTGGCAGAAAAAACGCACTGCAAAAACAAGGCTTTTTAGGAACTGACCTGAACAATGATGGTGCCATCCTCTCATAGCCACTATGCAACCAAAATTGATGTAATGTTTGTGTAGAGCCTTAAATATAGTCATTAACTATTTTATTTCTAAATCTGTTACTGTGTTGCTCACCTATTGTATCTGTCCTGGAAGAGGGACCTGTCCTGCAATGCTTTAGAGGATTTCTCCTATTTGTTTTATCTTGAAAATATTTTTTTCCTCATCTAAGGATCTAGGGATAGATGATGTCATCCATTATCATCTTCCGGATAACTGTGATTTAGGTCTATACAAATAAACCCTAACCAGAATTAGGAGCTGGCTCTCATATTTTTAGTTACATATTAAGCTGGGACGCACTATTTCCATCCCCTCGGTTTTGATTTTCTTTTGGCATTTTATACAAAAGAGGCCTATTATTTCCTGTCTTTCTTGTGTCTACTCAACCTTCATATCTATGTTAGCCTTATTTCAGTATGTTTCATATGGGAAAGTCCATTTCTTTGGATGGGCAAATTTATGTAGTTAGAAAAATGTCAGGTTTTAATGAAAATTCAGATTTTGCAGACATCCTGGTCTACTACTGGGTTACCGCTTTTCTTTATTGCTCGTGTTATAACTACTTAGTTTCTAGTTTCTTGTGATTTTGCTCATGTTTGTCTCTGCACCCTGCTGCACATGTCTGCCTTGGATCGCAGACGCGGTAAAGCAACGGGTGTGAGCGAGATGACGTCAGAGAGTTTGAGACGGTATGGGATGTCCTTCAGGCAAAAACTTCAAAACCTTCTTTCTCTCATTCCTCTCTCCACCCCTCCATTTGTTCAGCGTTCCTCTCATGCCGGTTTTATTACTCTTTGTCCTTTCCATCTTTCCTCTCTCTATTTGAGTCGTAGTCACCTGCAGAGGTCTGGGTGTGTCGTAGTTTCTCCCAGCAAGGCCCGGCCTGTCTGCCTCAGATGGGCGGGGCTTAACGCACGCCCGCTAGCGCGTCCGCATCTCAGGGTTACGTCTACGAAGCCAGGATGTTAGCGGAAAGGTTTGTTTTAATTTGTATATTTTACATTCCTGTTCACGTCGTGTCGCTGAATAATTTCCCATATCTGTTTACATTACACATTTTAAAAACGGGAGGGGGGAAAAAAAGCTTGAGTTTTTTTTCAGGGCGTTGATGCATATTTCATGGACCTAAAACGGTTCTGCTAGCTTAACAGGCTCTTTAGGCCTACAAGAGGACTGCATAATCACCTGGCACACGATTTAACGCTTGAACACATGTTTATTCACTCAATAAGATGACCTGAGCGTTTGAAAATGGACCTGTGAGGTCTATTTTAACATCCAGTCACTGATTTAATTTTTCCATTCTCAGCAATGTTATAGATGTTAAAATCCCCTCTTCTGGAGATGAAATGCAATATCGAAAAATTCTCTTACAATGTAACCTGGTTATGCTTATTGACACATCATGTTAATAATTATAATGATGATAATGCTAATGTTTCTCGTTAATGTCTTATATGGAGTTTTGTATTTCCCGTAGTTGCCCCATGGTGACCACGAGTATACCAGCGGTTCACAGATAGAGTACGAATGAAAGGTAAGCTAGGGTGAAGTGCAAATAAGAAGCAAATTAGAGAAATAAATGCACTTTATTTTTTAATTTTCACGCTATAAAAACTATCTCATGCGTCCTTTCAAAAACACCACCCATCTATTCCTATATGCATGTGTCCATGTGCGTGTGTGTGTCTACATATTTGAGCCTAGAGGGGTGGGTTTGCCTATATTCTATTGCGGTGTCCTCCAAGTACTAGTAGATATCACATATGCTGATAGTGGCGTGATGCTTTTATATCATCTTCAGCCAATCAGCAGAAGTGACTGCAAGTGGGCACAGCTCGCTCAACCTATAGCTCCACGTTAAGGATGCAAAGTCGCTATTTTCATCCAGAGTAGTGTCCAGTTGGGTCCATCCATCCATTATCCAAACCACTTACCCTGCTCTCAGGGTCATGGGGATGCTGGAGCCTATCCCAGCAGTCCCAGCAGTTGATTCATATGAGATTTTTTTTTTGGCAAAATACTACACATGCTGGCATTTTTAGTGTACAAGATTTTTCCATACTATGAACAATTTAATCTTGTATACCAAAAATGGGCACTATATAATAGGTGCTATGGTGCAGTTTGGGTATTTGGCACAAAAACCTATATATTTGGCTGGGCAATGTAGATATGAGAAAGAATAGACCTACATGGGAAAGGAAATGGTTCGGCTTTAAGGACCAGGTGGGACAAGTAGACAAAGAACGAACATTTGAAATTTGGATATGCAATCATCAGCGTTAACTTTGATTCATTACAGTGGATGTGTCAACTGGATCTGCATATTGAGAATGTCCCCTGGTTTACTTACAACATATAAAACACCAGAGTCACAGCAATTAATCTGTTGTCTTGTATATTCAAATTATCCTTATAAGTATATGTGGTTTTATGATGGTTCATTGTGTGTTGTGCGCTGAGCCCCCCCCCCCCCCACACACACACACACACTCTCTCTCTCTCCTCATTAGCAAGACAAATACTGGGTGACACCACAGGTTTGGGGGCAGATGCCATGGCCCAAATATCCCCTCCCTTTTCCCTTGTTTTGCCTTGTTCTCCCTTTTCTCATCCCCAATGCTCTCTCGCTCTCTCTCTCTCTCTCTCTCTCTCTCTCTCTCTCTCTCTCTCTCTCTCTCTCTCTCTCTCTCTCTCTCTCTCTCTCTCTCTCTCTCTCACACACACATACACACTTCACCACTCCTCTCTTCACTCAGTCTCACTCAGTCTATTCACATTGATCTAGAGACCCTGTCTTTCTCTTTCCCACTGGTCTCTTTCTCTTTGTCTGTCACTGGTCTCTCTCTCTCTCTCTCTCTCTCTCTCTCTCTCTCTCTCTCTCTCTCTCTCTCTCTCTCTCGCTCTCTCTACCTCTAACCTGTGCCTCTCTGCCTCTTTCTCTCTGTTACGCTACTATAAACCTTTCCTTCTCTTACCCATGCTGAATGGATGTTTCCACAGGTCCCCTTCAATCTCTCACTTAGTTTAATGAATATTTTAGATAGAAATGCTATTTATAGATCTGACGTTCTTCTACTGTACCCATCAAACTCAGCTCTCTTGTCCACCACACATTTACACTTTTCTCTGTCGCTATCGGACTCGGGTCAAGGGTCAAGTCACTTTCGTTTTTTGTCAGATCAGAATCTAACGTGATTCTTTGTTTCTCTGAGTCTCTTGAGCATCATGGAGCTTTCACCTTCATGTTTAGTTATAGTCCTGATCAACCTTCACTAGCCTCCGTCACTTTCTGAATGCACTTCTTCACCCACAAGATCTTAAAGAAGACTTAAGAATTTGGTATCCGAGCCTAAAATTGTAGTACATTTTAAGGGAAAATGTTAAGATTGCAAGTAGTAGTTTAAATCAGTTGTCATTTTGTCACTACTGGTGTAGTTAGACGCCTTATTCTGCCATGGTCAATGAAATTCCTTTACTGATTTTCAGTTGCTTCACTTGCAGTTGCTTTGAAATGTGCAATATAAATTAATATTGTACTTATTGTTGTCACTGTATTTATTAATGCACTGGAACTATAATACTAACAATAAACTATAACACTGAACTAATATCCAGTAGTGATGTATTTCTGTTAACCTTCTTATCGCTGTATTGGTCTTTGTGCTGATAAGCAGCCAGTGCCCTGAGGGGGAGTCACTATAGGCTGTCAGTGTGTACTAAGTAACCCTGTCAGCCTCCAAAGCAGCCAGGCCTTAAAACCTCCCTCTCAAGGCAAGCCATTAAGGCTCTACTCAGCCCGCTGACTGACTGCTCACTCAGTCACATAAACGCAAGGCCTGGAGAGAACGCATGCTTGACCCCTGGTTTTGATATGTCACGTTTATGCCTTGTGTGTGTGTGTGTGTGTGTGTGTGTGTGTGTGTGTGTGTGTGTGTGTGTGTGTGTGTGTGTGTGTGTGTGTGTGTGTGTGTTTGTTTGTTTGTTTGTTAGCTAGCCTGCTGGGCTACAGCCCCATTTTGCAAATGTGTGAGTCTATGTGTGTGTGTGTGTGTGTGTGTGTGTGTGTGTGTGTGTGTGTGTGTGTGCGTGTGTGTCTTAGTCTAATCTCTGTACTACTTGGTTTAAGAATTGGATGAGCGAGTAAATGTGTTCTTTAGGCATGTTTATACTTTGAAGTGTGAATGTGAGTCTTAGAATATATTTGTAATCACTTATGGATGCATGCACACAAATGTGTATACAGATGCATGTAAGATTTAGCTTGTGTGGTGAAGCATATGTGTGTACATGTGTTGTATTTACAATTTCATAATATATTTTATTATCATTAATACTATTAATGATATGTTGATTACTTGTTAAATAATATTAATTGTATTATATTATTTACAATATAATATTTTATAATGTAATATTTGTGCATGAATGAATGTTTTTTGTGTATTTAGTTATTTTTGTGCATTTACGTATTGATTCGTGTTTCGTGTATTGAGTGTAAAGCACTTTGTAACTACTACTGCTACTTTCGGCTGTTCCCGTTAGGGGTCGCCACAGTGGATTATCCATTTCCATCTCTTCCTGTCCTCTGCATGTCCTCCCTCACCACATCCATAAACCTCCTCTTTGGCCTTCCTCTTTTCCTCTTACCTGGCAGCTCCATATTCAGCATCCTTCTCCCAATAAACCCAGCATCTGTCCCCCACACATGTCCAAGCCATCTCAATCTTGCCTCTCTTGCTTTGGTGAAGCACTTTGTAGCTATGTTTTTAAAAGTGCCATATACATAAAATGTGCTTGCTTGCTTGTGTTTGTGACTGTTTTTGTGTGTTTGCATGTTTTTGCACATATATGTGTGTGTGTGTGTGTGTGTGTGTGTTAGCTTTAGCCTCTACGAGTTTATTCAGCAGTAACAATGAGGAAAGTAGACATCAGAAACACATCTGGTGGAATCAAAAGAAACCATTATCTAGTCCCTCGTTCTTTTCAGCACAGAACAACAGATACATCTTTGCTTTGTTAAAGCGTCTGTTTGTAGAAAACCATTATTTATTCCAGGACTTAAAGGTGATCCCAAGGGCAGATATTTTAAAACAGCTTTACACTCACGACTGAGCATTGTTTTTGCAGATTATGGCATAGGCTAAATTATTGCATTGGGTCGTGTGTGCACCAGTCCACAATGTGTTTAACTCCCCCAGCCTTGCAGTGCAGAGACCTCTCAAGCAACATCACTTATTACAGGCTTTGGTCCTCATTGGCTTCAGTATGTAATCGATCCAAAATATTTACGATACAAATGGATTCATTTAAGTAATTGTTATCTGAAATTCACGAGTTGATATTTGGTAAACTAAATAAGTGAGGATTCCTGGAAAACTGCTTTTTGCAAACAAAGGTCTCAGTGTTGACCTATCTGCTCAAAAGTATTGTGTCATGAGTTGTGCGTCCCATGGGATTCCTTTTTTTTTTCAGAAAAGGGAAAAGGTGACTCTGTTTATGCTGCAAACGCTCATCCCAAACAGGCTCGTTTGCATTTAATGGCTGCAAATATTGCCTTTTAATTCCATTTGTTTGCATTTGTCTGTGGATTTATATGGCTTGTTTTGGTTTTCCATGCTGTTTTTACTCCTGTGTGTGTGTGTGTTCATAGCTGTAAGCCTACTGCTGATTCATGCATTTTCCTGCCTCTTGTGTGCTTGGTGGGTGTACAAGGAATAGGATTTGGCTCATTGTTGCTTTTGTGTGTTTGTGGATTTGCGCATGTGGCAGGCCTGAGACTGTTCAGTGTGCTCTGTAGCTGCATGTGTGTCTGTGTGCATGTGCATGTGTATTTTCACCCATGATTGAGAGTACCAGCACATCAGCTGTGTCTGTGACTACGCATTTGCACGTATACAACAAATGTGTGTGCATTTATTGTGGGTATTTGTTGTGTGTATGTGTCATGTTGGCATGTACATCTATGCACATGTCCTTGTTGAAGCATGTTTGTGTGTCTATGTAGCATCCTCTTCTCTAACTTTGTCTTTTCCGCTGTCCCACTCTGTGTCTGTGTGCCTCGGTATGCTTGTGTGTGTGACCCACAGGCAACCACACAGACGGCATCCTATTGAATAACTATAATGGGCTGATAATAGGCCTCGCTGACCTGCCTAGAGCAAGAGGCAGTGGTCAGATGGTGTTAGGACTGAGGCGGATTGTAAAATGAAATAGGTACAGTACTAAGCGGTCCAAAACTCTTTTGGTATAACGTGACCCTTTATTAAGCTTCATATTAAAATTCTACAAAGGGGGGCTGAAAGTCAAGTGCAGTAACAACCAGGATGCAAAGTTATGCAAGAAGCCCATCAGCACTGCACCTACGTACTTAGTTAAATTGTGATTCAGTGTTTAGGTGTGTGGATAAAGGGCCCATAATGCATCTCGTGTTTTACAGTAAGCTGTAAGAGTAACTTGTAATGATATATGTACGCTGTGTGTTGCTACAACAGTTATGCATCCTAGAAAGTTATTTTTTTTGAGGCTTGACCACTGATTTATTATAAACCACAGATTGATGATGACATAAAATCTCGGCAGCCACCCTGACGTCATCTTGGTATTCCCTACATCAGTGTGGTAGTCACGGACACAGATAAGTGGATGGACATCACCAGCAGCCTGTTTCCTGCTAGGTTACCATTTATGTTGTTGTAAGTTATGATTATGATGTGCTTAATGCCATTTGGCCTTTATACCATAAATACTGCACAAATTTAACAGTTTATTTAAATACAATGCAGTTATGTATTTACTATATAAATGGGGCGTCCTGGGTAGCGTAATGGTTTATTCTGTTGCCTACCAACATGGGGATCGCCAGTTCAAATCCCCAGTTTACCTCCGGCTTGGTCAGGTGTCCCTACAGATACAATTGGCCCTGTCTGTGGGTGGGAAGCCGGATGTGGGTATGTCCTGGTCGCTGCGCTAGCGCCTCCTCTGGTCAGTCGGGGCACCTGTTCGGGGGAGGGGGAACTGGGGGGAATAGCGTGATCCTCCCACGTGCTACGTCCCCCCTGGTGAAACTCCTCACTGTCAGGTGAAAAGAAGCGGCTGGCGACTCCACATGTATCGTCTGCAGCCCTCCCTGGATTGGCAGAAGGGGTGGAGCAGCGACCGGGACGGCTCTGAAGAGTTGGGTAATTGGACAGATACAATTGGGGAGAAAAAGGGGGAAAAGAAAAAAAAATTATATACATCCTCTAATTACTATTAAAGAATTTCCATCATTGCAACAACCATGTGTAACTTGTCCAAATAGAAAGCCAAGTGCAGTTTTTCTATATGTTCCACATACAGTATCTAGGGTTGTATGGTTTTTTTTTTTTTTTTTTTTAATGAAAATGTATCTCAATCCAATGACTATAACCAAGAGACTTATTTTTCATCAACTGTGGATGTAAGCAACATTTGGTTCGGTCCTTATCGACAGCGTGGCTCAGCTCTGGTGCTCATTAACAGTAGATGCACGGTGTGATTGTTGAACCTGTGCTGAGACATCTGTAAAGTATTTCTGTGTGCTGGGTGGTGTGGCTGATAAGGAGAGCGTGGATGTGCACTCAGGAGAGACCGAGTTTAGGATTAATAGGAATTAATGTGAAGAATTTACCAACCTCTTGCATATTTCATCATCATGTTCTTTACATCATTCGTCTCACTCCATCTCCGTTCCCGCTCTACCTCCTTTTTGTCCTCCCAAATCCCTTCTTCTCTCTCACTGCCGTGTTTCCTATATCTCTCTCTTTCAGCCTCTCCCTCTCTGTCTGCCATTCCAGTTTCTCACTTTCTCTCCTTCTTTTCCAACTCCCCCAATCACTTGCTCTCTCCCTCTCTCTTTCTAATTCCATCTGATGGCATGATGGACATTTCCATTGACCTGATTAGGCACCGTCTGTCTGGTAATGGGTCTGGTGCGATGTGTGTGTGTGTGTGTGTGTGTGTGTGTGTGTGTGTGTGTGTGTGTGTGTGTGTGTGTGTGTGTGTGTGTGTGTGTGTGTGTGTGCACGCACCCTCATGTTGGTATTTGTGTGCATACTAGTGCATGTGAGTGAAACTATTGTGAGTGTGCAGATGTGTGTGAGGTAAGATGAGTCCACATATTTGTGCTTGTGTTAGGATAGACTGTTTGTATGTCAAAGTGTGGGAGATGGGGGAGATTTGGTGTCTTTTTCTCAAATATGTGGGTGGAATTGCCTGCACTTGTGTGCATGTACAGATTTCTATGTGTGTAGTTTGAGTGTTTGTGCATACATGTGCATGTATTTGTGGGTATGTGTCACTCTGAAATGCTTTAAGTGTGATGCGTTGCTCTTAGCTGTACTAATGCACTCTCCATCATATGGTTTGCAGGAGATTAGCACTCGCATCAGTTCTGTGTCCTACTGCTCGGTCAATCCACTCTTTAACGCTTTAAAACCCTGAGAGGAACCAACATTATTTTTTTCAAAAAGTTTTCATGTGTCTGCATAGCATAGCAGTCTATTCCGCTGACTACCAACATGGGGATCGTTGGTTCGAATCCCCGTGTTACCTCCAGCTTGGTCGGGCGTCCCTACAGACACAATTGGCCGTGTCTGCGGGTGGGAAGCCGGATGGCAGTATGTGTGCTGGTTGTTGCACTAGCGCCTCCTGTGGTCGGTCGGGGGGGCCTGTTCAGGGGGGAGGGGGAACTGCGAGGAATAGCGTCATCCTCCCACATGCTATGTCGCCCTGGTGAAACTCCTCACTGTCAGGTGAAAAGAAGCGGCGATTCCACGTGTATCAGGGGAAGCATGTGGTAGTCTGCAGCCCTCCCCAGATCGGCAAAGTGGGTGGAGCAGCGACCGGGACGGCTCGAAAGAGCGTGGTAATTGGCCAGATACAACTGGGGAGAAAAGGGGGAAAAAAAGTTTTCATGTATTCACTGCTTTCAAATCAATCAAAATATTAAAAAATTGACTTGTAGTGACAAAGGATATCAGTTTACATAGTTATCACAGGACACATTTTTTTTTCTGAAACACAAACTGGTTGACTACTTCTTGCTCTCACTGGTTTCTTCGATCCTTTCCTCCCTGGGAACCATCAGCCCCATTGGAACCATCTCTCTTGATGTTTTAGACAGCAGTGCAACGTCTGGGTATTCTGTTTAGTTAGCCTACTGTACTCAGCTGCACTGAAAACACCAAGAAACATTTCTGGTGCAAGTAATGTACCTTGGCGAATAAAGGGGATTCTGATTCCTATTATGAAACTACATGATTTAAGCAAGAGATTTAGCCATTTTATTTATTTATTTATTTTGGATCCCCCCCCTCCTTTTTCTCCCCAATCATACCTGTCCAATCACCCCACTGCACTCTCTGAGCTGGGGAGAGGGTTAGGGTTAGCAGCTGCAGACTACCACATGCCTCCTCTGATACACGTGGAGTCACCAGCTGCTTCTTTTCACCTGGCAGTGAGGAGTTTCATTAGGGGGATGTAGCACGTTGAAGGATCACGCTGTTCCTCCCCAGTTCCTCCTCCCCCCGAACAGGTGCCCCAACTGACCAGAGGAGGCGCTAGTGCAGAGACCAGAACACATACCCACATCCGTTTTCCCACTGGCAGACAGGGCCAATTGTGTCTGTAGGGTCGCCCGACCAAGTCGGAGGTAACATGGGGATTCAAACTGGTGATCCCGTGTTGGTATGCAACAAAATAGACTGCTATGCTACCCGGACACCCCGATTTACGCATTTTCTTGTTCATCATACACCCATACATCGTGCTATTGTGGTTGGAATACATGCAGCACAGTTTTTGATGGACCTTTTGCATGTAGATGTTTAGCGCAATACAGATGCACTAAACGGTATTTGCAACAGGATGTTCTACTTTAGTGAGTAGTGAGACCACCATTGAACTTGAGATCTCCAGATAAAGCCCCGATTTTGACAAATATCTCCCTTGCTGAAGTGTCCTTGGGCAAGGCGCTGAGTTGGCAAGCGAAAAGGGAATATCACTGGAAGGATCAGTAAAATACCACATCATCATACAATGTATTACAGTGATGATTATTATCATAATATTACATTTAATCTCATCCTGAGACCCATGCCTTCCAAAACACATTTTAACCCTGATGCTGAGATTTGAAATGAGCCTACAAGTAAATGAGATCAATACATAATCCTAAACCACTGATAGGTGAACAACACATACTGCAACCAGCTGTGGGAATGATTGACAGCATGGATCCAATTTTATTTCATAAACTATGCCTTCTATGGCTTCATCGGGTAGCTGATCTCATTTCAGTCACACTTTGCCCAGATGTATCGTTGCATTAGGTTCATACCTCCCCCTTTCTTTCCAGTGTGCATCGTCACACCATAGCTGCTGCCGGTAGTGTGTCTTTGTATATATGTCTGTGCATGTTTATATCCTTGTGTCTATGTGTATGCCAGTGTGTATTTGTTTGCAGGTATGACTTTGAATCTATATGAACCTTTCTTTTACCACATGCTTGTGTATGTGCATCTGTGTTGCTGTGAGAGCATGCACATGTGCTCTTCTTATATGTGTGTGTCTGTGTGATATACTTAAGGTGACAGCTGTAGCAGCAGGTTGTTCAGAGTTCACGGGGAACGAGCTTGGCTGGACCTACAAATAAGAGCAGATGCCCCAAAGGAGTTATAGTCAGGATGTGTTAACCTTTGTAGGTCTTCTTAGGATTTCTTAAGTTGTGCACCAAATTTTGATAGTTTGGTTTGTTTGTAACTCGTGTCTGCGTGTTTGCAATTATATCTGATTTCATTTGCAACATCACATACACATATTTGCGAGGTGAATTTCCCCAGCGTTTTCATCTTCAAAACAAAGCTGACACCCACATCAGTCGATCTACCCGAGCAACTGATGTTACCTGAACAGCTTGGCGCAGCGACTTCAGATGCCTAAAAGTCAAAACTTTTTTGATTTTTTTTTTTCTTCAAAAGCCATTTTCACAACTATAAATAAAAAACATTGGATAGATATCACACAAACAGACATACAGACAAAAACAATTATCCTGGAGATCAAAGAAGGTTGAATAAGTTCATCTGGATACAACGTTTATTGAAACCTTGTATCCAGTTGATCTGATTCAGCCTTCTTTGATTTTCTTAGCTGGGTTATTGAGCATGCATCAAGAAAAATATCCTGGACAGCAAACTGACAGACAAACTGTCGACTGTTTGATAAATAGAACTAGTGCCGATAAAGATAGAAAGAATGAATGTCGGACAAATACAATAAACACCCAGAGGAAGATGTAGACAAATGGATCGATGGTGATACAGTCATGAAGCTAATGTAGACAGGCACCATATTCAAATGGCCCACCAGAGACCATCAGCCGGGTCCTGTCTGTTTCTCTGTCTTCTTGTTAATCAGCCCAATGCTAATTGACTCATTAGGAACATCAAAGAAGGCTCTCAGTAGGACTGTTTGCAGACAAATATTGGCAGTGTCCTGGGCCTGCCTTCCTATGGAAAACAATAACCCAAATACAAATACAACCCCCTCTCAGGGAGCGGAAGTGGAAAAATACATGGAACAAGACTATTTTCACAGTTTGATGTCTTTTTTTTCCCTTTTGTTTTTTGTGAACATCTCATTTGAGAAATATAGCCTATTACATCTAATGATAATAATAATAATCATTACATTTATATAGCGCTATCTATATATTATATATTTATATGTATATATTTATGTAAATATGTATATATTTATATAGCGCTACATATGTAGGACAGGATAGACAAATGTATGCATTTTTTTGTGTATGGATGATTCATGAATGTAGATGTAGACTCGTGACACACTCGCTCTCATGCAGATGGCCCCAGCACACACTCAAAAACTACAGCTAACGCATATAGACTCTCTCTTTTTTCCCCACTTATACTTCATCTTTGTTTTACACAACACACACACATACACACACACACACACACACACACACACACACACACACTTTTCTTAGTCCATTATGAGCTTGTAGTGGCTTGCGTGACTCGCCTTAGGCTGCACGGTACATTTGTTCTACCTTCTCTGTTTATCCTAGCCCTGTGTGTGTGTGTGCGTGTATGTGTGCATGTGCATGCGTTGGTGTGTGTGTAACTGTGTGAGATAGACTGTGAATGCAAGTATATGAGCTTGACAAAGCACTGGCTTGTTTCCAATTTCTACACATATCTCCAATGCATGTATGCATATTTTTGAGCGGTGCAGCAGTGATATTATTTTTGACGACGTAAGTTTGCTTGGCTGTTGGTGTATGTCAGAGTGCCCTAAATTTATCATTCTACCACATTTGATAAATGTATTTGGATTTGCTTTGTCGTGACCTTTGTGCAATATGTGCGCTGGATATATGCACAGTGACTACATGTTAACCGGAGAGAAGAGGCTGCTAGTAGTTTATTCAAACATGTTTGTGAGCTATTCTGATTTGCTCTTTTTGTCATGTAGAGATTCTATATGTGTGTGGTTTAATCTGTGTGTGTGTGTGTGTGTGTGTGTGTGTGTGTGTGTGTGTGTATGTGTGTGTGTGTGTGTGTGTGTGTGTGTGTGTGTGTGTTTGTTACATTAAAAGCAGTTGAGAACAGTAATGACTCATTTGCACCTCTTAACCAGAAGAAAAAAAGTGAATTTACCGATTATGTGTTGAGAGCTTTTATTTAGTAAACTCTTAAAAGCTAAGCATTGAGGGGACATGATGGAGAAAAATGGCAGAACTATCAACTGTAAGCAGGTAAGGACAAAGTCAGTATAAGTGATGGATAGAGATACGGAGCTGGGCAGAGTTAGTGTAATACATGCATGTCAGCTGGTGTGTGTTTTATTCCTCTTGACCTTCATGTAAATGTTTGGAGACACATAATATGGAAAGCATTCAGGTCAGATAGGAATGCGTCTATACACGGAACAAACATGTAATTCATAAGAAATTAATACAGCCTTTGTTGTTTATCTGTAAAGTGCAGCCAGAAGCCATTTCCTATCATTAGTTTGCTGTTCAGCAGCCTTGCTGTGGCCTGTGCCTGCCATCACTACATCATAGCATTTCGACAGCATATTTCCATTTTTATCACTTCCCTCATCTACCCCTTACATGAGAAACTCGGTCTTTAACCTCTGCTGATTTATTGTTTATGTTAGGATGATACAATTCACACATTATTGGCCAGATCCAGAACACGGGGATCAACTTTTGTTTTTTTTTGGATTCCCCCCCCTTTTTTTTCTTCCCAATTGTACTTGGCCAATTACCCCACTCTTCCGAGCCATCCCGGTTGCTGCTGCACCCCCTCTACCGATCCGGGGAGGGCTGCAGACTACCACATGCCTCCCTCCAATACATGTGGAGTCGCCAGCCGCTTCTTTTCACCTGACAGTGAGGAGTTTCGCTAGAGGGATGTAGCGTGTGGGAGGATCACGCTATTCCCCCCAGTTCCCCCCCCGAACAGGCACCCTGACCGACCAGAGGAGGTGCTAGTGCAGCAACCAGGACACCCGCAGACTTGGCCAATTGTGTCTGTAGGGATGTCTGACCAAGCCGGAGGTAACACGGGGATTCGAACCAGTGATCCCCGTGTTGGTAGGCAATGGAATAGACCGCCATGCCATCCGAACACCCCCGGAGATCAACTTTAAAAAAAAAACTGATTATCAAGTTAACTATACTTCTGAGATGATGCTTTGTCCAGGATATCTTCCCATCTTTTGCCCACTGTCCAATAGGATACATTTAAGCAATCTGTGACCTTGAATTGGATATGTTTATGAATGAAGTCGGATGTTTTTAACAATTTGCTGGCAGGCCTTTTTACACACCTTTCATTGGTCCATCAGCTTTGAAACCTTCACAGGACTTAAATGATGGCCCGAATTTGCAGCAAAAAAGTTTTTTGATCCACCAGCAATGATGTGCTTTTTGTTTTTGTTTCAGTGTATTTTTGAAAATAATTAAATGTGAACAGAGTGTCAAGGCACTGAGCAATGGAGAAGAGGCATGCAAATAGTGTACAGAGCAGATGTGAACCCACAACTTGGCAAGTTCACAGCATCTTTTTCAGCCTGTTGAGCTACAGTGCTGCATGGCCCACTGGCTCCCAGCCAGTTCCCTTCAGCTACTGTATTCTCTTTTTCACGGATGCTATAATCACACACTTGATAGGAGAGGACACATTCAATCCCAAAGTCATTAAAGTGAGACAGCAGAAAACGCTCGTTCTACCAAAACAAACACACACTTCATTAGGATTAATTCCCTCTTCATTAACTCTGGTTTTTTTGAGCACGGCATGAAAGGTGTACTGTTTCAGAGGCTTCCTGGTGGTCAGGTAGGCTGTGATGCCTACCGAGTCCTTCTGACTCCTCTGGTTTTGAAGCTTGCTCGTCCTATTTGTTGAATACAGTACCTTCTTTCTTCTCTACCTTCCATTTCATTTTCCACTGTTCATGTTCCACTGCAAGGAACAGATAAAGAAAAAAACATCAGACACACTCACTTTTTACAACCTGGAGTGAGCTGTTGATGAAAGCTACGGCTACTTACTGAACTCAAGATGAGTAGAAGGCAACACACACACACACCACATGCTATGTCTCTTTTGTGGTGCAGCGAATCAGTTCCCCCGAAGATCCAATTCCAATGAAAAGAATTCTTTCTGCACACACTTATCACCTCTGCACTGATTTATTGAAAAGAGTCAGGGGCGTCCCGATGGCACGGCAGTCTATTCCGTTGCCTACCAACGTGGGGATTACCAGTTTGAATCTCCCTGTTACCTCCAGATTGGTTGGATGTCCCTACAGACACAATTGGCCATGTCTGCGGGTGGGAAGCACGATGTGGGTATGTGTCCTGGTTGCTGGACTAACGTCTCCTCTGGTTGGTTGGGGCGCCTGTTTGGGGGGGGGGACTGGGGGGAATAGCGTGATCCTCCCAGTTGCTACGTCCCCCTGGTGAAACTCCTTACTGTCAGGTGAAAAGAAGCGGTTGGCGACTCCACATGTATCAGAGAAGGCCTGTGGTAGTCTGCAGCCCTCCTGGGATCGGCAGGGGGGGGGGGGGGGTGGAGCAGTGACCGGGACGGCTTGGAAGAGTGGGATAATTGGGGGAGAAAAAGGAGGGGGGAAAAAAGTCGACGTCTCAGCCACAAGGTCCTTTCTCAAGACATGTCAATCACAAAGTGACACAGTGTTTAAGTAGAGCTCATACTGCCTAACAGTCCACAGCAGTGTTGGAGGTGCATCTGTGATCACATACAACGGTTTACTCATTTAATATTCCCTCAGCTGTCCAAACGTACCATATCTATAGTCGTACACATTCAACATCCTTTTGATATTACTAAAGAGCTAAACGTTTTTTTCCAGTTTAGTGTTGTGTATAGCTCAAGTCTACAGTATAAAAATGCCCATGGAATCCTTTAACTTTAGATTCAACTATGTACAAATGTACAAAATAAATATTAACCAAAACAAGTTTTCAGGCGGACACCCCCCCCCCCAAAAAAAGGAAGACCGAAAACAAAGAAAATAGATGTGTGCATACATGCTATATCTGGTGTGTGTGTGTGTGTGTGTGTGTGTGTGTGTGTGTGTGTGTGTGTGTGTGTGTGTGTGTGTGTGAGGCGGGGTTAAATCAATCAGAATAATCAAACAAAATGGGCAGTATATAGACCAACCCTTGACAACCCCACAAAACAACAAGAGGTGAAAGAAGTCCATCTCTGTGTAAAATAGTTTATACCATGGTAGAAAATGCTGTATGAACCACGTGGGTCAATTATAAAAAAAATCTATTTTGGGGGTTTGGCAGTAGGTTGGGTTTGTTTCACAGGACATTTCATAGGAAAACCCTGAGATCCAGGGCCTCGTTCATTCCCAATAGTGTGCGAGTCTAATTGAGTAATTTCAGGAGGGCTTCCTTTAAGTTGCCTCCTCGTCTGGAAGTTTGAACCCTCTCAATTGCAGTATACCAGTATGAGGTTGGGGGAAGTTTCATATGGGCTAAATGAATTACTTACAGAACTCGCCCATTAAATCTGCTTCCGTTATGAGATGGAAATGTAGAAGAGATGAGAGAGAAGAGACGAGCAGAGAGCTGCATTAACAAGGCTGTGGAGCCAACTGTAAAATAGATGGTGCAGCTTCATACTGAGCAGGTTGCCATAGCGTCTCGTGTACTCGGTACGAGTGGAGATGTTGCATAGATTTCAGGGCTGTTCAGTGTGTTGCTGGGAAACCCCTGTTAGACCATGTGAGGTCCATAAGGATGTAATCTGCAGTTCCAGAGACTCGACACGCTTTCAGATTTATTGATTTTGGATGTGGGAATTGTTCTAATGTCTTGCTCATCTTTGAGCCCTAATGGCTCAAAGGGTGGATGTAAGTGCTCTAAGTGCTCATTAAAGAACAATACAACGCATACATAGAAATATTAAGTCGATTTTATCTGTTCGATCTGTAGATATTTCCGTTTCTTTAATTCAAGGTAAAGTCCAGGTTCAAATGTATTGACAGCCAAACGAGTCTGCTCAAAGAATTTGTCTGGTTGGTCTGCTCAGCGTGAAGACTCAATGAAATGAACGAGAGGAAAAGCAGTACAAACTGAATGCTATTATCTATCAAAAGTACCCACATTACTTGGGATAGGTGGAGTATCTAAATATCCAATTTGCAGGTGAAAAAATAAGCAGGCCTTTACAGGTATTCTTCTGTACAGAGTACAAAACGGTAAACTAATAACAAATGGTGATGTCTGCATGTAGCACCGCTATGCTACACATTAGTCAGGTTTAGTGTTGCACCTGTGGAGACGTATTGAACTGATAGGAAAGACATATCTGCATGAATATAAGAGGAGAGAGTATTGATTGCATAATGACATTATTTACCATCATTAATAGATTCCCATCAGTGGATTCAGTCAGGATCTACCAGAAACCGTACATGCAAGGCATCCAGGTAGCGCAGTAGTCTACTCCATTGCCTACCAACACAGGGATCGCTGGTTCGAATCCCCGTGTTAACTCTGACTTGGTCGGGCATCCCTACAGACACAGTTGGCCGTGTCTGTGAGTGGGAAGCCGGATGTGGGTATGTGTCCTGGTCACTGCACTAGCGCCTCCTCTGGTCGGTCGGGGTGCCTGTACGGGGAGGAAATAGCGGGATCCTCCCACGTGCTACATCCCCCTGGTGAAACTCCTCACTGTCAGGTGAAAAGAAGCGGCTGGCAACTCCACATGTATAGGAGGAGGCATGTGGTAGTCTGCAGCCCTCCCCGGATCGGCAGAGGGGGTGGAGCAGCGACCGGGACTGCTCGGAAGAGTGGGGTAATTGGCCGGGTACAACTGGGGAGAAAAAAGGGGGGAAATAAAAAAAACCCAAAAAACATACATGCAAAACCTCCCCGATCTCATGAATTTTTATTTTCCGCATTGTTCATTTGCCCATACTCACACTTTCTATGTAACACTAAATACTTTAATAATCTTGTGTTACTGAAATCTACATGAGAAACCTGCCTGGCCAAGTTAAAAGCCATTCTGATTCAGGTGTCCATCAACTCAGTTTGATAGTTTCAGTCTCTGGATGAACTGAGTTCCCGGATGGATGACGCACCGCCTTTTCCAGGTCATTAGCTGACAGCATGATGCCCCCTCAGTGTCCTGCTCCAAATCGATTTGATGTGTAAAACTATAGCTGCTGATTTCCCTACGGAGAGCAGCCCAGCCTATTACAGTGCTTTGTGGGGAGGGAGGAGGACAAATTGAAGGTGACATCATTGAGCTGTGCTGACTAAGCGGTTCTGGGCTGTGCCAGCTCAGTGTCGTTGGTATGATGGAAGTCTGTTACGCTGCACAAAAAATTTCCATCGGAAATTGTCCTTCCCTCTCAAACGAGGTTTGGAAAAATATGTTATTGGGGTGAGATATTTCTTCTCGTTTCCAATACAGGTCCACTTGCCTTAGGAATTATTAAGTAATGAATGCCAGAATGGGGTCTGAGACAATGGGTTGAATAACCCAGATTATCCACTCCAGTAGCATGGGGAAAATGACATTTTCAAGATAGCTCTTAAACGTGTAATTAAGATTGGATCACATTTTTTAAACTTGTAGACATGCTTTCTAAATGATGAAGCCAGCCAATACAACAGGGCATAATTTCAGTTGGCCAAGATACATGAACTCATTTAGCAGATGCATTTATTCAAAGTGACTTAGAGCAAAGTCAACAAATAGGAGATTTATTTGAGCGTTATCAACATTAAATCGTGATTCTATCAGAGCCCAGACTGTAATGTCATATCAAGTGCATGCAGTCCATCCATTCATTATCCAAACCACTGATCCTCCTCTCAGGGTCGCAGGGATGCTGGAGCCTATCCCAGCAGTCATTGGGTGGCAGGTGGGGGGACACCCTGACACCCTGGACAGGCCGCCAGGCCATGACATGGCTGACACACACACACACACACACACACACACACACACACATTCACACCTAGGGACAAATTAGTACGGCCAATTCACCTGACCTACGTATCTTTGGACTGTGGGAGGAAACCAGAGCACCCAGAGGAAACCCACGCAGACATGGGGAGAACATGCAAACTCCACACGGGATGATCCGGGACAACCTCCAAGGTTGGACTATCCCGAGGTTCGAACCCAGGACCTTCTTGCTGTGAGGCGATCGTGCTAACCACTGCACCACCATGCCGCCCAAATACATGTAGTGTACCATAAAATTTATTTTAAAATCCGAGTCCCAAACAAATACTGAGTCCCTTTTATTTCTCGGGTACAGTTTTGACAAAAAAACAAAACAAAAAAGGCTGGTATCTATTAGAAGCCAGGTCTAATTTAATTGTTTATGTGGTTACTATAGCCTATGGATGCAGTTTATACATTTTTATTAAAAACATACCTGCTAATCCACTGTTTGAGGGAGGGAGAGCCGTTAGCTCAGGCAAGACAGGGAGCACTGCTGTATGAAGCTGGAAATGAGGAGGAGGGCAAGGAGGTTCAAGAATGAGGTTGAAGAATTAACTGGTAGTTGAGTATGAAGATGAGGAGGAGGAAGATGTGATGAGGAGTAAGAGGAGGACATTTGGACTGGCCATTTATTTTAGTGTAGGCCTACTGTGCAAATGCTCGTGTTTTTTTTAATTTTTATATATTTTTGTTTTTGTTTTTGTTTTTCCCTTTTATTTATTCCATTTATTTTGATGTGTTTCAGCCAACAAGGCCCAGGCTATAGCCCAGGATTCAACTCAGGGCTTAATGTGAGCCGGATCCCTTCAGATCCTGTTCCGGGAACTCTCAGATTTGACAGCCTATGTTCCGGGAGCTATTTGTATGGATCCAGTATCGCATGGGCTAACTGGCTCACATCATATAAATCCTGTGCTGTTCAAAATCAAAATGAAACCTTTCTATTTGGCATCTCCTTTATTTTCCCTCCCCAAATGTACTGATTGGGCCACACGGCCTGGCCTGTAGTGGTAGCTTGATTTGATATCAAATGGGAGAGAAAAAGTATGCTACGTCATATGGAATATAGCCTACCTATCAAATGATGTGCTCTGGTGTTTAATTCTTCTAACATATCTGGTTGACGAATAGTGACAAAGTTAGGCCAGTATCCTAAGATAAAGTATTAGACTGCTCTTTAACACTGCTGTACTGAACGATTTGATAGTATTCCCACCTTTTGCTGTGCAAGAATTTGTGCTAAAGGAATTTAAGTTTTGTCCCAAATTGAAATTTTATGATAAGCTGAAGAAGATAATTTCAATAAAACAGTTTCGTTGCAAAAAAAATGTGCTGCTGGGCATCCGGGTGGCGTGGTGGTCTATTCCATTGCCTACCAACACGGGGGTTGTCGGTTTGAATGTCTGTGTTACCTCGGACTTGGTCGGGTGTCCCTACAGACACAATTGGCTGTGTCTGTGGGTGGGAAGCTGGATGTGGGTATATTTTCTGGTCGCTGGGCTAGCACCTCCTCTGGTCGGTCGGGGCGCCTGTTTGGGTGGAGGGGGAACTGGGGGGAATAGTGTGATCTTCCCACGCGCTACGTCCCCCTGGTGAAACTCCTCACTGTCAGGTGAAAAGAAGCGGCTGGCGACTCCACATGTATCGGAGGAGACGTGGTAGTCTGCAGTCCTCCCCGGATCGACAGATGGGATGGAGCAACAACCGGGATGGCTTAGAAGAGTGGGGTAGGGGGGCGTGGCCGGGACGTCGAGGATGTAGGACACGTTTCTCTATTGCTCCTGAGTTAGTGACCAAATTTATATATTTAATCTCGCTAAATCGTGCATGTCTTTGGTGGTCAAGCGTCTAAAGAGTCCTTTAAACGATTCACACTATATTTGAGGACTTTGAAGGTGAAATGACATCTAATCGACCGAAAACGGAGTCTGCAAGAGCAGGCCGCAATAAGCCTGCGCCCTCTCCTGAATCTGATCCGCTCCCAACATCGGGTGCTACAGCTAGTGCTGACAGCATGACAGTACTGACCGCGGAAATGCTACAATCCATGATGGGCTCCCTCAAAACCGATATTTTCGGTAAGATTGACACTTCAGCTACCACTCTCAGATCAGAGATGATACTGGTCAAAGACGAGCTTAAAAGATCTATCGAGAGGATCCAGAATAAACTCGACGCACATGGAGTCGTTTTATCAGAGCTGGAGCGCAGTGCTACAGATCACAGCACTCGGATTACCGAGCTAGAGGCGAACGTCGGCTCACTAACAACTAGGGTGACATACCTGGACAACAGATGCGAGGACCTGGAAGGTAGAATGCGGAGGAACAACATCCGTCTTCTGGGAATACCGGAGGGAGTGGAGGGCCCGCGACCGACAGAATTCGTAGCCGGGCTGATTCAGGAGCTGCTCGGCCTGGATGAGAAGCCGCTGCTAGACCGGGCCCATCGCACCCTGCGGAGCCGACCCCGGGAGGGTGAACCTCCGCGACCATTTGTCATCAGGGTGCATTTCTTTCACGTCCGGAACGACATGCTGAAGAGATCTGGAGATGCGTCTCCTCTCCTCTACAAGGGCAGAAGAGTCTCGATATTTCCGGACTACACCACGGCTGTGGCCAAGAAGCGGGCTAGCTTCGGAGATGTTAAGCGCCAGCTGCGCGCCTGTCCCGGCGTGAAATATGGTCTCATCTACCCTGCGGTTCTGAGACTGACCCTGCCGGACAGCTCCACACACAGGTTTGAGGACCCGGCTGTTGCGGCCGACTTCATCAAAAACAGGGTGAAAAAAGCTGTCATGCCACCGCCGGGTCTGTAGCTCAAAATATCAGTTGGCTGGTCTGGTTAGCAGGCTAGTTAGCGGGCTGGCTGGTAGGCAGATTAGCTAGTGAAGTTGGTCTTGCAGTGCTCATTGTTGACATTTGAACGCAGCTGTTTTTTATTTTCAGTACATGTTGGAGAGTGAAGCTAGCCTTGCAGTGCTCATTGTTGACACTTGAATGTAGTGGGTTTTTTATTTTTTATTTTCAATACATGTTGATGAGTATACAGCGGACTACTCACATTAAGGTGATATAATGTGGAGATATATTTTATTCCACTTACATTACTGCCTACTATTTGTGTCATTCTCATTTCATTTTGTTTTGATCTGAGCTGCCTGCACTGCCAGTATTTGGTTGTTTACATGGTTGAAGTTCAATTTTGCCACTTTATAGATTTTGTACCTCTCTTAACTGAGTTAGTTTTCCTCGGGTCCTAATGTTATTGGAGACCGACTTATGCACATTTGCTTTATTCTAGTTCAATGGTCACAAATCTCAGGTAGCTAAGAGTAAGCTAGCTAAGTTGGTATGTGTTGCTCTAAAGGTTTTTTGTATTTAGGGGTTTGCTTGCATCTCAGTTGGGGAGATGCTTCGGCAAGAGGGATTTTGTGGGAGGGTTTTTTTCCTTCTGTATTTGTGTTTTGTTTTCTTGTGTTTTGTCACTTGTTTTTGTTTTTTGAATTTGCACTATTGAGGTCAGCCAAAATATTTAATTTGCATTATGCCTTGTCCTTAACATGTACTCTCTCTCTTAAGACATGACTCAGCCTGACGTAGCTCATCCTGCTGGAGGGAATGGTTTTAATTTTCTCACTTGGAATTGTAGGGGCATTAACAACCCAGTTAAACGCAGTAAGGTTCTCCACCACCTCCATCAGTTGAAAGCTCACATTATCTTCCTCCAAGAAACTCATCTCAAGGTACCACAACACTCAATACTTAGGTGCAGATGGGTGGGTCAGGTGTTCCATTCCTCATTTCAGAGTAGGTCAAGAGGGGTGGCTATCTTACTTCACAAATCAGTACCTTTTACATGTTCTAATGTGATAGCTGATCCCAATGGTAGATATGTAATTGTCAGTGGTAGGTTATTCGATACGAAGGTGGTTCTTGTTAATGTTTATGGTCCTAATTGGGACAATGGGGATTTTTTCAAATCGGTTTTCTCCACACTCCCTGATATGTCCTCCCATATGCTGATCATAGGCGGTGACTTTAACTGCTGGTTGGACCCACATTTGGATCGATCCTCCACTAAATCTACTACTTTATCAACCTCAGCTGGGGTTGTCCGTACCTTTATGTCTGATTTCGCTGTTTCAGACCCTTGGAGAACATTTAATCCATCTGGGAGGGCATACTCTTTTTTCTCTTCGGTACACCACACTTTTACGCGCATAGACTACTTCCTTGTAGATGATAGACTTCTCCATTCCATATCTTCGTGCTTATATAATCCAATTGTGGTTTCGGACCATGCCCCTGTCACTATGGGAGTAGTCTTTCAAACAGCTAATAATCAGAGACCGCCTTGGCGGCTTAACACTCAATTACTCAGTAGCGAAAATTTTATTAACTTTGCTTCGGCCCAAATTGACTTTTTTATGGATACAAATAGAACCCCAGGTATCTCTGCGTCTACCCTATGGGAAACTTTGAAAGCTTATCTTAGAGGTGAAATTATTTCCTACACCACATATGAGAACAAACTTAAAAAAGATAAATTGTCCATGCTAACACGCCGCATTGCCCAATTAGATAACGCATATTCCGTTTCACCATCTCCAGATATTTATAAGGAGCGCTTAACTTTGCAAGCAGAATTTGACACTTTGCTAACAGATCAAGTTACTGAGCTGCTTGTCAAGTCTAGGAGCACCTACTATGAACAGGGAGACAAAGCCAGTAAGTTATTAGCACACAAGTTGCGTCAAGTTTCATCATCACATCAAATTCCCAAAATTCATACATCATCCGGAATATCATTAGACCCTAGGGAGATAAATGATGAGTTCAGAAGTTTCTACCAGTCTCTATATACTTCTGAAGGTGATGCTGATTTATCAGAATTTGATGACTTCTTCCACTCCCTTGATGTACCTTTAGTCAACCAGGATTTGGTTAAAGAATTAGAACAACCAATCACTGTTGAAGAACTGTCTAGAGCTGTCAAATCCCTTCAATCCGGGAGAAGCCCAGGGCCTGACGGTTACTCGACAGAGTTTTATAAAAAGCTTCTCCCCAAAATAGCCCCTATTCTAATTGAAATGTATAATGAAGCATTTGTTAATGGTATTCTTCCACAGACTCTCACTCAAGCGACTATCTGTTTAATTCTTAAAAATAATAAAGACCCTCATGAATGTGCATCATATCGTCCAATTAGCCTGTTAAATGTTGACTATAAGATTTTAGCCAAACTTCTGGCAACACGCCTGGAAACAGTTCTCCCATCGATTATCTCTCCTGATCAAACAGGATTTATTAGAAATAGACATTCATTCTTCAATCTTAGGCGACTATTTAATATCATGTACAATTCCTCTGACACCAACACCTCGGAGGCCATTATATCCCTGGACGCGGAGAAGGCGTTTGACAGGGTGGAGTGGAAGTACCTTTTCTATACACTAAATAAATTCGGCTTTGGTTCAAAATTCACTACTTGGGTAAGACTTCTGTATGCGTCCCCCCAAGCCTCTGTCAGGACTAATAACACTCAGTCAGGCTGTTTCCCTCTGCAACGGTCAACACGCCAGGGTTGCCCTCTAAGCCCTTTATTGTTTGCTCTCACCATAGAACCCCTTGCAATAGCACTTCGTTCCAACCCTCTTATCAAAGGTATAGTTAGATACGGACATGAGCACAAGGTGTCTTTATATGCAGATGACTTATTGCTATACACATCTAATCTTTCTGTTTCTGTTCCTGCTGCCCTTGCTACTATTACATCCTTTGGTCATTTATCAGGGTATAAACTGAATCTCAGTAAAAGCGAATTGATGCCGCTTAATGTGACTGCGGAAAAATTCCCATTACATACCTTGCCATTCAAAGTTGCTCATAGTTGTTTCACTTATCTTGGTGTACAGGTCACGAGTCGATTTGAAAACCTTTTTCGGGCCAACTTTTCCTCGCTTTTAACCCGCACTAAGGATGATTTTGAACGCTGGTCAGTGATGCACCTCTCTTTAGTAGCGAGAATTAATTCTGTTAAAATGAACACACTCCCTAAATTTTTATATCTCTTTCAGTGCCTACCGATTTTTCTTCCCAACACATTTTTCAAAAAAATAGACGGCCTAATTCTACCTTTCATATGGGATAAGAAGACTCCTAGGATACGAAAACAGCTCTTGCAGAGACCCAAGTCAGACGGAGGTATGGCGCTACCAGATTTTAGATTTTATTATTGGGCGGCTAATCTTAGGGTCATTCAGTTCTGGTTGCGAGGTGGAGAGATGTCCCCGTCCCCAATTTGGTTAAAGATGGAAGCTGCTTCGTCTGTACCGGCATCATTGTCTTCCCTCGCTCACTCCTCCATTACAGGCCCTTATTCCTCTTTCACCAAGAATGTGTGTCAAAACAACATTGAGGATCTGGAATCAATTTAGACGCCATTTTGGGTTTCAGACAACCTCTCTTTCTGCTCCGATGGCCTCGAACCCTGCTTTTGCCCCATCTATGGTTGATAGTGCTTTCTCAATATGGTCTAGTCTTGGTATAAAAAGGTTTAAAGATCTCTACATTGACAATACATTTAGTACGTTTGAGCAACTAGCAGTTAAATTTGGTCTTCCCAGGCATCATTTTTTTAGATTTTTACAGATCCGGAGTTACGTCCGCAATTTGGATCCTCATTTCCCCACCCTTCCTGGTGAAACACAGTTTGACACCTTTCTTACCCCGCTTCCCACTCTGAAAGGTACCTTGTCAATAATTTATAGACAAATTTGTTCTTTAAGAATTGCCTCACTTAATGACATTAAATCCTCATGGGAGGAGGAACTGGGGGAGGGAATATCTGATGGGCTGTGGGAGAGGGCACTCGGAAGGGTACATACCTCTTCGGTCTGCGCCCGACATGGTCTCATTCAATGCAAAATCATTCATAGGGCTCATTGGACCAAAGCGAGACTAGCGAAAATTTACAAAGACATAAATCCTAACTGTGTGAGGTGTAACCAGTCTCCTGCTAACCATGTGCACATGTTTTGGTGTTGCTCATCTCTTGATGGTTTTTGGAAAGATATTTTTAGCACACTTTCAGAAGTATGTGACACACAGATCAAGCCAGACCCTTTTATTGCGCTATTTGGGGTGCCCTCGCCCACATTGCAACTGACCAATATTAATAAGGATTTTATTGCCTTTGTTACCCTGTTGGCGAGACGATTGGTTTTGCTTAGTTGGAAATCCTCTGCACCCCCTTCTCATGCTCTTTGGATTAAGTCTGTTTTAAATTGTATAAAGCTGGAAAAAATTAGGCACACCCTCAAAGGGTCCCTAAACAAATTCTGGGCAATGTGGACCCCCTTCTTTTCTTATGTTAAGCGACTTCATTTCCCTGTTATTCCAGAGTGATGTGTGTGTATATATATATGCATATTTTTTCCTTTTTATTGATGTCCTTGTTGGATGGAGGTGGGGGCGTGGCAAGCTCCGGTGATGAAGGAGGTAGGGTGTATGTGTACATGATGTCTGTGAGGGACTGTGCTGGGTTGGCTGGCCTGCGGACAAGTGCATTGGAATATGTGTACTTGTATTTATTTAGTTATTTTTATTTATTTTTTATTTTTTTAATTATTTTAGTTAATTTGTTTTGATTTGATTTGATTTTTTTTTCTCCTTTGAGGGTGTGTTTTTATTCCTCATTGTATTCTGGTGTGTTAGTGTATTGTTGGATGTGTTTTGTGTTCATGCTGTACAACTTACGAGGACAATTATTTTGTAAATGTTGATTATGCGGAAAATTCAATAAACAAAGT